>NW_022987720.1:15303014-15903014 GCF_902827165.1 Trematomus bernacchii | reverse complement strand
GCTACAGGGGGTGCGAATCAAACTGCCCACTCTCAGATAGACACTAACATCAATATCTGGTTTATCTCATAACGGCAAGCAACTTCACATAGTATATCTGTTTGTGATTGGACTTTCTATATATCACAAGTCAACAGGACAGACAGAACAGAGTACCAAACCAGGACAGGTGTAATGCCGCATTATCAGGCTTGAATTGCCTCCTTGTTGCCATATATGTTTTTTTTAAATGTGCAATATAGTATCACTCTGTTAAAAGGTGAAAAATGACTGATACTTGAATAACTGAAAACTTTATTCTGAAGTCGAATCAGAGTGCTTCCGGTCACATTCGTTAATTTTCTGTGTAACTTCACAACCTCTCATCGTTTATCTTCCCTCATCCCTCCTCCCCGGTAAAGATGCTGGGTCTTAAAGAAACAAACTCACACCGGCTATCATCAAGTTAACTCCTTAGGTCCTTATTTTCATTTCATACTGCACGTTACTTCAGTTGTATACCTTATGACACAAATGCAATTGTCATTATCAGAGCGACAATTATTTCATTAAAAAGTTGTCTCTGTGTAGTAAATGAAACTTGCCCAAGTACTTAAACAGGTGCACCCTCTGGCGGCTAAATAAGGGAAATGCAATGCACTACCATAGGTACAGATTTTAATCAACCATCATGAATTCATATCTTTTTTGAAGAACTGAACAGAATGAGGAACGTTAAGTAAAGTTGCAAACCAAAAAACTATTTGAAAACAACTAAAAGTTTGACTGTTGTTAAAAGTATTGAGGTGAACTATTTAGAGATTTATGAAGTATTACGTTTTTTTCAATAACATTGAATACAAATGTTGACAATTTGTTTCCATATGATTAAATCACCCACTACTACACAGTTAAAATGTACCAGTCACCATCACTTGTCATGCACTGGTCTGTCAGCCAATCAGATCGCTGAAGAGGCGGGTGTTAAGACCCTGGTAGAGACGTAGAGACGGGAGAGGAGGGGGTGAGATGGAGGTGACGTAATGTTCTTTTTTGAGAGGGTGATGTACAGTAGAGCCACCAGAGTGAATCAAAGTGCATCCAATTCAAAATTGAAAACAATATATTTTAGAGGAAAACACTGAAGTAAGAAATAGTGTGGGATGATAGAAAGCAGATCTCAGTCTTGTCTGGATGAGTTTGAAAACGTACAAACAGTTTTTGGCTGTAATTTAAAGTTTTAAGAGAGCAAACATGTCAATACTTCACAATAATCAATCTGTACCTCTTTAGGAATAGGATCATTTATAGTTCAGAGGATTTTTTTTACAACAAATCATGCAGTGTATAATGATTTATTGAAGTATAGTCCAGTTAATGAACACAGTCACAAAAAAACAGAAGTTCTCCAGTAAAGTATCAGTGTTTCTGTGTTTGAATGAAGCTCCCCTGAGCGCAGTATACTTACAAGATGTCCCTGCATCATGCCCTCCTGCCATGACGTCTTCACAGACCCACTGACAGTGTGTTGACAGCTTCACCACCACCTCTGGTCACAAACAGGTGGATGAAATGACAGAGCTCGTGTTGTGCACGATGCCTTCTGCACACACAACACAAACCTGTTAAAGTTCCCACAGGGAGCTGGGTCCGGACTCAAAGGAAATCCTGTTTTAAAGCAGACTGGCTGAATATACAGGAGAAACACAATCCTGCATATTCTGTGGTGTATATATTTAGGTTGTCTTGGTATAATATTTGTATAGGTCAATATCAGCTATAAAAAACTATTAACTAACTATACCTTCAGTATTATTCTACTGCTGACAAAGAGGTATGGTATGCATTTCTGTATATCCCTGTGGCTGAAATGTTCAATTAACAACAGCAGTCCACAAACGAAACCACACCGAACAAGAATTATTGCAAAGAATCAAAGAGCATTGTACTGAATCGATAATGTTTTACCTTTTAACTGGGTGGACGCCACTCAATACAACACCTCATTAATAACTGTACAATACTTTATATGTTTTGCACCTGTTTTTGTGCTAAAACGTCAACAAGTGTATTTCATCTATTGATATTTGCAGGAAACATGTGCAAGGGTTACACTCAATCACAAACCGTATGTGCTGCTATGCCCACAAGTAAGAACATTTCACAATCAATATAATGTCTGAACACCAGGGATTATTATGATGCACATAATAAACACTGACTTGAGGATTGAGCTTTCTGAAGACGTCTTTATCTAGACGCGGTGACTGACAGCAGCAGCTGGGTGGCTATCAGGAGAGGAGGGGCTCTGCGGGGTCACCAGAGGTCAGAGGGTTACAGGAATGCTGATAGGAATGTCCTGATCAGCGGACAGGGGAGCGTCTCCTCAGCGGGACAACAACAAGGATCAGAGGCTCCCAGGGGAGACTCAAACACACGCTGGATTGATCAATTAGTATTACACATTTCCTACTACTATGTTTTTATATTGGACTATAATACTGTACTTTGTATTATATATTGTAAGAGTTTATTTCCAAAGTCAGAGTGAACATCAAATTAGTGTTGGATTGTTTTGATAAGGTACTATATCTACATTTTCTAAATCCTAAAATATAAATAATAAATAATAAAAATATAAGTGCTGCTTTCTTTTATTTGACCACTTAGCGATGCCGTTCTCATGAATACAATCCCTGGTTGTCGTTACTACATCATGAGTGGGAGCGTATGCAGTTAGTTTGTCCCGTCGGTAGCCCCCAAAATAATTTGATTGCGAAAAGTTTGGTTTAGAGGCTTTAAATAAGACTTTATTTGAAGATTATTGACATTACACTTAGGGCCCTGCTTTAATTAAAAGTCATCAGAAACTGAAGATTTCTGAATATACATATATTGTTTTTTTTAGATCTTGAAATCTAATGTAGACCACAGAGATGAACACACAGTACGATATGTCATGATTCACAAGGCAAGTCTGAATTTACACTTCACATAATTCAGTTTGAAGAACCCATCTGGATATCTGTGTCAGTGCAAATCGGAGTGTGTTTGTGTGTGTGTGTGTGTGTGTGTGTGTGTGTGTGTATGTGTGTTAAATAAGGCTGTCAGAGTGTCCATTAAGTGTGTATAGGCAGATTCTGTGGAGGCTCTGCAGGCAGATGATTCGGGGCCTCGCCTTGGAGTTCAGCTGGGGCTTTTACCTCTGTGAGAGAAAGATAAAGATACATTCAATACAAATAAATTCACACCAACAATAACACACACATTGTATCACAGACTGTTTACCTTTATCTTCCACTTTTGGGGCCTCTGGTTGAAATTGAAGTTCTCCATTAGGACCTGCAGGGGGCTGCCCGTCGGCTGCCTGCTGTTCCTTTCTCTGGGACATCTCTAATACAGCCTGAAATTGTGAAATTGCAACTGAATGATCACCTGTATGTTTCAGTGCTATTACAGGCTGAGGATTGGTTATTGAAAAAGTGTAACCCCCATGTAATTATGATCCACTCTTTGAATCCAGTTTGGGTTGATATAAAGCTGTGAGTGTTGGGACAGTTACCTGCTGGTACTCCCTCCTCTGCGCCTCCAGGGCTTTGCCTCTCTCCTTCAGCAGGTCCTGCTGCTGCTGCAGGTTCTCTGCCTTCCTCTTCAGTTCCTCCTCTTTGTCCCTGAGTTCCACCTCAAACAGCTGGAGCTCTTCCTCTGTGTACGCCGGTTTAGTTTCCAAAGTCTACAGAGAGAGCAAGACATTCACACAACTGTTGAAATATTATGGATTTGTAAAGACGTAGCTTCGTTATTCTCACCCACATAACCTCATTGGCTGGTTCTGCTTCTGTCTTCATTCTCAATATGTCTTTGATCAAAGCTATTAGCTGATACTAAACACATGCATCTCTGACTAAGGGGACAAGCTATATTATGGGTATTGTAGGTTGTTTTGAAAAGGAAGAGGATTTTATATCTTATTTTCTGAACTGTCCCTCCTGAGTGGACAGTGTTACTACATAGTAAACTACATACTTCCATTCACAGCAGCCACTTATGGGAGCAGCTTGAAGTCTGCAAATTGATGAAAAGAAAGAATAGCATTACACATTTAACTACACCGCCCACATCTTCCCAGCTTGTCCTGGGATTTGAACCGCAGATTTGAACCTCCGATCGCCCGCCCACACCCCCGACCTACAGGCCACCCTGGGCTCTTTACCTCCCACTCCCTGGGATTACTGAACTCCTTCTTCTCCGTGGATTTAAGGAACTCTTCCAAGCTGACGAGACGATCTTGATTGGCGTCCACCTTTAACACAGAAACATCAGCTATATCAGTCGTGGCAAAGCATGGAAGGAAGTGGAGTGTATAAACAGCATGTGTTAGAAGCAAGAGCAAAAACCCTCACATTCTTCATGACATGTTCCCTCATCCTCAGCCTTTCTTCCTCCATCTCCGTCATATCATCTTCCTCATTCTTTGCGTCGTAGACCTTCTCCAGCTGGAGGAGGGAAATGAACAGATGTTACAGGGCTGCTGTGCATATCCCCGCTGTCAGGTTCAGAACTTGTACTTTTTCAAAGTCTGCAGGATCACAGACTAAACAGCTGTATTTTCAAATAGATGATCATCCACTTTTGATATTGTGTCATGTGGTTTTAAGGGGTTTTCATAGCAAAACCAAAACAATTAAAACCTTGATTTTGAAGACAAGATGTAAGGCCTTACCTCTTTAGTGAAAAGAGCCTCCAATTCCTGCTCATCTAAAACACCATCTTCATTTGTATCTAAAACAGGGCGGAGGAGAAATAAGAATGTTTTTCTTATCATGAAAAAGGACAGGAATGAAAAGAAGAGGCGCCACTCACCATGCAGTTTAAAAAATGTTTTAGGGTTGAACTCCTTAGGATCCAGTCCGTCTGTCTCCTCCCAAACTTCCCGTAGCTGAGCAACACTACCCTGAGGTTTGGAAAAATGAAGCAAAGAGGAAACACATGTAAGAGAGCTTCATTCACTTCCACTTGTTTCCAATTGAAAAAAAACAACATTTGTGCTTACTGGAGCATTGACTTTGGGGTGCTGGTGGTGTTTTTCCTTGAGCTCCTCCATTCTCTTCTCCTCTTTCTCCCTCTTCTCCTGGTCCAGGCCCTTCAGGTACTCCCGTCTCTCGTGCTCCTTCAGCATCTCGTAGCGTTTAAACTCCTCGTGCCTCTCGGCGTCGTAGTTCTCCAGGTCCTTGGTGGCCTAGACAAAGAGCCAGAGCGAATATTTTATTCTAAGACAATCAGTAACAGGTTGTCCATCATGTTCTGACTGGTATTAGTAGCATACTCAACTCTGATTAGTGTAATTATGATTCTGCTGGACTGTAAGGAGATTCATCACTTCCACAGGTTCCATTTCAATCTGGTCAGCACATAAACGGACTGATTTTTCTGTCTCTGGGGATCTTACCGTTGTGATTAGCAGCTCAAGGTCTTTGGCCTCGAAGGTGTTTTGATTGTGGGGATCCAGATGTTCAAACTGCTTGAGTAGAGAGCTGTGGTCCATCTGCAGGCCTGCACAGCAGAGAAGACTCATCATTACCAAACACATGCTGGACTCATATGACTTCCATTATATCCTGTACACACTTAACACACCTCTGTATGAAGGAGGTTACATTCCTCTCTCAATACACAATTTACTATTCTGCATTCATGTGTATATTTACTATTGTTGGTATTTTTTCCAAGTAAAAAAAGAAAACATTTGCTGATTGCGTTTCTCACAAAATCATACAAATATTGCTTTTCAGAGTACATCATTTGGATCACATTTAGTATAGTTATTAGTAAGATTTGAAGACACTTTCAGTTCAAATACTTGTTTTATGTTCAATGTCACATTTTATACACTACACAACAAAATGTTACCTATAAAAGAAGACAACGCTACCTTCACAAATTAACATTTGTCATATGAATGTATTTTTCTGATACAGAAACCATGCCATTTTTTTTAGCAGGGATCTGCACAAAATCTAATACAATCTATTTAAATAGGTACATGTACACACTATTTTTCACTACATGAAAATGAGTCTACTCACTTTGTGTATTGGTGCTGTCCAGTTTGGCCTTGAGCAGCATCCTGAGGCGAGAAACCTCCTGACGCTTCAGCTCATCCAGACGAGTCCTCACATGGTGACCCACCAGATCCAGCTCTTTACTGAGACGACCATTCTGAAGAAGCACACAAGACATCCAGGGGAGAACAACAGATTAAACCTGAGATCCTCAGTTTACCAGTTTAAAGGTAAACTAGGAAGCTTCGTTAGTGAGAATGAAATAGGAAATGGCTGACCTTGATGTCCTCTGTGTTCGCTGTTTGCAGTTTCTCCCTGAAGTGAGGGTCTGTCTCCAAAACCTCTATCACTTCTCTGAGATACCTGTCGTAGTACAGGCCAGTGTCCTGAAAGAGTGTGTATGAAAGGACAGATTATTCACAACTAACTAAAACTCAATTAATTACATGACTGAGACTATTGAGATTGTTACCACGTTCTCTTCCGGCACTTCCTCTTTAGTTTCCTGGTTGTCTCCATTGCGATCTATAGGCACTGACCAGACCCCAGCACAGATGGATAGAACCAGCAGCCACACAGGTGTTGGGTTCATCCTCCTTCAATAAACCACACTAACTGTTACCATATTGTCAAGGTCCATTTGTACTTATTTATAGAGCATTTGTTTTACAACAATCATTAATGAACAAAAATATATCAGAAGATATAAGTCCTTAAAAACATGCACAAAGACAAAGGGCACAAATACACACAGACAGTCATGCACATTGGTTAAGCATGCAAACATATGAATCAAACTATGACTGAAAAGCTACAATCTTACAAAGGCATGTAACACTGCATGAGGCTGATTGTAAGGTCCTCTGTTACTGAACAATTTAACCCTGCTGTATGTTAGCTCAGACTTTCATTTAAAGGTGCAAACAGTATAGGTATATATATTTTAACTACTAGATAAATCAAAACAAAATAAGTCATCTGGGAGGATAGTAACCCTGAACCTGGGTTAGTTACACGTAGCAACATAATTATTGCAAACTCATCTTATTTTAGTGTGATTTGTAGTGTGGTATGAATACTGTATGCCGAATTCGGAAAGAGATTCCATATATTTGAAAAAACTCTAAAGTTGTTTACTTCTATAACGTTTGTAGCTTCTCCGAAAAGATGATCAATAATATCAGATGTTTTAGGTGGAGTTTGGCGTAACATTCATTTCTGAGTAGGACACCTTCTACAAGCTGAAATAGGAGCATCTATTCATCTAAAGATACCATAAAGGTTATTGAATATAATAAATAACCCAATTTAAATGTAGCATTAGTATTATAGTGTATTATCCGTGTGGTGGCTAGTCATCGTTAGCTAACTAGCTTAGATTATTAGGACAACACGGATGCGGATGAGGGAAGTGCTAAACAAACAATTGTATCCTTCCCTAGATGTAGTCATATCATATGTGAGATTGAACCTATGACATGAATAACGTAATGCTTTGTTTAACAGCATTTATAATGTTATTCATTCGTTACAATGTAATTGTACAGGTAATATAACAGGTTCACCGACAGTAGCCCTGAGCATCGGGGGTTGCAACTGCGTTGTCTCTGAAATGTCACGATTATTTCTAATTTAAACTGCATCGATACAAGAAATCTTAATTAAAATACGCTTTAACACAAGATGTCTTTAAATAGATAGTTACCTACCGCACGTATGTTTAAAATATCCGATCCGATGCTCAAAGCACGATTTGTATTCGCGTCGGATAAAATTGACGTCACGGGTGTGAAGGGGTTGTCCTACACGCTGCCTTCAGGGACCGTCGGAAATACTTACCACAGAAATGTCAAATATACCTTAGGCAGCTTAGTCCTTTTGTTTTATTTTAAGTAGTAACCCTCGATTAAAAAATCAGCCCCCAACATATTTGCTCCTGTCACTGTCCTATAAGGGTGTAATTATGACCCTTGTGAAAGTTGATACATTATATTTTCATTATATAGTTCAGAGCTCGGAAGAACTGACCCTGTTGAGTTATGTAAATGTGATGTGTGAAGTAAGTGAAAGCAGCATTACCAAAAACATAAATAAAACACAAATGCCAAACACACGTTGTACAAACGTTTTAAACGTTTAATTTCTTTGAAAAATAGATCTCATGTATATTAAATTCAGTACACAAACACAAAGTAATGGCAGGTTGAAATAAATTAACATCAAAAGAGCCAACAATTTAACTTAATAATAAATAAAATATATAAATATTATGCATCAAAATAACATCTATGCCTACAAATAGAAATAGATAATAAAATATGGCACATGTGAAGTTAAACAATAAATTATAAATTAATAGTCACTCAAAAGATAATTTTAAAATATCAAAACAGGTCAGAGCATTTCGAGGTCATGTTCAATATATATCAGTTTGACTGATACACTTTGATAGGTTTTTGACCGATTCACACTTTCAATGTAAAAGTCGATCCAGTGTTTAAAAATCAATCTCTCTCAGGTCAGTAGGGGTCCCGGGTCTTTCGTTCTCCACCTCCTCTTCCTTCTCCATGGGGCCCTGCTGCAGCCCGCTCCTCAGCCGCTGTCGGAGACCATATTCGATCATGTCACTGTAGCACTGTAGCAATGCCTTGGATAAAAGACATAAAGAAAATCAATTATTTTTGTCAAAGATGCAACCTGGCTTTTTTAATGACTGAAAACCCAAACAGACCTCTCTTAAAGGTCCCATGTCATGGCTATTTCTACTGATCATAATTCCATTGTTGAGGTATACTAAAATAGATTTATATTGTGCAATTTTCCAAACTCACATTGGTTTCTCATACAGCATCTCTGTATAGTATGTGAATTCACTCTCTGTCCTAAACGGCTTGTTGGAGCTCCTGCCCCCACCCCCTCCCTGTGAGCCCAGTTGCCGCCTGCGAGACAGCGAGACACAGCGAAACCCAGCCCGAAACACACACACACCCGCAGCCTGGCTGGGAGTTTGTGTGTGTGCTCAGGCTGAGTTCCGCTGTGTCTCGCTGTCTTGCCGACCCCACACCAGTGAGCCAGCTCACACTGTCCGCTCCTCGCAGCAGCGAGGCTCGCAACGTCCCGCCGAGTGTGTGTGTGTGAGGAAGTCCGCGGATTGGTCCAAACGTAACGGCTCCGCGGACGTTACGTTACGTCACTATACCCAAATACGTCACTATACCCAAGAAGAAAACAATGGAAAAAGAGAAATCTCCAACGAGGCGTTCTGGGGCAGCATAGACAGGTATTTTCTGTGTTAGAGTTTTACTCGCTACAGGGTGTACTTTGAGGGTTTGTGACTCATACAAAGTCACATAACACACAAGGGGACGGGTAATAACCAGAAAAGCATGACATGGGACCTTTAACATATTATGGAAAAAACTCTGATGAGATCAAAAGGCCATACTGTAATGTGCAGCATCAGACTGCAGGTGTACTCACCAGGTCAGCCTGGCAGAGCTCCGCTAGTGCCGCACATATGACAGCCAGCTGAGCCGGGCTCTTGTTGCCCAAGCCCCGCAGAGCACAGTTCAGTGTCGCTGCAGCAACAAGGGACGGTGGTGCTCCCAGGAAGCGGGAGTCACACGCACACATGGCGGCCAGCGTGTCACTGTGCCGCCGCAGGGTGGAGAGCAGCAGCCCCTTCTCAGAGTCACCGCTGTCTCCATCTCTTCGCTCCTCCACAGAGGCAAGGAAATGTGGGAAGAAGTCCTGCGGAGTCACTGCTGCTGTGTCCCATCGGAGGGTGGCGAGGATGAGACGCTCCATCTCCTGGTAGAGGGAAGACAGGTGCATTTAGAAAACATTGTGTAACGATAAAACATGCAGAGATAGCCTATTGATTGGCATCATACGTGCATACGAAACACAAAAGGGATGTTTTTGTATTGATACATTGTGATATTTCCTCAATATGATCTTGTCATCTTAAAGGATGTGTTAGAGTTCAATAGGTTCAATCAATACTTGTCATTCATTTAACCAAATTCTAAATTCTAAATTGGGTAAATGCATCAATACTATATCCAATATTTATACATTGGAATAATATCTTTAGTAACTGACTGTTTTCCCATCCAGTTATCTATTGAGGTAAACAAATAGTGGGTTCATTTTTATATTTTCAGAAGTTCTCTGATTCCAGCTTCTCAAATAGAAATATGTGCTGCCTCTAACATATATTAAAGTACATGGAAATCATTTGGGGTTTGGATGTTTTGTCAAACAATACATAATATTTGAGGACATCACCTTGGGCTCTGGAAGGTTGAGATTCTATTTTTTCCCTTTAATCTGAATAATCTGATGATAAAACTAGATATGGTTACACTTTGTGAGACATATGTCATCTTTGTATATAACTTACAGAAGAAACCCTTTAGTTCATCGGGCTAATATAAGTGATATAAAAAAAACGGTAATTTGGGGGGAAAAAGTTAGTTCTAGCACTATTGCATCTAAATCAATGTCAATTGTGATTTGTCATTTATTTGTATTTATTTAATCGTTTATTTGGCAGGGACAATGCACAGTAATGAACACTTATGTACAAAAATGTATCAAGTGTAACAGTGCCAGATTTAGCTTTAAGCTATTTTCCATCCGTCATAAAGTTGATGGATGTGTTAAGGCACAATCATACAAGAACAAATCTCTGTGTTTACTTAAGTTTGATACAGTTTGGCGGCTAAAACTTTCAGACTAACAACTTTATACAATGTGATAAAGTTGGTTTTGTGCATTTGAAATAATCCACTTGGTTGGATTACAGGTGGTGATATCAGGGACCCACACCTGGAAGGTAACCCAACACTTTACTAAGGTTTTGTTAAAAATAGATGGACGAGCAATATTCTGAATGAGTTCCCACACAGCCCTGACTGCGTGGTTTTAAACAACCACATTTCTATGCACCTGCCACCTGTGGATGCTGTGTGACTGACTCACCCGCAAGTTTGAAGGCACGAAGCTGTACTCAGCTGCGGCACAGAGAGTATCAGCAGTGACGCTTTCACACTCTGAGAGTTTGGAGGCGATGAGGATGCAGCCTGCAGCCAGGCAGTATGGCGAGACAGGCAGAGACAAAGAGGCCGACAGGAACCTGTCCATCAGAGAGACAGACAGAGGGAACACTGCCTCATCACAGCCAACCTCACAGCACACCTGTAGAGAAGACAAAAAGAAGGCATCAGTATCAAAGTTGCCATGATCACATAACTCATGGGAGGAGGAGAAACTGGAGCTTCAGAGAGTTTCATACCTCCAGGGCCCATTTGGCGAGCTCCTCCCTGCGCTCTGGCTCCCGCTGGATGAGGGTGATGTAAAGTATGGAGGGCATGTACCTCTCCTCCACCTGAAGCAACCTCTGGATCACACGATGCCCGGACACAGTGGGGTCCCAGCCGGCTCGCAGCTGAGAGGAGCCCACCATGTATCCGCCCTGGGCTTGTGCTTCAGTCTGGCTGTGGTCCTGACTCTTGTCGTTCTCCACCTCCTCACACCACAGAGACATGCCTCTGTCCATCTGTACAGACTGCTGGGTCAAATATGAACTTGTTTACTCCAATTGGTAAAGGAAGGAAGCGGCAATATTGTCCCTCTGTCACCCGAGGAAGCTTGGTTTACTTCAGGTGAACAAGCTGGGAAACCCTTTTTCCTTGTCGAAGATGTGTTGCCTTCCTGTGGTGCTGTGATGAATACCCCTCCCTAACCATCGCCTCTGACTTTTATACCCATCGGGGAGAGAGTGAGAGGGAGTGGCACATGGGGGAGGAAAAAGAGCGTGGAAAGGGGCGTGAGCCCTCGTGAGTGACATAAAAAAATGAGAAGACAACAATATGTCTGTGCAACAATTGCTTCAACAGGTGGGGAAAGGGAGGACGAATGAGAGCAGGGGAGAGAGGGAGGCAGGGGGGGAGGGAAGAGGAGCAGACAAGTGAGGGAGTGGCCCGCAGGGACAGAGTAACAGCTTGTCTTCGATACTGAAAGAAAGAAGGGAGGATAAGAAAAGGCTACAAGCGGTGAGAGTCAGAGAGGGGAGAGAAAAGGTCATATCCAGACTCTGACAATGGGAATGGATGACAAAAGGAGGAGGGTGTTTGTTTACAACGTGAGCACCAGAGGAGATGTGTCAAAGTCTGGATGGATGCTCGATCCTGCTGCTGTTAGATTCAGATATTGATATTTATTGATAACCCTATTTCATATTTGTGTCTTTAACAGATACTCAACCTTAAATACTTGTTATTATGTGTGTACTTAATACTTTGTGTATTTCCCTGATCCTTAGGGGAAGATTACTGAAATAGTTAGGCTGAAATATTGATTAATTGAATAGATCATTCAATCAATTTTTCTGTCATACATGAGATTAGATTGACCATCTTTGGGGTTAAGACTCTTTTTTTCGGCCAATTTCTTACCATATATATAAGGATAGTCATAAGTAAAGTGATACACTTTACTTATAGAGAGGCTTTACATTATTGAACCAGGGTTAAATACATTCAGAAATGCAATGAGGGGAATTCAGAGGGAAGTTTGACAGTTGAAACAAGTTGGAATAAAATAAGATAAAAACAGATAAAACAAATAAGGCATGTTGGAAATAAAATGTTGCATTGATAAAACAAACTTCTCTTTTCTCAAGATACGTTTTTAAAAAGTGATATCAAATTCTGCTATCCTCAGTGAAAGTAAGGTTTTTAGAATATAATTGTGTTAATTAAAGTTTTGGCTTCGTCTCTTCTCCCCTCCGAGGTTTCTCATTGTCAAAGCAACCTGTGGCCCGCTGCCCGCTGCCCCCCCCCCCCCCCACCTCGCCTGGGGCAATCTGCTGCTCGTGTTTAAAGCGCAGCGCAGCCACTGGGGAGGGCTGGGCGAGGTATGTGCAACAGACAGTGGAGCAGGGCAGGTCAATGAGCCGTATTGTCTCCCTTTACAAATCAGTGTCAGACAGCAGCCCCTGGCCTTCTGCCTGCTGCTGGCTCCTCTCTCTCTCACACACACACACTTTACACATTCATGGGGTAGACACACTTTTCACACACTCTCCGGGGACTTCCTCTGACGGTCACAATGGGGTCGCACTCACCAGTGGAGAATACAGATTGTATTTGACAGTCATTACAGGTGGCTGTTCACACATTAAGGCTTCAATGGCAGCTCATGTTTCAATAGGAGTTAAATGGACGACCACACTGACACCATGACTTGATTTCAGCTGAGCATCAATAATTCATTCTATTCAAAGTAAAGCTGGCGAGTAGATTCAGGTTTCATACGCAGGGTAAAATTGTTTTTGAACTTATTTGTGTCAAAATAAATACACTTCATAAGATACGTTATTGAGCGTAACATAGAAAAAAAGTATTATATAGTTAATAAAATAGTATCATAAATGTAGTTACATTACTTTGATTTAACTAAAATGACTTTGATTTAACTAAAATTATATTTGTTCAGACAAGTGAAGAGGAGGTTATCAGATTTCAATTATAAGGAAAAACATATGAAAAATAAAAATATGAGGTATCAAAAGTCAACGTTTTCATGATGCTGAACAAAAATGTCCCCATTGCAAGTACTATGTTAATTGATTATTTCATTATTGAATTGTTGAATTATCATGCATACCTCTGCACACATTTTACTGCTGTAAATGGTGAAGCTGATTTGAACTATTAACATTGTCAGGTATTTTTCATCTACAGTATAACTGCCCATTTCATTTTAGGTTTAATAAGTGCAGTATATCGCTCTGAATTGCTGTCAAGTGTCAACTATAAGGACACAGGGCCAGATAATGGAAATACGGAAGCATTTTAAAATAAGTATTTAAGCTCATGTACAGATATTAATATATCAATAACAATATATCAGTGACAGACATTTTCTAAAAATCCAACCTAAAGAAAAATCTTTAAATAAAAGTAATATTATATATATATATATATATATTGTTTTGTGAATGTGATCCAGCCTCTCTGTAATGCACACTGACCATCAGAACAGCAGGCAGAGGACACTGCCAGATGGGTAAACCTTCTAATACATAGCTGGGATTCCTGCTCTTAAATAAAACCAATTAGGGTGCAATATGTCTGAAACAAAAACTCCAGTAGCCCATAGACCTATTCAAACAACCACCTGTCAACATTATGAATTGAAGTCTTCTTACTGTGATTTGAAGTATTTGTGCAGATACAAACTTTTTGTCCCAAAAAATTGAATAGGTAGCTTAATTAAGTTTTTACGGTCCCAAAGTGGAATTTTGTATTTGGCTTGCAGCATGGCAACAATGGATGTATGAGGATCAATAGAAAGATTTGCAGATTAAAACAACAACTCATAACAAAACCTGTAAAATCCTCACACAAAAAAATACCTCAAGAGAATATAATGATATCTTGAGTTTTTTTCAAAACAAACCAAAGGCTCAAATCTAGATTAGAGGGCAGAGCTTCAGCCACATCATCTACTGAAGAAAGCAGCTCTTAACACCCAGCATAATGACAACATGAAGAGACCCTAATCCTCCAACACTCAGTCGATTGAAGCATTAGTGAGAGAATATGGGGTTTAAAGCTGTTGACAAGGCCTTCGCCTATAAAACAGGCTTTGAGAGGGGCTGAAAGCAGATTGAGTTTGAATGAGGGGCTGAGTAAGTTTGGCTCTGCCAGTCAAGTGAGGTCAGGTTGGGGTGGAGGGGAGGGAGGAGGGGGGGCGGGAGGAACAGGGTGACAGATCGCCAGCCTGTTTAAGCACCCTGTTAAATTCATACATTGCAGCTGTATTCAAACAACACGCTCAGAGGGGGAAAGAGACAGTGATGAGCCAAAAGAGGTCCTGAGAAGGGGTGTGGTTCCCCGCCCCTCATTTTCCAGCTCATTTCCCGGGACAGTGGAGAACAGAGCTCCTTTTCCCCTCACACAGACACCTGCTGGCCAGCGGGGGAGGGGAGAAGGCCAGAGTTTAACCAGTTCACAAGTTAAGACACCACATAAACAAACAGTTGGTAATGGGGTACATTTCATGATTCTATTTTTATTTGTATAACACATTGTTCTAACCTCATTTCAATGTAGTTATCACTCAGTATAAGAACATTTTAAGTTGAAATATTGTTCAATTTAATTAATTATTGTAAATGATCTTATGTAGACACATTTTATATTATTTATATGTGTAATATTTTATCTGTTTATATACCAGTAATGTAAGCTTTGGAAGAGGACTTTAAGTAGTTCACAAGTTAATGGTGCTTGTCATTACATTTAATGGTCATTTTCTTGTGTCTTTTTGGTTTTGTCTTGTTTAAAAAAAGTTTTTGTTGTTTTGTGTTTAGGAGTGTCCTGCATGTTTTTTTATATTGAGTGTTACTCAGATTTTTGACTTTGTTTACATTTTTCTTTTTTGAATGCTTCTTTCTTTTGAGTATTATGCTGTTGTGTATTGTGACATAGAGGTTATTTGCTGTGATTATCTTGGTGATTATTATGTATTTGTTTAAGGGCCCAGTTAACAAGCAAACTTGATTTGACTTATATTCAGTTTTTTTTTTACCCGTTCAGATTGAGAGGTGTTGATTCAACTTTATTTGAACTAATTGTAGAGGCTGTACTACTTAGTTGTTTCCATTTACATCAATGATGGGGACTGTTGAGTTAAAATGCTGTGACATGTACTGTTGTGTGCGACCAACTGTGTGATGTCAAAAGCAAAAATATCAATGACATGCTTCATTAAGATTCAACCATTTATTTGGAAATAATTAGCGGATGAAAATGTTATTTCATTACAATATGTAGATAATTACAAGGCTAAAAAGATCACCACGCCACATGCGTAAACTATAAGGCATGCAATAAAGTTTGCATAGGGCTGGAATGGCATCATATAGTACTAACAAGATGCTGCCAGTGAGCAAATCCTTCATCTTCTTCCCTTTAAGGAGCAGTGGCGAGGGGACGCAGGACAAAATGCACTGAAAGCATCACATGGGTCGAGCAGAGATGATTATTAAATCATTGTCAGAAAGGTAAAAGAACATCACTCAGAGAGGGATGGGGAGTAGAAAGGAGGACAAAACTCTTAACAAAGACACAGGACATGTAAACAAATGACACGCTGTCATGGAGGACGGGGAGCAAACCATAAACATGGAAAAAGTGCACTGCAAGTACAGCTATAATGTTTAAACAAAAGAAAAAAAGCTTCAACAGCGCCCCCTGCCTCTGACAGACAGTAACAACAGTCTTCACCAAAGAGTCTTCATTCCTTCTCATTGGATAGAGTTTTCATTTATCTATACATCATTTTTTTGTTCATATATAAAGATCGTCCATACATTTCTTAGTGACTATAAGTCCCCCAGCTGACCTGCAGATTCAAGGATAGGTGGGAACGGGTGCTGAATCACAGGAAGCAGCGCCTGCCTGGGACTCGGCGAGGAGGCGCAGGGTCTCGCTGGCCTGGGAGTCTGGGCTGTCCTCCTCAGAGCTGGAGGGGACGTACAGACCCATGACCTGCTGCACCTTCAGGGGGAGCTCCTGCACAGGGAGGAGGAGGACAGGAGGTTAGGATCACTTGTGTAGAGGTGACTCATCTTATATAAAAGGTTCTAGATTTTTCGATTTAGCTGTTTGTTAGGTATGTGCAGATCCTATACTCAATCACTGTTTAGGACATAAGGAAAAAAAGCATAATCTGATGCAATCTCTTAACCTGACCTGCTAGACAACATCAGTCATTTAAGTATAGGCTATATAGAGGGTTGAGTCATTTCCAATATTTTACACTGGAGGTATAATTCCTTTGTTATTCTTAATTCTCAAATGTAAACTTATGCACAGTTTCCCTTTAGATTTTATTCTAAATGTTTGAAGCGCAGTATTACATAACTGAGTCATACCATGAGTACGTGACCTTTAAGGAAGTATATCATTTGTTACATTTTAGTTTTTAGGTTTCTATAGGTTAAGCAAGGTGCACCCATACACATATATTATTAATTGTTCAGTTGTTTAAGGGGGAAATAGGTATCGGTAAGGAAACAGTGGTATACTGTAGGTCCTTATTTCCTCACCTTTGCTCTTCATTATAAACACTGAGACACTCTATTGACTCCTGGCTGAATCTGATTGGCCCATGAAGCTATGCTACACCCCAGCCAGAGCTTTAAGGTCTGCTGACCAGCTGCTGCTGGTAGTGCCCAAGACCAGGCTTAAAACCCGAGGGCACCGAGCCTTCGCAGCAGCTGGCCCTAGGCTCTGGAACACTCTGCCCCTCCATGTGAGGTCGGCCCAGACCCTAGGGGTTTTTAAATCCTCACTAAAAACACACTTCTTCTCTCTGGCCTTCTA
This sequence comes from Trematomus bernacchii, assembly GCF_902827165.1. Classification (NCBI taxonomy): domain Eukaryota; kingdom Metazoa; phylum Chordata; class Actinopteri; order Perciformes; family Nototheniidae; genus Trematomus; species Trematomus bernacchii. Next base: position 15,885,571 of record NW_022987720.1, on the reverse strand, counting down.
GTCAGAGCGGAGCATGACACCTGACTTTTCCTTGTGTTTTTGTTTTTTATATTTCTGTTGTAAATGATTGTCTTTTATTGTGATTGTAGTAAAGTGTTTTTATTACATGTACAGCACTTTGGCTCGACCAAAAATCGCTTTTAAATGTGCTTTATAAATAAAACTTGATTTGATTTGAAGCCTCTTACCTTGCACTGAGTCAGCTGCAGGTAGATGGCCTCCGCTCCTCGCAGAACAGTCTGCAGGTCCAACTGCATCGTCAACTCATTAATGTGCTGAGGAGCATTCACAATGGGGACAGAGTTGTATAGATGAGTGTATAGTTATAGACAAAGTAACTCATTGGCTGTCACACACCACACACCACACACCACACACCACACACCACACACCACACACCACACACCTTCAGAATAGTGTTGAAGTCATGGTCTGAGCCAATCAGCTCTCCTCTCTGGGACTGCAGGATGGAACAGGCGATCAGCAAGTGAAAGTTGTCACATGGCAGACGAGACCAGACGACCTGTGGCAGGGAAAAGGATGTTACACAAACACTATTTGCAAATGAGATGCAACGTTTAGTTTACTAATAGATTCGTCTATTGACTTAAAATAGTAATCGGTAACTATTTTGATAAACGCTTAATCAGACATTTTTAAAACAAGTTGTCAGGAAATGCTATTTTTAGGCTCACACATATGAATATTTACAAAATGTAATACAAAATAAAACTGAATATCTGGGCATTGGACTGAAACAACAAGACATTTAAAGACTGATATAACACCATGAAGCTTCAAAGGAGTACATTGAACCTGACTGACTCTAGCTGTTATAGCATCATCAGATATTCCATGCCTATGTGGTGCACTCACCTCCCACATGGTGAGGATGTCCTCGAAGGAAAACTCTCTCTTAAACCAGATGAGCAGCCAGCGGAAACAGAAGCAAAGAGAGCCGCTGTCCTGAGAGTCTGATGGCACAGAAAGTGACCCAAAAAGAAGAATGAACTCCTTGTTAATATGTTATATTGTCTTAGGCACATTTTAAATACACTGTATTCATCCAATTTGTGAATTTCCTTTCTTTTAGAATACATTTGTATGCCTTTTATGCATATCAACATATGCGCACCCATGTGTACTTTGTTCTGGTTTGTATACTACTTTTCATTGCTTTAACCTAATTACTCAAGAGTTTAACAACAATCCAGTCTGCCTGCATGAGTATAATCTGACTAACCCAGGAAGTCACACAGCTCGGGGTCCAGAGCCTTCAGCAGGATACTGAGCTGGAGGAGCTGCTTCTTCATGGCCTCCTGGGACTCTTCAAAGTTCTGGTGCTGCGGAGGAAACAGAGAAAGCCTCAAATCCATGGCTTTCTTCATTCATAACTGAACACATTCAATTGTTTTCATGTTTCAGTATTCAGTAAGAAACCTCATCAAACTTGCAATAAAACTGCAGCCATTTTTGAAAGGGTCTGCTTTGTGCTTTTATTTAAAACAGATTTGCAGTGACCACACAGGACTGAGCAATGCCAGAATGATAATGTAGGGAGAGGAACAACCAAATCTAAACGTGTTTTTGACTGAAATTCGAAAGCCCACAGAGAAAGATAAGTATTTCTTCTTACCACCAGCTCCATGAAGCCTGTGAGACACCAGAAGGACTCCACCTCGTTCTGTGTGACGAACAGCAGAGGAGAAAGGAGGTCACTCATCCCCTGGACATAACCTGGAGACATGGAAACAGAAGGGAGACGTTGATATATCTGTCTTAATGATACATACTGTGTGTATTTGGTATGCTTTGTTGGAAGAGCTGCCTTAGTCCTGAAGAGTCTTTACTTTAAATGTTTAAAACACCGTACCTCCTACACAGTTCTTCATATGTGAACCTGTTGATAATAATAATCGGTGTCTAATGCTAGTCCATCTGTGAACTGTCTTTGTGTCCTGTTACCTACATTTATCTCATTGGCCTTAATTCATAAATATTAAGGACCGGTAAGCACATACTCTGACCAAACTATTGACTTAAGAAATGCAATGCTCTTGTATAAACAACTCAAATTATTAATATTACATTGTTTACATTTACATTTTGTATTTACTTTACATTTGTATTGGTACATATTTGTTCAGTATGTGCACTTCTGCTTGCCAACAGTTTAGAAATACATACCAAGATCGAAGTTGAACATGCAGTAGGTCATCAGCACATCGTTCAGCAGGGTCAGTCCTGGGTTGTCGTTCCCAGAGAAGAACGTATTGTTTCTGTCCGTCCTGCTGACGTCTCGCTCTGTCACAACAGAACAAAAAGCAGTTGAATTTCAACGTCTATTGAACAGGCAGTTGATTCTTTCAACAGAGCTTCTGTTTTATCACAGATTGCAGGGCTGACCTATCAGGCTTCTGTATCCTTTGAGGAGGGAGTTCCTCATCTCCTGCTCTTCACTGACTGACTTCCACTGCACCTTCATTCTGAAGTACTCGTCCCTGCAGACACAGAAAGACGTTTTAGAGGCTGACTACATTTCAATTGTAGTTCATGGACATTTGAAGTAAATACAGTGTATTTGGAGTTAGCCGAAAAGCCTGATACCACTCTCACATCTTTAAAGTTAGGAAGATAAAGACAGCAACCAGTTAGATTTGTTTAACACAAAGACAGCAAACAGGGTGAAAAGCCTGATTCAATTCCATTAAATAACAACTCTAAAGTTCACAGGTAAACACGTTAAATCTTGGTGGTTTAATCAGTACAAAATCTGAAATGTTATGGTTTTACAGGAGGTTTTATTTCTTGGTCAGGCACAGCCCCTTCCTTGAGTCTATGCGTCTTGTCTTAAAAAAGATGTTACGCTAACTGGCTGCTGGCGTTATCTTTGTATGTACTATATAGACATGAGAGTTGTATTGGTGCTCTCAACTAACTCTCAGCAAGGAAGAAACATAGAACTGTATTTCCCAAAATGTCAAACTATACTTTTTAACTGTCTAATAGATTTAGGAGCGGATATGCAGTATTAACAACACTAACGTTTTGACCCGAAGAATGTCTTCTCTTTCCTTGCGAGTGCTGTTCCATGGATAAAAGCCCAGGAGAAACTTCCATACCTCCTTCCTCAGGGTCGGTGTGACACCCTGCAATGGACAAAATGGTATGAAACATGCACATCTGATAGAGGGTTATAACAAGTAAACAAGGTATGTCTTCCACATTAGAGATGACTCGTTGTATTTCCTGTCTCACCCCTCTGAATACTATCTCTTTGACCCTCTCTGGGTTCTTCACTCGCCCCTCTGGGTCCAGAAACTCCTCCCATTTGTCCAGCGGTCGTCCCCTGGTAACGTCTGGTCTGGGACCGAGCTCCACCCCCTAATGGAAGGAAAGACACCAAAATAAACAACCGATATAGATTCTCATGTCACTGTCATCTTTACATATTATTAGACCTGAATGTGTCATCCAAATTGTTCTTTTTGGTTCCTTCTCTTACACAGTTGATGAGCTCAAAGCCCGGCTCTTCGTCGGACTGGGGGGGGAAACTGGGATCATGGGCAGCACGGGAATGGGTGGCTGGCCCTGGAGGTCGTAGTGCCACCTTGAAGAAATTTGTGACTTTGGAGAATCCACCAAATGTAGTGGCATATGGGTCCTGAATGAATCTCTGTTCAATTGGAGAGAGAACAGAATCACAAACATGCACACAAATGTGTTTTACTTTGAATTGTAACACGCTGGATAACGTTTGTCTACTCCCACTGAGTCATGTGCTATGTCACTGGTCATGCTTCATTATGTCACTCAACGTTGTCCCTATACATTTGTGCTTACCTAATCATGTAGGCATTAAATGCACTTCTATAGTTCCTTCCAGTATACTTCTGTTATTAGTTCAACTATAATAGAAATTGCGTATACCTCTTTTATTTATTCTTATTTAATATTTCTACTTCTCAATTTATCTTTACTTATTTCTGTCTTTGAGCTGGTGTAACACTTGAATTCCCCCTCTGGGGATCAATAAAGGCTTATCTTATCTTAAAGAGTAGGACTATGATCAGTGAGTCATTGGGATTGATCAACAAGCCAATAATATAGGTTTTAGGATCAAGGAAAATTAAAACAAAATACCGAAACAAGATCAGAGCCATCGTCGAAAAGCTGCAGCTTATCGAAGGACTGAGAGAGATTGCCGGGGTCATGAGGGTAGGCAAGGAAGAGCCTCCCGTCCACCGGTGACCTGATGATAACAACAGAGACCATGTGATGTTTTTCATACTCGTGTGATTTGTCAACACAGCTCTGTCATAAACTGTAAATCTACTGTATTCAGAAGTGTTATGAGATTATTTCTAACTTGTTTACAGGTCAGTAACTGCTGCTAGAGGTCAAAGATGGTACTTACTGGTCGAGGATGATGTAACGGTTCATGGCTCTAAACAGCTCCCTGGTTCCTCCTCTGTGGAAGTGCAGGGGAGGAAGTGGGTGGCCCCCTCTACTAGTCAACACCAAGAAGTTTTTCCCCAAGGAGAACCGAGCCCTCCGCAGAGAGTATAACTCTGATAGAGGCAGAGAGAATGACCATTGACCTGCAGACAAAATAGGCACCGTTAGTTTCTTCTTCTTTAAAGTAACTATTTGCCTGAAGTGACAGAAGTGATAACTGCACCTGAGTCTCTGACTGGGACGTGTTCCCGATCTTTCTTCACTGTGCTGATGACTGCCCAGTCTGGCTCATAACCAGGGTCATAGTTTGCATCTTCCTCCTCTCCGTCTCCATCCTATTCAGTAAGAAGTGGGTTAAAAAAACGAACTCATATCGTTTTTATGTATATCAAACAGATGATTACTGACCTTTTTGGTGTAGAGTACAGCAGGGGCACTGCGACCCTCATCTTCAAGGGGGCTCCACTCTAAAGCTGGAACACCGGCCTAAAAAAACATGCGTTGTTAATAATCCCACTGCTTTTTTTTTCAATTTCCGTATTTGTATCTTTACACATGTTGCTTACCCTCTCCACAATACGGATGAACCCTGGGATGGTGGTGTCCTGGTTACTTTTCTTGGCATTTGTGTGGAGGTATACTCCCTCTTTTTCAAATATAAGCTGAGAAGAAAGAAAAAGCCCACATAAATATAAAAGCAGCCATATCAATAACAAAGCTGAAATAAAATGACGGCTCAGGTTGGGTTTCCAGTCACAGGAACAGGTTTGGTGAGTGCTAATTTTAATCTAATAATCTGTTTTTACACATGATTTTATTGTCAAATAAAAAATGTTTTTACGCTAAACTACTGCTTGAACTGAACAGTATGTACCACATCAAATATCTAACCTGTGGCAGGCAGGTTAATGAAATCATAGAACATAGATCTAGTCTGTCACGTGATTACAGGTCTGTCAGGTCAGTAGGTGAAGACGAGACAAACACATAGGAAGACGTTATAGAATAGACTGTATTTCTATATTTTTCCCGTCTGTATAACTATAGATACGGCTATAGGCTAGCTACAAAACAGAGTCCGACATTTTATATCCATTCAGATGACAACACGTAGCTGATAGTGTGCGGATTGACTTCATCAAGCGTTAGTGAAAACACACAGCTAGCTTGATGTATAAACAATAAGCTAACGCTGACGGCCAGCTCGAGTAGTTTCACCCAACATTTCACAGTCGAGTTGAAGTAAAATTGTTAGCATTCACAAATTATAATTGTATGTGAAATATTGTAGAAATACCTTGTAATCCTCAATGTTTTGCTCCATTTTCCTTCACCTCTGCCTCGACTTCGTTTTCCAAAATAAATGTTACGTCACACTTCCTACTAGCGAGAAGTCCCGCCCCCAAAAGAGACGTCATCACATGAGCTGAAAATGGACTACTGCTTTTGTTTGTGTCTTTATTTTATTATAATAATAGTATAATGAAAGACAATACAAGTCATTTTATGTCAAATAGTGATATTTGTTCTTTGTAGTTTTGCTGAACCATTTACATTTTTATAAAGAATATATTTTGCAGTTAAAATGACTGCATTCAAAACCGTACTCACACTCATGTACAAAAGTAATGTCATCATAGTATTCATAAAGTAGGCTACTTAAGGTAAACATTTTTATTTCAGAATAATATTAAGGCTATTGTATAATAATTGTTGTTAGGTTATTGTATAATAATTGTTGAGACATTAATGTGTTAATTACTTGATGTTGCAAATGGTAAATATTTAGCTAATTTTACTTTATTTTTACACAAATACGGTCTAGGCATTTGCCTTGTTGTTTTGCAGTTTTGGCAAATTACAATAAACAGATCAATATAAACGCATCTATAACTATGTCATCCTGATTGTTTAAACTGTAGTTTATTAAATTTTTGATTTTTGCAGACACACTGTCGTTGCATTTCTGCCGGCCCTAGGAAAGGGATCCCTATACTCACTTGCGCTTCATAAGGTTTTTCCCATTTTCCCAATATAAGGTTTTTCCTTATCCAAAGCGAGGGTCTAAGACATAGGTTTGAGGACAGGGGGTGTCCTATCCTTTACAGACTGTTAGCCACTTGAGGCAAATTCCACAATGCTAAATGCAGATCTTATTAATCGATTACATGGACCAGGAGTTATAATTACTCCTGTTAATTACATGATAATGAATACCATACTCATGTGACTGAACTTGTGAGCAGCTGGTAGGTGGGTTTGACTGAGGTGGAGGTACACGTGCACGAGAACAAGGCGAGTACGAGCACGCACTCAAAGCTCTGTCACGTGTTCAACGTGCCGCCGATTGGAAGCGGAGACTCAGTAAACAGGTGACGTCAAAACTGCACCAGGCATCAAGTTGTCCGCATCTAACTAACCCGGATGAGAGCAGACGGCATTCTCCTTCAAATTAAAACCATTTAATCACATTAATTGTATGATCAAGTACGTCCACTACGTGATGATTGTGGAAAGAAATCAATGGATAGTATTTGGTAGACTTTGTTTTGGTAGACTTTGTTTTTCCAGGTATTATGTTGCAATCTTTATATAATAACATAGGAAACTGTATTTTTCTTGGCAAAAATGGAAACACAACAGTGTATAACCCCCCCCCCCCAAAAAAAAACCCATCTTATTTAACAAACAAAAAAGTATTCTGTTTAATAAGCTTAAAAAGCATTTGTAAACTATTACTGTTACTATATTTTTGATATGTAATGTGTTTGTTTCCTTTTTTCTAAGGTTACATTGTTACACACACTTAAGTAGAAATGTATTTATTGTTATTTATTTGCATTCTTTATTTATTTGCATTGCATAATTGAGGTAATACAAAAGTAACGGAACGTAATAAAATAATATTACTTTTATATTGTGATACTCCCTGCCTATTACCTAATGTTTTATATACTCAAATTCTTTATCATCATATGTTTACCAAATACAGAGACTTTGCTAAAACAATGCTTGTTAAACATGTATAGCCAACAAACAAAAGAAAAGCATGCCTGTAAAGGCAAAATAAGAATCTAAGTCTTAGACATAATATAGTGCAAGTTCAAATACACACATTAATACATGTAGGCTAATATAAATGAGTGGTTGATAGTATTGCAATTGGGAAAGTGTATGTAAACAGAGAAATAATAAATATACACTGAGGTGTGTGAAGTATCACAGATGTCATTTTCACGGCTTTTATTTTGTAATTCTTAGCCGGAAAAGCCGTTGTTAATTCTTGCTAGCTTGCTGCTGGTGTAGAGCCTAGCTAGGGGAGAGAAACCGTTGGAGAATGTAGAATACGTTTGACAAAAAACAAGTAAAGTTTAGGATTGATAAACATCTGGCAACGTTACAGAAAGAAACTGAACAGGTAGGTGAACCTCTTACATTTTTCCTGTAATTTATACTTGCTCGTCTCGGCTCCTGCTGAAGCCTGAAAAAATGGAGGTGAAGTGTGGGTCCATCATGAGGAGGATGCACACAACACTAAACAACAAGATCCACAACAACAGCTGCAGCAGCGACACTTACTGTGCATGCCAAGTCCGAAGCATGCAATCCTAAAACAGACAGAGACGATTGCAAAAATGGCAATATTGGTGATCAATAGAGCCTGGTCATTTAAGAGCTACAGTTGCTAACGTTACAGTAGCTACAGTAGCATTAGTTAGCATAGATTTATTGCAAGCAGTTCACGGAGGGGTTGAGAGCTGCGACAATCCGAGGACAGCTTACGTTAAGCAGATTGTTTTTATATGCTTATCTGCACATATTCAAATGGGCAATGTCTATCAACTCATACATCTTTAGTAGAAAGAATAATCTCACTTTTACAATGAATGATATTTATCAACATTTGACAGCTAACCTTGTTTTGTGTCTTTTTTTTGACAGGTATCACCAGCAACTTGGCAACATCTCTTCTCTCCCCTGGCTCTCAAGTGTTTAGTGACACTGGCCAATTGATCATATCTTAAAGACACCCAGTGCCTCTCTACCTGATAGATCATTTCTTATCCTTGCATTTGCTGAAAACTAACACCAGCAGGACAGAAAAAACACAAGTTAGGACATTTTTCAAGCAAAGTCAAATACACCGCAGCTACCAAAGTTACCTGTTAATACTGTATTACGTCCAACCTTATCCAAGCTAAACCTCAAACTCTTCATTCATCAGCATTAATCAGTTTTCTCATCAGGTCTGGCTATATTAGAAAGTTGTAACACTACTTTGCACCATTATGGCCTCCATTACCCAGTCATCTGAGCCTGAGATCCCAGACAACCACAAAGAAAGCTGGCTGGCACTTCTTTCTGCTGCAGAAACATATTGCCAAAAGTCTGGCTGCGACCTGGCCATACTTACAGCGTGTAAGAAGTTCCGGTCATTGGGTGGAGGTGAAGATGGGATGAGGAAACGGGAGAGCAGCAGTGCCTTTCCTAAGGAGTGTGATTTCTCCTACAATGTATGGGGTCAAGGGTTTCTTGCGGAGTCGGCTCGGCGCTACATGGACGACATCGGTGTGCTGCACTCCACCACCATGCTAACAGCCCAAAAGCACACACGCCAAGCAGGGGGAGAGAGAGGAACCAAACTGGTTGTTGACCTGACCTCTGACCTCGGACACAGAGGGGTGAGTTTCTGCACGTTTTGCCTGTCACGATAGCTACTTTTGTTGGACTATATTTTGTCCCAGAGAGAAAAATATCCACACATCAATATACACAACCATGACAATAAATAAAATGACCTCTCGAGCTCTGATTTAAAAAAATAAGCAATTTCTGTGCTATGTCAATGTTTTTTTTAAATAGGGAGACCATGCTGTTTATTCTTGCATAGTGTTTGCTTAAAGGTCACCTATCATGCTATTTTTAGGCAATAGCATAGGTCTCAGATATATACAAATATATAAAAAACATGTCTATGAAGTATTTTGCTCAAAATACCAAACAGATCACCCATTCTAGCCATGCCTCATATCCCTCTATTTCACTTCCTGTTTCAAAAGTGCTAATTTTGGGTATAAAGCTTTAAAAAAATAAAAAAATTGATACAAAATAAAAAAGGAGGGGGCTGAGCTCATGCGGGACCCGGCAGCTACTGTCTAAACTAAATACTGCCGTGATGAAACGCCATATCATGGATTATCAAGGATTATTTCTGAAATAGTATGGAGCTCAAAGGCTTTCTCTCTTGCCGGTTATACCACAAGGTGAGTTCCTTTTCATTTCCTGCTTCTTCACACACATGCTCTCCAGTACAGGTTATCTCTGAGTGTTAGGGATGCTAATGTAAACACTGACCATATTACGTCCAAAACAGTTGGGCATTGTTTCTGATAGCAACTTTCTGATAGTGCCGTGGGTCCATATTTCCGATATTACGTCATATCGGACGCAAATCTGGATCAGCTCCGTTGTACCCCCGGTTTTAGAGATTTGGGTACGGAGGAAAAGAGAGAGGGTTTTATTTTCTGACGCTGCGTGAGTTCCCTGACACACCGGGGACACATATTCATGTATAAAAGACATAAAAAAGTGCATTTTGCATGATAGGTCCCCTTTAAGTATTGGTGACATTCTTATGTAAACAAACGCATGTAAACACAACTGGCATATAAAGGTCAGCAAAACTGATTGTACGAAAAGTTGATAGAGTAATTATTGTGACAGTTTTCTGCCCTGTTAAGCTCATTGAAAATGTTTATATCCATAACATTATGGATTGTTGTGTTCTTCCAGAGCTTCCAGGGAGACGGAGGGGTGGGCGGAGTCAGTCCAAACAACAGACTTTATTCGCAGAGCTATCCGTCAATCTACAACTCAGGAGCTGCGACCGGGCAGGCGGGTGTGCAGAACGACAACGGAGAGAGGGAACGGGAGAAGTTTGCGCTGGAGGCCGAGCAGGGGAGACAGAGGTCTGTGATTGAAGATTTGGAAGAAGAGTGTGAGGACGAGGAAGATGAAGAGGACATGGATGAGAGGAGACCCTATGGGCATGAAAGCGCTGGTGAGGAGAGAGTCAGTTTATTTGTCCATCTAAATGCTTTGATGTGCATCCATTCTGAGGTTTTCTCACTTTTTGCTTCAGGTGTTTTCTCCATGGATGAGGACTCTCTTTCTCGGGATTGCGAGCCGTTCTTTGAGTCCGACGGGGAAGAGGAGAGCACTGATGGTAAGAGTCTGTTATGCTGACTGAAAGTAGCCACATATGCGCGTAGATCCACAGATTCACATCCACTTTTCCACCTGTTCTAGGCTCTTTGAGTGAGGATGCCCCTCCACCAACGCGTGGCATGGCCATGGGTCAGTCTGCGTACTCACTCCGCCACACCCACGCCATGGCTATGGCCCGCTCGCTGCCCGTCTCTGTGCCTGTGTGGGGCCTCAAAGGAGGCAGAGCTCAAGGAGAAAACAACAGTGGAGAACGGGTGAGCACATATAATCTTAAAAATCTGTTAGTTTGCATGCAGAGATTAAATTGTTTGGGTGAAATAGTGGGTCAGGCAGCTGGCTTTGCGCTCAACTCAAGGTTCCAGATAGCATGAAGCTGGCTGACTGTTTACTGTTCAGGCTAACTTACTCTGGAGCTGGTTACCATCAGAAATGAATGGCCACAGCCTCTACTCCGCTGTAGTGGCTCGCGCTGAGACCCGCAACATGAAGAATACACGCAACAACCAGTACTTAGTAAGCAAAATGTATTATTGAGCCGTTTTATCATAAAAGGCCAAACGAGAAAGGAAGAAGGTCTGGAGGACTGGCCAAAAAGAACAAAATTAAGGAGGGAGCCTGAACCAGCCACACCAGGGGCCGTAGGACCCAGAGCATCCCCCCCTACCCAAAGGTCTAGCGTAAACCCTATGGGAACAAAATAAAGCCGCGAAAACTGGACTACCAGGTCCTCCAGGCTAAACATAAACAAAAATCTACAACACACACAAAATAGCTCAAGCCTCACTACACAACAAAAGGGGTCTTTAAAGGAGAGTGTCTCCCGGCGTCAGGAAAGGCGAGAGATCCTTCTCCTCCAGCTTCTCTTTATATATATATCCACGACTGAGTGGAATTTGGAACACCTGGGCAGAGGCGGAGCCAGGGGCAGACCAGGGGCAGACCAGGGGCAGACCAGGGGCAGACCAGGGGCAGACCAGGGGCAGACCAGGGGCAGACCAGGTGCACCTGCGCAGCAGGGAGACAGAAAGACAACAAGGAGGGGAGCACGTAACACCCCCACCATGAGTTAGTGATTTCTTCTTTTAAAAAAAAAAAAAATAAACACAACAATCAACTTTGAGTTGACAGACTTGCTCACGACTATGTTTGTCTTTTTATGACCACCCAGGGCCACACATAGAACAGGCAAATACCATACAAACACACAAATGGGGCACTGGGCATCCCACAGTCAGCTGCTTCCTGCAGCAGAGCAGCTCGGTCACAGGCAGAAGTGTCAAGGCAGTGTCGGCCACCTGTATTCTCCTGAAAAGGAAACGCCAACCACCAAAACAAGCTTGCATCTCCTCAAGCACGCCAGTTCTTTATGTGAGAACCAGGGGGGCAACAGCTGGGGCTCAGAGGTGACAGGTTTGTAACTTTCAGCGCTGGACAGCGTCACCACACAGACAGGTTCACTGAGACCAGCACTAGACAGCTCCCCCGTCGACACCACAGACAAGACAGCAACAGGCGAGGCCGTGTAGTGGAAACGTGCCATTACAATAACGCACCACATCCTTCTTCAGACTAGGCCGGAAGAAGTGGCGCAACACCCGGTCGTACATTTTATTAATCCCAAGGTGGCCAGCAAGCTGATGATTATGAACCAAATGTAGGATGTCACGGCGATATGTTGACGGGACCACCACCCGCGTTACCACACTCCAGTCATCACCTGGTGATGCAAAGAGCGGTGTCTGTTTATGCATGAACACCCTGTTTTTAACAAAGTACCCCCGAGGGCCAGACACCCCTTCGGACTCAGCGACCTCCAACAACAACAACGACAATTTAGCATCCGCTTTCTGGTCACACACCATCTGCTGAGACGCCACAGGCACAGCACCGAGGCTTACCTTACCGCCTTTTCCACCCTCATTCCACGAGGGAGGGTCACTGCCTGGTATGTCTAACTCTGTAGCCATAAAACTGTCAGACAAATCAACATCATCGATAACCTCAGCTCTACACTTCGACTTGGCGCGGGTGACTGCACAGGCGGAAAACACAGTAGGGTACTCTCGGACCAGTTTATCTGAACAATCCACCGCAGGAACCGCAGGAACCACAGTCACCTGCGGTTTAACGAGCACTTTGCCACCATGATCATTCCCCAAGGTCAAATCTACCCCCTTAATGGGAAAACATGGCCGAACCCCTACAACTACCGGACCTGTGACTAGATCTGACTCAATATGAACATTATGCAACGGCGAACCTACATACTGCATACCAAACCCCCTCACAAGAACACCGGAATCTACAGTAGCCTCCTCCGAGAGGGGCAACACACCACTCACGATTAAAAATTGTGACGCCGCTGTATCCCTCAAAATGGTTATTGCAACCCTGTTGCTCTTCCCATAGGCTTGAGAATCATGTTTCTTTAAACTACGAAATTTTTGGCGATATGCCTCTGGCACAAGTTCATAGGCTCGTAGTATTGCAGTTTTGACCTGCTCATAATCCAGGCTAATATCATGAGACAAAGCAGCATAAACCTCCTGTGCTTTACCTGTGAGATCGCACTGCAGCATAACGGTCCACATGTTCATAGGCCACTTCAAAGTTATCACAACACGTTCAAAAAGAATACAAATATGAATCAATATCTTTCTCTTGAAAAACTGGGATAAAGCGAACATATTCGCTCATATCAAAATCAAGCGATTGCGCAGACGACAACTGATGAGCCTGGTGCGACAATGTCGCCAGTTCCAGTTCCTTCAAACGTAGCATACGCTTGGTCTGTTCCTCAAGTTTCCTTAGTTCGAAGTTACAATCAATTTCTTTCTCTCTTACCTCTAACTTGCGCATCTGAAGCTTAAGCTCTTTCACTCTCCGAGAGACCTCTGTCTCCTCGTCTTTGGGGAAAAAAACAACGCCATCTTCAACCGACAACAACCCCTGATCTATCAGCGCAGCCAACAGCTGATCCTTAATGACCTGCTTCTTGCTGTGTTTGCTAATCGCAACGTCAAACCTGTCTGCGATTAGCTCAAGTTGCTGTTTATTACACGCGTCCAACTTCCCCCGAGTCGGATCACTAACAAACTCCTCCAAGTCAAACTCCATAGCGTAATTTATTCACGTTAAACTCACCCCAAAAAAACAATAAACAACAACCCTGAAACCAATTAGGCTACTACTCAAGCAACTCTACTCTACACTGCACACAAAAAAACCACACATGCTGTCAAGGGCTGTTCTACAAAAGTAGCACTACTCACCAAACTGGCACCTGCCCGAGACAGCCTTTGAACGAGCCCCCATATGTTACGGCCACAGCCTCTACTCCGCTGTAGTGGCTCGCGCTGAGACCCGCAACATGAAGAATACATGCAACAACCAGTACTTAGTAAGCAACATTTATTATTATTGAGCCGTTTTATCATAAAAGGCCAAACGAGAAAGGAAGAAGGTCTGGAGGACTGGCCAAAAAGAACAAAATGAAGGAGGGAGCCCGAGCCAGCCACACCAGGGGCCGTAGGACCCAGAGCTCCCCCCCCCCCCCTACCCAAAAGTCTAGCGTAAACCCTATGGGAACAAAATAAAGCCGCGAAAACTGGACTACCAGGTCCTCCAGGCTAAACATAAACAAAAATCTACAACACACACAAAATAGCTCAAGCCTCACTACACAACAAAAGGGGTCTTTAAAGGAGAGTGTCTCCCGGCGTCAGGAAAGGCGAGAGATCCTTCTCCTCCAGCTTCTCTTTATATATATATATATATATCAGTGACGTGCGGTGAGGTTCATGGCTGGTGAGGCACTGACTCTTTCAGAGTCAGATTTACAAATATTATATTTTGACCTTAATCGAAATATTCTGTTATTTTCAAAAGCTTTTTTAGTCTGATGCTTCGATTAATTTTAAACAGACCGTTCAACAAAAGGATACCCAAAATCTAAATATTGGATTGTTCTTTCTTAGTAAGATCCCATTTTCATTACAGTTGTGGTCTTACCTTGACTTGAAGATGAAGTCCATGCTATCCTTCTGGACAACAATCTCTATTACTGTTTTGTAAAAGTCCTCCTTATCTTCCTCTAGTTTCAAAAGTCTAGTTTGTTGTTTGCGTCTACCGTCTCTGTGTAGAATAACAGTAGCAACAAGAACCTGTGGGCTCACGTGCGCCCCCTTCAGTGCGGCAGAGGTTATGGCTGCCTCCCCTGGTGCTTTTTTCATTGCCGTTGTACGATGAGACCAGCGAGCCTAAATATCATATATACGTGAAATAAGTTAGACTATGGATGGCGAGGATAAATGTAATAAAGGGATCTACAAACATTACATTGGTGAACTACAGTGAGATGGGAACAGGCATGCGCTTAGTGCCGCTTTCCAGCCAGTTTCTGTGGGGTGACGCGTTCTGAAGTGAGGCAGAGCTCATCTGTGCCTCACCTTACCCCACAGTAAATGGCTTGAGCGCGCTCACAAAATAAGTGGCCGCGCTAAATTAGTGCCCGCGCTCCAGCAAGTTACTGTGGGCTTACGTGAGGCAGTGCTCGTCCCTGCCTCACTTCTCATCGCTCCCGTAGCGGATCTCGGCAAATTTGCTGATTTTCACTATAAAAAGCGATTGGAATCATACAGAAATCACATTTACACAAGATCAGTGGAGACATTTTATTATTATTATTATTTAGTTTTTCTTTAATTGTTTTTCCGTTACATTGGAGTATGACAGGTGAGGCTCTGCCTCCCCTGCCTCCACTGACTGCACGTCGCTGATATATATCCACGACTGAGTGGAATTTGGAACACCTGGGCGGAGGCGGAGCCAGGGGCAGACCAGGGTTGCGGTCGAATAGTCCAAAAATCAGCTCCTATCGTCTATCCCTATCGTGTATCCCTTGACCTCTGTGTGAAACGTTACGGGGTTAAGGGATAGTGGATATCAGAATTCAAAAGGACTTAGGAGAAGAGACTGCGGTGCTTTGAGAATCCGACGTATTTATGATGCGCCAGCGGACGTCATGAATGTGCGTCTGCTGCTGTGGGGAAACTACAGTTTTCTATACAGCGGACTACAACATGGATGTATGAACGAGGGACTACTGTAAACTCATCTAGAGACTCTGCACCGTGCTCTGATGCTGTTGTTTTATGCTTTATGAACGTGGACAACAGATAAACATATTCTTCATGACCTAAGTTGGAATTTAAATAAAAAAGGAAAGTGAAACTTATGCTCGTCACCCTCTCCCTCCGGTCCACATTAATACAAATGATCCCAATACGGATTATTTTATGAAAAGCTCTTAAAATAAATACAAATGTATTTCTTATAAACATTAGTCCTTAACATCTATCACTGTGTATATCACCATTCAAACATCTTTTAAAAGTTGAACAAACCCCACACAGCTCAGTAAAGACTGTGAAATGTTGACTTTATTTGATCATTTCAGTAAAAACTAACGTTCATATTTCTCTTTTTGATTATAATACTGATGAACGTTCAAAACAAAGCACTTTGGCAATTTACCACATACGTTTTAAAATGCTTAATAAGCACCGTAACTTTCATGATATCATTTCTCGGTCATAATCGGTTGTTTCCGTGAACGGCCGACTGTTGTGTGACGGCAAATGCTGCGGCTGCAAGGCATTGTGGGGCAGCATTTTCTCCTTTTCTTTCGTAAAGGAAGGTCCAGTGGTTCCTAAACTAAAGGAGGTTATAAAGGAAGTTTGAAACCTCCTTTCCTATCATCTAGAGAATTCGAACGGCTCTTATCATGGCTGCCACTGATCATTGGTCATTGGTCATTTCACTCCATTAGGAAGGTTCCTAAGCAAAATGTACTATTCGACCGCAACCAGAAAGACAACAAGGAGGGGAGCACGTAACACAGACTATTGATCAAATCACTGAAAGAATGTTTATTTTATAGCCAGTTTTTCAAAGCCAGCCAAAAAAAAGATGATAAAGTAATTGATAATAAAACAAGCTGGTTTTAGATTTTTATGTTTTTTATTTCAGTTGACATATTTCATGCTGTCTGAGGACAAGGACAGTATTTAGCACTCGGTATACTGATGCATCAACTAATGACCATGACGGCTCCATCAGTCCATGTGACTGTTAAAGTGTGTGTGACAGTTGTGGTGTGCCAGACAAATATTTTACAAACTAAAAACTATTTTCAATTTTCTAAGAGAATGAAAAGCAACCCTACTAAAGTAAGCTGAAACTATTCATTCTGTCCAGATTTTCTCTTTATTTACTAAATAATGAGAAAATCAATAATATTTACCCTAACCATACCAACTGGGGTCCCTGTAGGACTCGAATATATACTTTCTGTCATAGCCCACATAAGCTCAATTTATCCTGACTATATCAAGTTGAGTCATCATAATGACTCAATATCCTTGATTTCTGTTATAATCAGTGCTTTTTGAAGTATGAATGTATTTTCATTCAAAAGCAATAGATTAAACCATTTTTTAAAGTTCATAATTTCATAACATTCATATTTTCCATGGTTCTAGTTTAAAGTCACACAATCACAATCGTTCAACAGACACAGATTGAGGCAGGCAACTTCCCTTGCGTGCTTGTTCTATATTTAGTTCCCACAATCTGCAAATCAATTGAAACTTTTATTTTACCTAAGATGAAAAAAATTACATGAATAATATTTTTTTGACAAGAACTAAGTTAATATTTAGCTTTGAATGTTGTTCTTTGCAGTGTTTGATTCTCTGGGCCCCCTGTCAGGAGTTCTTGTTTGCTAAATGTGTTGGTAGCATGAGGGTACCGGTGATAGTGTGCAGCCTCTTGTGCCATGTTTAACTTTCAGTCCCTGTGTTTGTCTATCAGGTGGGCTGTGCTGACCTGGAGCACATCGCTGCCAGTATGAAGGCCCTGCTGGCCCCTGGAGCCAATGATGGGACTGAAATGTTTGGAGCCCTGCCTCGGCCCCGTCTCAACACAGGGGACTTCTCCCTCAAGCACTAAGAGAGAGTGAGGCCAGTGGAGAGAAAGAGATAGAGGGGGAGAGAGATAGAGATAAAGGTTGTCATGACGGCCGGAGTTGGGTTGGCTGGCAGATGTGACGTGCAGTATGTGAAACAATGTAAAAGCTATTACCTCCATTTATTTCTCACTAACCAAATTTGAACTGCACATGCTTTGAGGAAAATGTTGTTATGAACTCTAACATTTAAACATTTCAACACTATACCCCCACCAACCCCGTCACTACATGTCACAACACCAGCAACTACACAACCCTCAACACTACATTAAAAACTAAAACGATGTGTGTAGGAGTCCAACTGGCACGGCCAATTGGTAACTGTTCAGCACTTTGGTAAAATTACCTGTGAAGTGAAGAGAGTTTGGAGAGCAGCATCAGGCTGGTTCAACATTCACGGCTCCAGTACTACATGCTAACGCCCTAGCAGACACCATTTTGAGCTATAGCCCCAATATTATAATGTGTAATAGCTCTAAAGCTCAGTTTCTCAATTTCCTTAAAAAAGGATTGTTTGAAATTGGGTTTAAAGTGCTTATCCATGCTCAGTGTACAACCAACTACTACCAGTTTACAAAAACAGAGTACCAGCAGCGGAGTAGAGCATTGCACTGCTGTGGGCCGGAGCAGCAGCCAAATATAGTTAAGCTACCTAAACGAAAGGTCCATCAACATTTTATTTTTTTCGATATCTGTTTATGTATTATTAGGTGTACACTATAGTTAATATCTTAAAAAAATACTGTACTCTTCAAAGCCACCAGACTTATTGAAATATTTGTACTGGTGCAACAGGAGAATATTTCTTTACTTCAGTACTGGTACTTCTATCAGTTTCTCCTAATTCAACTCCACTTAAACAAATCTGAACTATCCCTTTAAACAATTAATGGCTAAGAGAGGTTACTTAGGTTGCTAAGAAGAGTTACTTTTCTGAAACATGATGTCAAATCTGTTTACAGGAACAGTTGAACATCTTTTATTTCACTCTCTTATGTCTATGCATGAAGTTTGGAGCAAGACTCGCGAGATGGTTACCAAGTTAACATCCTGTAACTATAACTGTCTCCCAGCCTAGCCCTAGCTCATGGCCCTCTGCATTTAGCACAGTATATACTGGATTTTAGCATGAAGGACCAGAGCCAGTGATCTCCCAGACCCCATGGATGTTTTCAGGCACACATATGGAAAGAATGTTGTCTTTTCAAAATGTGAGCGGAGGACACCAGTTCCTCCTCATAACTGGCCTATTTGAACTTTTTCTTTTGCCAATGAATGACTGACTGATAGTATGATTGTAAATCAATACTGAGTTATAGGTTGTTGTTTTTTCTGCTCCAGATATCTTGTTGAAATGACCGAGTGAATGAAAAAGTGACTGTGTGAGAAAGAGAGAGCTGAATGAGTGGATTTGAAAGGAAAATGTCCATCTCTGACATTTCAAAAACAAACAAATGTTCCGTTAAGTACTTTTATGTTTCAAATAAAGGAGCAACACCGAGAAAAAAAAGACTCAATTGTATATTTATGTGTGAGGGTACAATTATATTAAATGCCACTAGAGGGCGTCAGCACACTACTGAAGTGAATAAAATATATGCAGTCTATGGTTAATATCTGATCTATGGTTATCCCTGATATGCAGTATCAGACAAACATAATGCAACATCAGTGTTATTACACAATAGTTTAATTTATTACTACATTCAGCACATAAAAAAGATGCAGACTCTTAAGTTAAACAAGCACTCTAGTACAGTCCTGCGTGTACAAAAACATACAAGACCTAGACTAAAATACTTAGTTAATAAAATACAGAAGAAGATGCACAATAGTAAATTAAATAAGTATCCAATAAGTATCTTGGATATAATATGAGATGAATAATTGTTCGTCATGCAACCAGAGAAAGCAAACTACAGAGATGTCACAACGTGCTGCTTTTACAACTCCAACACTTGTTCCCCAAACATTGTCGCCCCCCAACCCCCCCTCATTACGATTCATGCTCAATCCTCTTCTGTGTCACTGATCCTTTTTCCGGATAAGGCAGAATGAATTTGTGCCAACCCAGAACGCGGGGTAAATCTTCTCTGTGATGTTGGCCTTGAACTTGTGAAGCAGCCGCACCTCCATGTTCTCCCCCTCTCCTTCCACGATGAGCATCTTGATAATGCCGGCGGGCTGGTCGACGTAGATGCCCATGGTGGAAGTCAGGGGGAGGGAGACATCCACGTTATCGCTGTTGTGCCACACTTGGTAAGAGGATCCAGACCAGCCGGCCCCCCAGGAGACACTGTTCTCCCCGAGGCCGCAGGGGCCACGGCCGTCCTGGACCTTCCGGGGCGCGCTCTCAAACACGGCCCCAATGACCACCCAGCCATCGTAGTCCACCTCCCAGTACGCTCTGTAGCCCATCACACCCTCCTTACACAGCACCTGATGAGGAAGGAGGCACACAGAAGGAAATGAGGCGGGCTACAGTCCAAAGTTTAGAAAAATGTGTCCCTTCTGAATGTATCAACCTTCACATTACAAACATGTTGCTTTTATTTGTTATATATGCTAGCGAACTGAATATGTTCGGTTTTTAGACTGGCTAGATATTACGTGCATTTTTCAGATATTTGACAGAACAAAACTAATTAATTAGTATATATTTATAACGTGACTATTCTCAAACAAGCCAGGACCCTAAAATATTTAGTAAAGACTGAAGTAAATATATTACATTTATTTAAGTACTGTATCACTTTGAAGATGTGTGACGCGAGTATTTCCATTTAAAGGTCTCCTATACTGTTTTTCATAAATATATTATAGGCCTCGGATATATACAAAACATGTCTCTGAAGTGTTTGGCTCCAAATACCAAACAGATCATGCATTGTAGCATCCCATAATCCCCTCTGTTTCAGCCCTGTTTCTAAAGTGCTGATTCTCTGTCTGTTACTTTAGATGAAAATAAGGAGCCACTCCCAACGCCCCTCTGTGAGATATTTGGTTAAAAAGAACACAATGGTGCTCTAGGAGGAGATTCAGGTGATATGGTGGCGGGGGTTGGTTATTGGCTAATGGTTACACAAGCCAATTAATCGTTATGACATAAAGTGGCCAAAATCTGATCAGCTCATTTTCAGACAGGTTTTTATATAAATGGACCAGGACGAAAAGTGAGAGAATCTTTTTTCCTGAAACTTTCAGAATCTCTTTACACAGAGGGGACACATGTTTATGTATAAAAGACATCAAAAAGTGAATTTTGCATAATAGGTGACCTTTAAATACTTAAATATAGTTAACAGGCCTACCTGTGGAGAGTGTTCATATCTCTCAGGCCTGTTGGGATACGGGCAGATGGCATCTGAAGTACGGGCCACCTTGGACCCTGCCTCTGAGATCCACAACAGTTTCTGTGCCGTTTTATCATCGAGAGAGATGGGCAACAAATCTGAGAGAAACACATACAGGCAGAAAGTGGGAGAGAAAAGGTGAAGAAGCAGCAAGACAGGTTTATGTTTCTTATAGATACAACATGTTAAATGGTTATAATACATTTAAAAAGACTTACGTTGGAGGAAGTCAGCCCTGGTTGTGGGCTCAGCAAGATTTGGATCATATGGCGGCAGCTTCTCTGAGGTGTCAGACAGGAGAGAATTATAAGGAAATGCATACAACTGGATCACAAGTGTATTATCACATTAAGATGACAGCAAAACACTATGTAGCTCTTTACCTTCTGGAGCATTGCTGTTTTTTCTTCCTGCAAAAGAAGAAGATAGCTTGTCATTTCACTGCAAAAATAATATATAAGACATTGAGATACTATGTATACAGTGGTGGAAAGTAACTAAGTCCACTTACTAAAGTGTTGTTCAGTTTTGAGGTACTTCTACTTCCATTTGTGCTCTTTAAATGGTCCTTAACTACATTTCAGAGGGAAAGTATTTTGTGCTCTTACTCCACTACATTCATCTCACACCTTTAGTTATACAATATATATATATATATATATATATATATATATATATATTTATATCAGGATTTCACAAACAAAACATATAGCTTTACTATGGAAGTCAATAGAGGACTCAAATAAAATGATGTAAAACTGTAATTTCAAAATGGCATTATACTGTATAATGTAAAGCTATTCAATGACTAATGCCCTTTTGATTTCTAAAGGTTAGAAATGTCATCATCATCTCATCTGTGAATTAGATAATGCTTGCACAGATGTGACTTCTACATAACAAGTAGCCTATTTTTACTTTCATTATTTTCTAGAAATACTTCAGCCATTTTTGAGGCAGGACTTTTACTTTTATTGGAGTGTTTTTATACTATAATACTTCTACGTGTGTGAAGGTTCTGATTTCTTTGTCCAGCACTGTTTAATATGTTTGATGACCTCTCCTTGTATGACAATCTTTCATGTGACACCAACTGATAAACTGCATCCAGCATCTTTAAAGCTTCTCATCTTCATCAACGCTTCTTTTAGGCTGCCATTCGCGAACGGTAAATCAACTTTAACTCTCAACATACAGTTGATCACACGCAGGAGTATGTGTACTATGTTGGCTCAGCCCTGATTCATGAAGTTTAAGGTTTCAACATAAGGAATCTGGAGGCCAGAGCATACCTCCGAGGACACACATCATGGCCACTGACAACATGGAGTTTAATTCTAAGAATATTTCGGTAAGATGCTGTTACTTCAAACCGCCAAGGGCATGTTTGTCACTGTGGGCGGGTGTATAATCTCTGTTTGTTCCTCCTCCAGTTTGTCAATCAATGGTGTCTTCTGACATTCGGAGAAAACTGCTATCCAATTCTGGCCAGTCAGGTCATCATCGGTCCCACTCTGTGTCCATCTAAGTCAGCCGCGCTCAAATTACTGTTCCTCATATTTCACACAGACAACTAATTCCTCATCCTTCTTACATATCAGACTGTGACATCACCACTTCAGATTATTTTGTGTGTCCTTTGCTTTTGCCAAAATTAGACAGAACATCATCTATATTTCTGATTCCATATATGAGGATGCAATTTCCATACAGCTCATGGCTGTGTAGCAAATGCATGAATGGTCCTTAGAACATCGTTTCTTACCGTACGTCATGTTGACCTCCAGGGTTTCTAATTGATGTTCCCTTTAATGTTCAAAAATAGCACTGTTCTGCTGAGTTTGAGAATATCACATTCTGTATAAGCAAGTTCCAACTAATTAAATTGTGAGAAATATTTAAACCCAAGATTACATAGCTGTATCATACTGGCAAATGGAAAATAAAATAGTAATACTCAAGTACTGGTAAATATTTAACACTAGAAATGGGTCATTTTAAGTTTTGCATTTCTATTTTGTCTTGTGCTTCATCTTTTTAAAGTACAACTTGTTTATAGGCTATTTATAGTTCTATTTTGTATTTTATTTGATTGTTTCATGACAAACTTGAACCCAACCAAACCAAGAAGATCTTTAAAGTTAATGTTAGCATATGTTAAACCTAATGTGTTCATGAATCATTACCTTAAAAGTAAATGCACTGAATGCCCTTTTTAAACATGGCGGTTGGTCTTTGATCAAAGCAGTGATAGTGCTCATATGTCCGAAGAGGGGAGCCAGCTCTTTAATGTGCGACGATTAATCCCGGGACATGTCTTCGCCTCAGGAAACATAACCTCTCCGGCCTGCATGACCCTATGCTGAGGGCGGACATATTGAGTCTGGTGTAAAATCTGCAGTCATTAGATGTGATGGAGGGGTTTCCATTGCTTTGCATGAACCTGCTGTTCCTCTAAGTGTGCCTAATTTGTTCTGAGAGGGTCGCCTTTAAAACGGTTGGCTTTGAAGAAAGAGATCCCACAGATCCTTTAAAGTCAAAAATACTAAGCAGTCATTTAAAATCTAAATATATATACAGTATTAGTGTATTGTTATGCTGGAAAACATAGTGTTGAAGACAATTACTGGACTGAAGCCACTAAGACCGGAAAATGTGATAATTGACTTGGCATGCAGAAATATTAAGCCTACTGAGGCTTAGGGTCCAATAACAGAGCAGACTTCAGTTTTGATATTGTCCGCCACGTGACCTTACTGACTTCGGCAGCAAGCCTGCTGGAGTATCGTCGATCTGACCTTCAGATGTACAGAGCAGACGGGGAGAGAGGAGAGCGTTGCCCATGTTGCCTTCTTTTGATATTGGTGTTGCGCAAGATGCCGGTGACAGATCACTTCATGAATCTTTCCACCCCTACGTTCCATGATCTCGCCTCAGAGGAACACAGCAGGTGAGCAAGGAACCCGATGAAAGCAAAGCCAAGTGGAGTAGTGCTGGGTTTGTCCAAGCATTAAGAGGAATGACTGAGAATAGATTTGAAGACAGACGTATAACATTGCCATCTTGAAACCTGCGTGATGTTTCTGGCTTGTATTCAAGGGGAGTTAGGCGAACAACTCAGTAACGTTGGAGTAAGATATCAGGCTGGCACAAAGTGTGTTGGGTGATTGGAGATTTGCCAGCTCTCTGGCTGCTCTGTCGAGGTTAAACCCTGCGGATGCTCAGCTGGATCAACAGGAAAGCCCCTCAGAGATAAACAGATAGCTAAACAGATTGATGGCTTGACATCACAGCTATAGAGACACGAAGGAGATGGAATGGGATGCAAGAGGGAGGTGTGAGACATTGAAATATTTTAGGGCAGTGGGACCATAAAAAAAGACACCTCATAAATCAAGTTGGAAATATTGGCTGAATATCTGGATGAAGCTGTTGTGGTTGAGCAAAGGAGCTGAGCTGGATTTGTCTAAAACATCAAGCAGATGGATTTGGGTATGGATTCACCCCAACAACAAAGACAAAGTTTCGTCCTCATGTTTAAAGGAGTGCATAGTTCAGTAAGACCCCACCAAAAGGTCAACATTGGATCTTGATGAGAGCTGTTTGTTTTTCCATTTTAGACTTGTCCCTACCCAGATTCCCATCACAGTGGGATAGAGCTACATTATCTGTGTAGATCAAGTTCAAAACATCCCACTGAGGCAGCAAGATTGAAATATAGTGGGATGAGGTTGAGGGAATGGGATGAGCATTGTTGGCTCCGTGCCAGGCTCATCCATCTTCCCTGTCAAGACTGACTGGCTGAAAGCCCAGTGCACATGTGAGGTGGAGACGGTAAGGAAATAACACGGAAAGACAGATGCATGAAGGATTCTGGAATAATGGAAGCCATTTAAAGTGGACCTATCATGCTATATTTGAATAATATATTGTAGGGCCATACCTATATAAAACATGTCTGTGAAGTTTTTCTTTCAAAATACCAAACAGATCATGCATTTTAGCCATGCCTCATTTCGCTCTATTTGCTCTTTTCCAGCCCTGTTTTTGCAAGGGCTGATTCTGTGACGTAGCTTTAATGCAAATGAGCTGCAGCTGACCACGCCCCCCTGCAGGAGAGGGAGATCAGCTGCTGGGCTCTCAGAAGAGGGGGAGGAAAAGAGAGGCTCCGTCCTCCGTGTATTATTCTTATATTATTATATAGAGTCGTTATTCATTTGTTTTAAAGCTCAATAAATAACAAAGAAGACCTTTGACCGGCACTTTTCTAATTTTGTCCGGAAGATTTAAACTTTAACGGACATGTTGACCGGCGAAAAAAAATCTAGTTCATAAACATGTCCGTGGTAAAATGTTTAGAACACACAAGCAGAAATCTGCCGGAGTCTTCTGGCACATGTCCCTTGAAAATGAAGTCTAGCCACAGATTCTTGTCTTTTTCCAGGGATGGCATTGCATGCAGTCCCTTGTCCCGATTCTTGCAGCCAACAACAGCACAACGTTTAACTCCCTCAGACATCCTGGCAAGAGTAGGCAAAAACACAGATGTGACTGGGGGAGATTTAGCTTTCCGACAGCCTATATGTGAATGAGAGGTTGGGCGATGGCCGTGGCCGTGGCCCAACCTCTCATCCCCCTGATAG
This sequence comes from Trematomus bernacchii, assembly GCF_902827165.1. Taxonomy (NCBI): domain Eukaryota; kingdom Metazoa; phylum Chordata; class Actinopteri; order Perciformes; family Nototheniidae; genus Trematomus; species Trematomus bernacchii. The sequence goes on along the minus strand of NW_022987720.1, from coordinate 15,859,859 downwards.
GTGGAGAGTTGCCCATATAGGCGGAGCAACCCTTTTCTGACGTCAGATAAATTCAAATCTGTATCAGCTCCGTTGCAGCCCCGTTTTTAGAGATTTGGGTATGGAGGAAAAGAGAGAGGGTTGTGTTTTCTGACACTTGGTGAGTTCCCTGACACACCGGGGACACATATTCATGTATAAAAGACGTACAAAAGTGCATTTTACATGATAGGTCCCCTTTAAAGAGCTGGTACAAAAACAAGAGGGACCCATATATAAATAGTGTATCCTCCTTCCCAGAATTACCACTTTGAATAGGTAATTCACTCATGTTTAGTGTATTTTATGCAACCAAGTTCGGTCTTTTTATGGCGACAAAGTCAACTTTTGATACATCAAAGTTCAGAGGACAGGGTGCCGTATGTCACATATTGGCTGATTTATATAGCCAGGGCTTTCACATTTTCAACTGGAATAACTGTAACTGCAGCAATTCACAATTCATAACTGTGACTGCCAGAGGAGGAATTAACAACATTTGGGCTCAGAGCTGGAAGGGAGAGTTGGTGGGTGTCTGAGTTGTGGAAGCTTTTATGGAATAGGGAAACACTCAGCATAGACAGGTGTGTCATTTTAGAAGGGAAAGAAATACAATCTCTGGAATTGTCGATTAGCTTTTGACATTAAGGGGAATTTGATAAGCAACGACACAAGTGCAGAAGAAACCATAACCGCCATGGGAGAGGATCATTCGTGCACTTTGTTGACATGAGTAATGGTCCGAAGGAAACACGCAGAATCCAAGGTGAGGGAATGTTTTGATATATGCTGACATACTGGGAGAGTCAGCACGAGGTAACTTGACAACTTTAAAACAAACATCATATGATACACAAACGTAATTGATAATAAAACACTGTGCCAAGTAATACATACATGTTATCTGCTTGATGACATATTTTGAATAAACTACAACTTTGCTAGATTAACAATATAGTACATCTCTGTGTTCTCTGGTTTTTAGGGTTGCATTGCAAAAAGAGAGTGAAAACTTATTTAGAACTTAATAGATAATTACGGTTTTTATATAACATTTGAAACCCTGAAGCTCTGATTCTCCTTAAACTAAGGAATGGTTTGTCTTTTGCAAATGACTTTCAGTGCAAAATAGAATGAGAAAAAGCTCTGAAAGGTTACTAAGATTGGAAACAGAGATGTGTGTTTAGACGTCACACGGTATTAAGCAATATAAATCAGAAAATATCACACATTTAAATCAGATTCAAGACATTTTAACTTCCAAATTTGCTTAGAACTATTAGTCCTACTTATACCTGAACTTTAATTGATGAAGTAGCAAAGACCTCACAAGTCCCCATAGGAACTCAGGTATCGGTTTCTTACCTGCTTTCCTGGGGAGAGGCATGATTCCCTTGGTGCTCACAGCGCTGATTGGGATCAAACGGGGAGGTCTTGTGATAGTGTGCCTGTGCGTCTCTGGGGGGTCTCTCTTATTGACTTCAAATGAGGTAGGGGGGGGTTGCATACATTTTGGTTGGATGTAACCGTGACCCAAAGGGATGGTCCTCCTGTCCTCGTGTCACATGAAACTCACGATCCTTTCCAGGGATCCGATAGAAAGAGACAAGCAAATACCCAGTATATCCCAAGTATGCATGCTCACTTGTACACACATGGACTGAGCATGTGCGTGAGGCACACGCCCCAGATGTAGCAAACACAGTTACGTGAAATAATGACAGAAACGTAATAATTAAACTAAAGAACATTTTGCATTGGGGGACAAAGGTGATGCACACATGTCTAGAATATTTGGAGTTGTTGGTGCCTGAATTGACATGTGCACTTTATTTCTTGTGCTTAGTATGAAGCCTTACCAACACGATGACATCACTCCCAAGCATGAATGGCCACTAATTAAAAACTACCTCTTAAAACTGACCCTGACACAAGCTGTAGATGTTTGTGTCTGTGTGTGGCGCAATGGGGGCCGTCAGTATTTAAGATGGCAACCAGCTTCTCACTGGTGAGCTGTCGTCAATCTCAGCTCTCATCAGTCAGCAGCTGCTGTAAAGGCACTCTGGAAGAGAAGTAGGGCTAAGTGTACTTAAGTGCTGGTGTGGTCATGAAAAAATAAACAAAATAACAGCAGCCTTTGTACACAGATGTTGATTACATTCTTTTAATTGAATACAAAGTACAGGAGAGGCAGGCCCTAAAGACATGATTGGGCGACTCACAGTCCAGCCACATATTTTCTTCTTTGATTCTTTGTCTGAACATTTGAGTTTGGGATGTAGGGAGCATTTTAACATTTAGAACTTTTATATTACCCATCTCGAATCTTAGCAAGAGTAGGGGTACTGCAGCCCGGACAAGATAATATTTAAAACATGTTTACTTTCTGAGGAGGCCCTGCTGTCCAAAAATAGAGAATCATTAGTAAGACAGAAGCATGTCTGGGTTAAAGTTCAGGTTCAGGTTCAGGTGCAGGTAATAGAAGCTTGAAAGCAATAGCAGGCAGCTAGAAAGCAACATTGATACTTACAAACTGACAATGAATGTGAATAAATAAGGCGGGGAGAAAAGGAAGCTCAGGTGAGGAGAATGAGGTTATTGCAGAGCAAATGGGAATGTCAGGATCTGGGGTGTAGGGGGAGAAAAGGCCATCTGATGGATAGTAAAGATTAATGTTGGAGTTTGGAGTAGTGGGAATGTGGCTGGAAGGATGGACAGAGTGGCAGAGTGAAAGGAATACACACAACAATAGTATGTACTGTGAGCAGCATTTTATTTTTGAAAATGGTAGTTTAATTGTACCTTCTTTTTATATTGTTTGCTATTTTAGTCAACAATTATTTAAAAGAAAACACAAAGACACAATACGCACAAATCAAATGTTTATTCCAATAATAATCTAATTTAAAAAAGTAATTTAAAAGCAAAAATAATTTCTTTATATGATTTGATATAATATGAAGCTATTCACCAAAAAATAGTATTATAGTGATACAATACAAATCTGTAATAAAGTAAGTGATAACTATAATAAATATACAAGTACAAATATGTTACATTGTACTTAAGTACAGTACTTCAGTGATTGTCTTGTTCCTTTGTTATTAGCAACCACAGTAATACATGTTCCCCAAATGAAAAGCAATACATTATCATTGGAATATTTCTTTTACTGGCACATTTTAATTGACTTAAGTTAATAGGAAATAACTCCCTGTCACAGGACAGTGTCTCAATGCTATTAGAAGAATAATTTAAATTAAGTGTAACTACCCGCTTAACGCCCGCTCCTTTAATACCAGATATTCTCAGTGTGAAGCATGAACACATTTCAACACCTGCTTCTTACTGCTGTCAGTGAGAGGGCTTAAATAGTATTATAACCTGACCTTTGGGTGTGTTTAGGGTTGCTATGTTATACAGTCAAGGATTATTATGTAATATTCAAGTGTATATTACCTTCTAACTTGGCCATTAAAAATGTCCTACACGCTAACATGGTGGTGCTATGGTGACACGTATAACATGATTGGGTGTGGGGGATACAATAAGTGTGAGCCTGTAATCTGCGATGGCCTGCTGGGATCCTTTCAGAGACTTCGTGAAGTTTTCTTGGCTCTCTGATTGACAAGGCAGGTGCTTCCTCCTCTCACTTCTGGCTCGCTGCTTTTATCCTTGTGTGCTCAGTGGCTCTCAGTTTGAACACCGTGGGGTGTTTTTATTCTAGAGTAAAGGACACAACTGTTGTTTGATACCAACTTATTGTGAATAATGCATTGGTGGAATAAATTGTATAATTGACTTGAGTTCCAAAAGATACAACATTGTAAATATTCAATTACGATGTTATTTTAAATCCAGCTAAAGTACTCTCAGCAGTGCCAGCCAAAGTGAAAGTACAAATTGTCCCCAATAATTGATTGGTTATATTTTATGGCATTTTAGATTGTTAATCCTGATAAATGTACAAGCAGCATGTTTTTATTGTAGTTACTTATATTGAGCAAATGTTAACTTATATACAGACAGGTAGTTTATTGAGAGCACCAGATAAATCTGAGGATCATAATGATTAATGGTGGAGAAAATAATAAGAATAACATTTGTATATGTTTTATGGACTTTTCTGGAATATGTATTTTATGATGAGTGGGGCTTTTAGTTATATATCAATTATAATGAGACACGCATAGTAAAAATGTCCAGATTTACAGTGTGATAATGACAGGCTAAAATCAACTTTCCCCCCAACACTTTAGTGCAACATAAACCTCATAACTGCTTCTAAATCATAGCATGTCAAGAGAGGGGGGGGTTGTCCTGCCGATCACATGGTGTCATGCTGACATTGGTGGTGTCCAGGCGACAGAGCCATGAGATTTATGGGTAACTGCTGCTAAGCAAGCGGCTGCCTGTTTCATGTATGAAGCCTCCCCTCTACTCCTCACCCTGCCCCCCCCACCACTCTCTGCCATCATGTGTACTCCTGCTAAATTGCTCTGCATTACATCATTTACCTTCTAACCTCTATATATGTTATTAAAACCACACGAGCAATTGGATAGCTTGTCAATTAACTGTTGAAAGTGCTAGTACATCATATTAATAAATCATCACATTTGAAATGATTTACAGCCACTACTGACCTCTTCTGCATTTTAGTTTGTATATCACACTATGCATTCCTTTATGACACAACATGAAGTGTGCTCTAAACACATTGATGCACTTACCAATGACAGGTGCCTGGAGCGAAGGGTAAAGCATCAATTGATGTTCATTTAGATTAGAGAGTAGATGAGTAGTCTTATCTGTTTTGTGAGAGGAGTAATACCAATAATGATGCAGCTGGTACTGTATGGTCAAAGCTACCAGTTATGTTAACCACAATCTCATTTGAAGTCTGATTTAACAGAGGTTTCACAATAACCTAAAGCCAAATGTTGGTTTTTAGCTTGTCCTGGTTATGTGATGTTAGCTATGTAAGGTTTTTTGTGGGCGGCCACACAAATGGAGTAAAGAGCCAGACTTCATAGAGAGGTGCAAAACGTGACAGTCGTTTGAATATGCTTATTTAGGGACCATCCAATAAGAAAGGAACTTTATCCAGAGTTTACTAAACAGGCGGATAAATACACAGCTTCAATAAAAGTGTGAATGACTCAAACTTGCTCTAAACTGACCTGGAACAGACATGTTAAAGAGATTTATCAAGGTCTTTGAAGACGGTAGTGTTGAAGCACAACAAGAAGCGGAGGTTTCTCGATACTGGAAAGGTTATACTCATCTTCCTTATTAAATTAAACAACTTTTTTTTTTAAAGAAAGAAAATAGCAATCTCATCCACTAGGGTGTACTCTGTGTGAGTCTTTTACTTTCTAAATGTTTCATGTGATTACTACGATTTGAAGCAGGTCCATTTGACTTGGATATGACTTTGTTATTTTTAGTCGTATGATGATTTTTGCCTGTAGTCTGTGATACACTTGTTGAAAGCAACATGTGTTCACAGAATGTGTGGTCTTAGTGTATTTGCAAACACACATGATTCCATTCCTAATGATCACCACAATCATGTGTCTCAGTGTCCCCCAGCTTCTTGGTAGATGGACATACATCACAGACCCTGCTGATAGGCCTCCCATGATTCATTAGTGTTTTTGCTGAAAGTAGAATAGCTGAGATTGTTGAGTTTTCAAAGTGGAATGAGGAGCTAGACTGGAAAAAACAAGTTTTAACTTAGATCATTGTGTAACCCTGACGATATCACATGAGAACACACAGCTTCTCTCGCGCTGTAACCTCTGCCCCCATCTGACAGAAACAGATCTCTTTACAAATAGATTACTTGTGTCGTTCGGCTCACTTCCTTCTATTTCTCCAGTTTCCCTCAGCTGTTGTTATCACCTTATTTCACAGCAAAAGAACGTGAAGAGCAGTCACAGGAGAGGACGGTGCGCTGTGGGACTCCGTGTGGCATTCTGAGAAAGGCCTGGCTGCCGATTGGACGAGGCCAGAGGGCACTGAAGTGTTGAAGCTCAATGCTGAGCCTCCAAAAATAAGAGGATGTTCCTCACAGTTTGACACAGGACTAAAAGCAGCCAGACTGACTGACTGACTGACTGACTGACATGACGAAAAGGGTGGGCAATGTTGCCACAAGGATTTCTGGGATATTCTGTTTCTACAGCTGTGATGGTTTGAGTCCGTGATCCGTCTTCCTGACTCCTGATGAATATAAATACTCAGTTAGGTGGCAGGAGGATGAAGCTTGGATGTTCACTTTGGCTCCCCACGATGAAGGTAGTGATCCCAGTACGACCAGTGTTTTCCCTAAAAATGTAGACTGGACTGTCCTTAACATGTTGAGCTGTATCCTTGCTTTTAACATGGCTTTTGGAGGATTTCAAATTGTAGTGCTAGCATTTATTTAAATCACCAATGTCAACACAGTTGCCGTCTTAAAGTATGAGGCTCAATGCTAATTTGTATTGTTTTTGTTAAGGTAAAACTACACACAATTGTTTAGATTTCTTTGTTTTACATTGGTTAAACAAACTGGAAGACTGGCAGGTTTAAATGAGGACAGGTACGTTTTTCAGTGTGAAGTGCACAACAATGCCTCTAACAAGCTGGAACTAACATGTGAGTTGCTTTAGAAAAGCTATACTTCCAACTTCACAATTGATAGAAGGCTGGTCTAGTCACCACTGGGATATCAGCTTAACATACTATAGACTGACTAATCACAGTTAAAACGTCTTAAATCTAACCACAGCAAAAGGCCAAAAACTGTTTAAGGCTCCTGCATTGTTATGCTACAATTATGATTTAAAGTCATTTGCACTTCCTTGGACTAAATAACAGATCCTATATCCACTGTGGGGAATTTCTGTACCTCCTGTCTATATTAACAGCATTAAGTGAATACCGCCACAACCGTTGACACTTGTTGGACACAAGGGGATCCTTGATAAACCCCCAGCTGCATTAAAAAGGAATAAACAGCTGAGTGGAGGATTTCCAGTTCAAATGTGGCAAACTGAAACAGAAGTGGTTTACCCCCCCACACCCACAGTGGAGAAACCATTCACACAGGCTTGACCATCTTCAAATAAATGTTCATCCCACTGACTTTCTTGAATTAGGCAACCAGTTTTCAAAATGTGCCATTATAGCGTACATTTTTAACGCAATTAAATACATGAGTGCTGATTTAAAGGGGCCATGTTATGCCACTTTTCAGGATCAATTTTGGAGAAACCAGCTTGAGTGCGCTCGATTTTGAAAATACACAGCCGGAAAAAATCTGCCACTTCCTTACAGAGCCCCTCCTCCAACACACACGAACGCGCACATGACCAATGAGGGCACGAGATAAGTTTGTGCACAGATGGAAGGCTGACAGGCAGGTAGGCCATCCAGTTATTTTAGCCGGGCCGGCTAAAATGACTGGTCGTGCTTTTTACAGTACTACAGCTTCCACAGATGACATTTTGTATGGATTTTTTGTCAAAGCACTTAAGATTTTCATTGCTATCGGGATGTTAAGAGCATTCCATGGAATATAACAAAAAGTGTATCTCGAGCCGGTTTCTCAAACGTACCTACCCCACCTTTAATATGTTTGGTTTGTACAAGAAAGTGTTTCCATGCTTTGATGTTCAATAAGCACTGATAAAGCGAGTTTTTCATATTATGTCACTTTAATAATAAATGTTTTCATTTAACCCCTGGGTGGGAAGTGTGCAGCAGAAAGATTCATTACATTTAATAATACAAAAATAACGGCTACAAAAGTATCTTTACTTAACTTAATTTTGTTTAATTCATGACAACATTATTTTCTAAAACCATGAATAATATTCATTATTTTAAAGGCATCTAGTAAATAACATTTTGCTTCACTAAGAGATTACTGTTACTACTGCCTGCTGTATATCTATCTCAGTTAATGTTTAATAATACATTATACACTATACTATTGTTACAACTAAATCTGAGCCTCAGAGCCGCCCCTGTATCTCAACATTAAGACTCTAAAACTCTTTAGTCCGAGTGACAGACGAGAAAAAGACAGGCCAAGTAATAAATACTTTATTTTCACGTTAGTATTAAAATGCAGTCGTCTGCAGGGCACAATATCTCCTTTATGCTGTACAAGTTTAAGCTGCGCGTGTGACAAACATTTATCATTCTTAAATAGCATTATGTACAGCAATTAAAATATGTGTCAGAGAGTTATTGTTCAGGAAATGTTGAGCAAAAAAAAGACAAAAAAAAGAAGCTCATCGGCCACCTCCATTGGCTGCTCCGCCTCCGGCGCCTCCACCTGATTGGTCCTGAGCACCAGACATCATGAGGAAGAGAACGAGCGGCACGATGTACATCCACTAGAGAGGACAGATGAAATACATTGATGTTAGTAACATAACATTTGTATGTTTTTTTTAAAATGTCAAATGATCAATCCCCGATTGGCATCCCAGATTAGGTTCAGTTATTTTCTGAACAGAAGAAAAGTTAAAATAGGGTGATAGTTAAGAATAAAGAATTCATTCTCAGGATCAAGGCCAAACACATGTCAAACATATTCACACTGAGAATGTAGTTTTAGGATTTCTTAAGGATTATAGCATGGAGGTTTCCCCCTGCAAAGTACTTTCAAATCCTGATTGAAAAATGTGACTTTTTTCAGTAATTTCTTTAAAACATGTATTTGACATTGAAACTGGAAAAAACCTCAGAGTGGAAAAGAGGGAACAACAGGGAACAAACAATGGGATGGTGATTCAGTTAGTATTGTTGCTCAGAAGTTTAACAGATAGGTTGACAACAGGCGGAAGGCGGACAGAAAGAGCCACGAGTAAGAACACAGTACTTCAGTGGGAATCAGCTCTGCTCACTGCCTCCCCCTGCTGGGGGCTGTGCTGCACTGGAGACCACGAGGAAGATAGCTCCTCCAAGAATCAAATACCACTGGAACACATCACAGCACCAAGTCAACACACTGTCACTGAACACAGCAAGATACACTCAGCAGCACAGAGATCATAAAGCAGCTTAGAGGATCCAAGCAACAGGACACACGCCCGGTTCTCTGTGGGAATGTTAAATAAACATGGCGTCTTCTCAAACTGACAGCTCAAAATGTCAGTAGAAAAACACATTCTCAGCGCTGACTGATTTTCATGTTGCAAATGTTCTAATTTAACTTTGTGGGCAGAATTATCTTGGATGACAAAGACTCTATGGCAGTAGAGAGCCAGGTCTTAAACCCCAATAAGGACAGGATGCTTTCACACAATCACTAATCTGGCAATTGGTAAACAAGCCATGTGCTTGGTGTGAAAGCTGTCAAACTAACTCCAATGAGGACCCCCCTTTTAAAGACTGCCTGAAAAGAGGGAGTCTTGGACCAGTTCCAAACAACTTCTGGTCTGCTTTGTTTATGATGTGAAAGCAAAGCAAACCAACCAGAGTACTGTGTAATAATATATACATCATATAATAGATAAACAGTACAATTTAAACATAAAACTAGAAAACTATTAAATCAATCCTTTGGTTGGGAACTATTCAGAAAGCGATCTTACAATCTATCAAGAGAGGGAAAGCCTGTATTCATCATATGATAACTATGGTAACACACACAACATGAGCGTAGGGATTTTTCCCCCTGATGAACCACATTTGCTAGTTTTTTTATGTAACAATTTTTGGCAAATGAAAGAGAAATAAATGATTGCACTTCAGTACTGATGTCCCCATATTCTGTGTAAAACATGCTGCATGCATAGAAAAAGTTAAGGTGGGTCTGATAGAGAGAAAAAATGTGCTTAATTTGCATTTTTTTTATATGGGTCATTACAAATCATCAGAGCCCAATTACTGAAGGCAGATAATAAATCTTTAGGCCCTGCCTGCTGGCCTTATCAGCTCAGTAGGAGTACTTACATATTTAGCAAAGAAAGATTTCTGCTCTTGTGGATTCTTCCCTTTCTTCTCAGTTTCCATTTCCATTCTTTCAAGGAACAGAGCAGTCTCAGGTCTGGAAGAAAGTTGGCAATTAGTATTCAAACAAACCCCAAAACAGAAAGTGTATCGAAAGGCAGAGCAGCGCAGGGAGAATTGTTCTACCTATTGGGAAATGATGTAAAGCTCCTACGCCAAGGCAAATAGAGCTGAATCAAAGGCTTCTGAAAAAGCTACCCAAGAGGATTTCTCTCATGCACAGAAAGCTACAGATACAGGGCCAGGAATGTTCTAACAAAAGCAGACGGGCTTTATCTAGCAGTCGAGATTGGAAGGAAGAAAACTGAAAATTAAAATAAAACAAATACATGAAATAAGACTGACCCCGGTGCGTTGACAGGACCCATGACACTGAGTGTGGTGTTGAAAACCTCAAGGTCAACCTCATCCTCAACCTCAGTGCCTCTGCAGGCTCCAGGGAGCGTCACTATGGAGACCCCGATGAGGTACCCGGAGACGTCAGTGTGGAGGGCGATGACGTCGCTCAGATGGGACTCAACCATGGCACACTGAGGATCGGAGCAAAATGAAGGTTCATGTTTTCATATTCATTGGCTGGATGTGGAAAAGAATACAACTCTGGGGAAAAGTACTCTTCTCATTGTACTTGTATAAATGACAATAAATGCTTCTGATCTAATCTAAAGGCTGGTAGCAGATCAATGATATTGTTGTTTATGTAAAAGACAACAATCTTAAATGTCCCCTATGAATAATGTACATGACTGGGGACTCAAGTCATTTATAATACTTTTGTCTTAACAAGTAACTTGGTTTTGTAATATCAATAAATTGTATTTAACTGAGAGTGCCATTTTTACAAGATGAATATAAATGTATAGCATAAAAAATCCACAACAACTCTTTTACTTAAATATAAATGATAGAAAATTGTCAAAACAGAATACACTATCACAAAATGAGAGACAACTACTAAACAGTCAAAAAGCATCTGCAGTTATGGGCTGAACGTTTGTTTGAAAATCAACTGATTAATTAATATCATTAATGGCACATACCTTGCACAGAGAAATCTCAAACACTGATACGGCTCTAAATAATTTAAAACTGTTACAGTTCCCGTCTTACTGTGGATGTTGAAGTAGCAAGTTTTTGGGAAGATTATTTCCTGGTCATGATAATATCAATACATACCGCTCTGACAAATGCTGTGAGGTAACCCTCCAGCTGCCGCTCTGTCTGTCTGTCTGCCTGCAGGAAAACACGAGGCACTCTGATCCTGTACAGACCGTCTACTGCAGCCACTTCCTGAAGTATAACAAACACAGTTGTTAGGGATGCAGGTTCAAACCATGCTGATCACACTTAAATCTGTTTGTATGACCTCCAGCTCTCTGACCAGAGGTTTTATGTCTGAAGATGAAAAAAAAAGTATTTATTGGATTCAGGGATTTTGTTTGGACACATCCTTTTAAAGGTCCCCTATTATACTGTTTTTCATCAATATATTATAGGTCTCGGATATATACAACACATGTCTCTGAAGTGTTTTGCTCCAAATACCAAACAGATCATGCATTGCAGCATCCCATAAACTCCTCTGTTTCAGCCCTGTTTCAAAAGTGCTGATTCTGTGTCTGTTACTTTAGATGAAAATAAGGAGCCACTCCCCACGCCCCTCTGATGCGGCTTTCACACCAGCGCTTTTCCCTTTCTAGCTAGAGCTTTTCTGGTTCAGCTCCGGTTTCCCTTTTCAGCTCCCGCTCTGTTCACACCGCCCAGAGCTGCCGCTGCTGCGTCATGACGTCACCGTTTACATCGCTGATTTTCTCCCCAACGGAGCTCAAAACAACAACAACAACAACAACGGGGGACTGCGTTGGGTCGATGATCGTGTTACTTTTAATCATACGAAGCCAGATTAAATTAAATAACGACTTCTCCAACCTTATACTTTTCTCCAGAGTGCCGTGGTTCATTGTTTATTAATGTGTTTCAGCGGCATTTACCGACCGCTGCAGTGCTGGCTGCTCTTCCACGGGAGTTTATTCTCCCGTTAGCTCCGGGTTAGCTCACACGGCTCTAAAGTATTCACTGTCTGACTGTCACAGCTGATACATATCCCCAGTTCCCCTTAAGTGAATGTGTGTCAGTCTGAATTGACGCGGTTTGGCATCACAACGCTGTTATGAAAGTTTCTCTGGTATAACATGGGTGATGTTAGCATAGCAACCGAAGCTAAACTGACTACTTGCTAAGCCGTTTTCTACAGGCACATTTTACCGACGTATTTTTCATTATGATTCTGATAAGGAATAATTCTTCTAGATATCTAACCTTTTGCTCTGTGACGTTTTATGATCTACTCTGACGTCTGTTATCTCCTTTAAGGAAAGGCCTTGGTGCCATATGTGTTGTTGTCACCAGTTTGTGACCGGTCAACTTGTCTGGCACGAATGGTACTTGTTGTGAGAACGCTGAGGCACTTCTTTATCGGTGTTTGTGGACTCCAAGATGTGAAATCTTTGAGGCCATGAGTGTCGGACGCAGGTGGCTCAGTGTTCCCAGCTGTTTAGTCTACTCCTTCAGAGATGTTGATTTCTCTCTGTGAACCAGTTAAAAGGTCTAGCATAGAGAGAGGCTCTTCAGAATTGACGTGGCAACTCTACCGTGGAGTCAGAACCTCTGACTCTTTGACTTGTGATGTGAATCCTCCGGCCGATACTCTGAATAAACCCATCAGTGTTTGACATCAAAAGCTCCAACTCTCACCGTGTCTCCTTCCTCAGTCGGTGACTCCCAATGCATTGCTACACAGAAGTTTCCCCCACAGATTCTACTTGTGATAGTCGGACATGACAACCTGTGCAGCCCATGTATTGATTCCATCCGATAGCTGCTATAATAACAAACAAAATGTCTGCCTGCTCTCCACAATGATCAATAACAGCGAACGGATGGTCAAAGTAAGGTACAAATAAACAGAATCACACGAAGCCTGGTTAGTGTTGCCTGACTTTATAAAGTGTGTTTTTTTTTTATAAGTGTGGTTGCCTTCTAGTCACTTTGCTCAGCGCTACTGCTTGTAGGCAGGCATGACGAGACTCTTCAGTCGACCCATGTTCAGGGGAGGTGGGTTTAGTTTCCTGCACACCTCGACGTAAGAGAGACGTAAGCGACGCCGCCTCTAGCTCCGAAGCTCTTGCCTCTAGACCGACAATTTTTTGGAGCTGGAAGTGAACCGCATTCCGGAGCTATGAGGCGGCGCCGCTGCGGTGTGAACAGGAAAAAACGGTACTTTTCAGGCTCCAGCTGAAAAAGCGCCGGTGTTAAAGGGGCATGAGAGATATTTGGTTAAAAAAAACACTGGTGCTCTAGGAGGAGATTCAGGTGATAAGGTGGGGGTGTTACCTTGGTTGGTTATTGGCTAATGGTTACACAAGCCAAAAAAACGTTATGACATCATAAAGTGGCCAAAATCTGATCAGCTCATTTTCAGACAGGTTTTTATAGAAATGGATCAGGACAAAAAGTGAGAGAATCTTTTTTCCTGAAACTTTCAGAATCTCTTTACACAGAGGGGACACATGTTTATGTATAAAATAAATGAAAAAGTGGATTTTGCATACTAGGTGACCTTTAAATCACATCCTATCTCACCTTCAGTTTGGCCCTGTCTTCCTCTGACAGCTGGTTCTGAGTCAGTGCGACGCTGGGCTCCCTTCCAGCTTTCAGCACCAGAGCTCCACGCACACGAAACTGTGCTACATCATCTGGAAGACAAGGGACACCCGACAGTAAGAGCAGAACAAAACACATGGCTGAATGACAGATAATATACTGTATGTAATGTCATTTACATGCAGAGTTTCACCTACACAGTTATGAAAATATCCACACTTTCTTTGAAACAACTGAAGTAACTCATTCATACATCACAATAGATTAAGCAGGTGCATGAGGTGTGGTGTGAAGGTTTCGCCATTCATATATGGCGTTAGCATTGGTAGCACAGGGCTGCTTGGTTAGCTTAACATTGCAATTACGTGCTATAGAACATCATAATAAAAATAATAGAAACACTTTCTCACCAACTTCAAATGAGTGTTCAAGAGGTACAGAGAACCCCCCGAATTCAGTGTCCATGACATCGCCAACCTGTTAATAAAAGTAGAAATTATACCGTTAGCCTTCACCGGCTCGTAGCTAATGCTAATTGCATTGCTAACAGGTGGAGCCTCCGTTTAACCACAGTCAAATAATATGGGTAATCAATGCAATTCAACTCTTACCCTTCTGCCGTTATTACAAAATACAACATCAGTGAACAAGACAAAAAAAAGAGTGGAAAACAATGCAATGTTAAATGTTAGCGGAAGAGCCATTTTGACAGAGTCACCGGAAGACTTTGTCAAGCGTACTACAACATTATTTCCACTTCCGGTAGGTTATTTCACAACAAAAGTCTCATAAATATTGTATTTTGAAAGTAAGATTTTCTAATGTCTATTAATATGAATGACTTTGTTGCAGTACTTTGCGAGTATTTATATTCAACTCAATATGGTAATGTAGGTACCAACATCAAGGCAAATTCCTTTTAAGTAAAAAATCTAATTGGTAATCCTAAATCTGATACAGTTTTAAAATGCTATTTTTGGCCAATTTAGCAAACCCAGTTTAGTTTATCTTAAATATCACCACAGCTTTACATTGTCTTCTTAAGATATGCATAATCATTTTTTGAGTTGAGAAAATCAGGTTATAAGATTTAAGTAATCTTCAACACTTCATATATCAGCCTAACCTTCATAAAGTGTATCTGTGCATCCTGCACTATTAAGGGTATGTGCTGACCTACTTGCGTTGATTTTGTTTTTGCATATCTCTTAATATATTTGTCAGCATACTTTACTTTTTACTTCTGTTTGTTTCTGAACATGTCAATGTTGTCATCTGCTAGAGCTGCTGCACAGAAACAGTTGTTAGGCTTTGAATTTGTATTTTTAGCATGTTGGTGTTTACAGTAGTTTCCGTGTTGACATAATGCAACTAATGAATTAGGTCTGCATGTGTGCTGATGTGTTGTAACGTGTCAACAACAATTTGATGTGGAATTTCCTGTTTCTTGGCGAATGAAAGAAGTTCTGACTTCTATCATGCAGAATTTTGCAACATTTCATTGATGTTGTTCTATATGTAGGCTGAAGTAAAACAGAATGAATAATGTATCTTAAAGTCAAGCTGAGTTTTTAAATGTAAAAAAAAGTGTGTTCTAATCTATTAGACCTAATAAGATCATTTTGGTTTTGGACAGCTCAGTAACCCTTTTATATTTGGAACAATATTAAAAAAATAGTTTTGCTTAATATATTAGCCCAAACACAATATGTCAAACACACCGCTTTCCTCCTTGTCATTATACAAAGCAGGTGAACTGGATATAATGTAGACCCCTTATTATTGATGCACTGACACATCCAAGGCCAGCAGAGACTGCTAACAGACCAGAAAAGACCCTCAACCCTCCTCTCACCCCCACCCCTCTTCAAATGCCTCTTAAAGTGCCATTTCATCAGCTGAATAATACATAATAATGCCCTCCTCTGATGAAAAATGTTGTTTTTAAATTCTTAAGTCAGCATTCCATGTCAGTCCACCTCAGCTGAGCTTTGTTTACCTAAAAGCCATTTTTAGGAGTAAATCTGTTCTGAGTCACACAGAGCAGAAAACTGCAGTTTCACTTATCTTAAGACCAAGATCAGCGTCTTATATTCAGATCGTGTCTCATCCAGCTGGGATGGACTGCAGCTACAAGAATGACCTCTTGTGATAAGATCTGACTTCCCTGTACAAATGTTGGGTGTTATCTGTGGGTAACTGTTATCACTACTGAGAGAATATACTTGGTTAGTTCGGGCTGCAAAGCTGGAGAGGAGGATTGCATTGGCTTTTTGATCTCTTGCCCAAAAACGTGACTGAGGCATTTAACATAGGCGCATCTACTGTAACCAAGTGTGTCCGGAAAGCTTGTAATGTTAGCAGCTACCTCCTGGGGGCCCAAAGGTTTAAGATACTGACCATGTAATCACCATGGGCCTCTCTCCTCTTTACTTGTCGTTTCTCTGATGGCCCAGGCACCAATACAATAATATGAAATACCCTATATGAGATAATATATTGACTGGTTTGTCATAGGGCTTTTGAATGCACACTTATCTCTTACATACAGTATCTGATATGAAGCATTAGGAATTCAAACACAATGTATTCCCAGTGTTTTTATGGCCATTCAGAAGTTATTTTATTTTATGCAATGTGTAGCACCTCCAGACCAGAATTTATGAATCATTATTCTACATATTTGGGTCTGCTTCTTATCCTGGCTCTATTTACTAATTTGCTTTAGCCAAAACTCTGTTTAAGAGCCTATTGATGGGAATAATCTCTAACTCCACTTATCTAAGGGTGTTTCCAGAAGGGACCCAAAACATAAAAGTATCAAACCAGAGAGAAAAGAGCAGCAGCAGCTTCAAATGTGATTGATGTGATTTATTTCTCAACGCCTATCCCTGGCTGAGGAGTTCTGCTGACTTGTTAGAAAACCTCTGTGAATATAAGTGAAAGGCATCCATCATTTTTAGCTTCAACATTTATGCTTCGAAAGTGCTAAAAAATAAGTTTGGAATCCAGTTTTAATCCTTTAAAGTTTAGAGTATCAAGAAGTCAAGTCTTTATTTCAAAAAGGCCTGCTTGGAGGGTGAAGACCCATCTTCACTCATTTCTGTCCCAACATTTGTGAGAATGATAATCTGACTCACATCAGAATCACTGACAAAAATATCAAACATAATTCACAATAGCAGGATTTCCCTCAATGTGGTCAAGAACATGGGCACAGAAATGTTTTGTCACAAAGGTCTTGCTTGGCACAACAGATTATAGATCATCCTTAAACTAAACCTTAAAAAGTCCACCAATACATAAATTCAACCCCCATCTCCTCTTGAGACGCTATAATAAAAACAATAATAAAACAAAAACATTATTAAATACAAAAAGTAAACAACATCTTGTGATATTAACAAAAAGCGGCAGTCTTTCTGATTTAATATAACTATACTTGCATGGATATCTTTTGTAATTATAATAGTTTTTGATGTGCACATCATTGTTATCATATTACTGTCTGTATGAAACAGCCTGTCTGATGGAGCATATGGTGACTGAGGCATATGATTCCCCCAGGCGCTGCCTTTGAAACTATGCAGGCCTTTACAGTATCTATTCCCCCCTTACTGGGACAGGCCATAACTCTCTGTCATCGCGTTAAACAACGGTGTCACCTTACTATTCTTAGTCAAATAAGAAAGCATGTATATTTTTAGGAAATCCCATCAGGACTTTCACTTTGAAGGAAGACACTGTCATGTCCTGTATGCCTGTGGTGTTTAAAATGGAGCATTATGAGAAATAACATGTTTTGAAATGTGATCTAAAGTTTAAATAAGAGGCACAGTTTCGGGATCATCACTGAACTTTCTTTTTTTCCTCAGCCTGATGTATATAGACAGAGGTCTCTGTTAATACGTTTTACATGCTGCAATGTTGATGATCTGATGAATCAACTCATTTCAGCAATAAACAAGATTATTTTAATGCTTTCATGTTTTTCATCACAGTGCTAAATCTCTCCAACTTTATTTTCTTTTCCCAAAATGAACCCGTTCAAGGGTATCGGAAATAGAAAGCACTGTGCTATTATCAAGGCTCCTTTGGAGTCGCACCTTTTTAAACGTAATTTATTTAGTTTCTATTACTTTCTTAATGTGTCTCTTTTTTATATTGTTCTTTTTTTTTAACATTTTTACATTTTTTATTTGGATCACATTTCAACTTCAGTGTACATATACATATGTAGTTAAATAGTTGTACAGAGTGGTCCGTCTTTTTTTCTTTTTCTTGACAAAACAACAACAATAAGCACACAAGAACATGGGGTGTTTTCTTTTCAATATAAAACATTGACAGTATAGATCCTTAAATAAAATATTCAAGCAGTTAGACAAAAGAAGGGCGTATCGGAGTAATATACACTTTCCATTTCTCCCAAATGTCCTCAAATTTAAGTTCCTGGAGCCTCAAAGAGAAAGTTATTCTTTCCATTACAAAGATTTTGTAAATGATATCGTACCAATCATCTATAGATGGGCTGTTTGGTTTGAGCCAATTCTTTGTGATTGCTTACACTCAACATCCCAAATAAGTATTTTGTTTTAATATTTGTGGATATTGAGTGCAGGAAACCGAAGAGGAGTTCGTCCCAATTAAAATAAATGTTTGTTCCAAATATGATGACAATTTCTTTATAAACCTTATGCCAAAAGGTATTTACTACTGGGCAATCCCAGAGCACGTGGTAATGGTTTGCTTCCTGGGAGCCACAATTCCTCCAGCAGCTGGAAGAACCAGCATGGTGAGACTGCTGAGCGGGCGTGATCAAAAACCTAGTGAGACTCTTCCAGGCGAACGCTCTCCATGAGGAGGAGCTTGTTATTCTCCATTGGAATTCACAATAGTTGGTCCAGATTTCCTCTGGAATACAACTGTTAGTTTCCCTTTCCCATTTTTGTTTTATGTATATGGTACTTGCTTTTTTAATCTCCTGGAGTCCCTTATCTTGATATCACTTTGAGCCCTGAATCTGTACCATATGCACCAATAAAAACTTTCAGTAGGTTGTTTTCGAACGCCTTCTGATTCTCTAACATAGAACTGTTTATGTGGTGGCGTACCTGAAGGAACCTGAAAAAGTCACTGTTATTTAGCCCATGTTGTATTTTCAACGTTTGAAAATTGCTCAGTGTCCCCCGATTTAAAAAAAGTACAGTAGGAAGAGAGGCCCCGATCAGCCCATCCCTTATAACTTGCGTCTAGCTTACTCGGGGTAAAGTCGAGATCATGGGAGCACCATTTCAGGATCTTTATCTCTTCAAGCAAGCCACTCTTTGTTATAACCTTTAACCATGTTTTCAGAGTCAGATTGATCCACTTATTACCCGTTTCCATTAGGTTTTTAATTAGTCTTTTATCCCCTAATCGTGCCTGTATTGGAACTGCCCCGGACACCCTCTCTTCAATTTCTTTCCATCTTGCTTGGTAATCTAATTTACACCAACAAAACTAAATCCTCAGTTGGGCCGATATATAATAGTCCCTTAAACAGGGCAGTGCAACACCTCAACGCAACGGTTTTTTTCCCTGCCAAATGTAGCGCGAAATTAATTTGTCCCATTCGTTGAATTGTTTATCTGTTATTTCTATTGGAAGAGTTTGAAACAAATATAATATCCTAGGCAAGACATTCATTTTAACTGATTCAATTCGTGATTCAAAACTTAATATTGGAATTAAATTCCATCTCTTTATGTCTTCCTTAATTTTTTGAATCAACAGATTAAAATTTAAGTCATACAATTTTGTAAGGTCTTTTGGGATGTTAACTCCTAGGTATTTGATG
This sequence comes from Trematomus bernacchii, assembly GCF_902827165.1. Taxonomy (NCBI): domain Eukaryota; kingdom Metazoa; phylum Chordata; class Actinopteri; order Perciformes; family Nototheniidae; genus Trematomus; species Trematomus bernacchii. The sequence goes on along the minus strand of NW_022987720.1, from coordinate 15,840,325 downwards.
TGATCCAGCTCCCAGTTTAATTGGATATTCGACTTTAGAATCTGGCTAGGCCTATAATTGAAACTTAATATTTGGGTCTTTTGAATATTCAATTTATAACCTGAGACGGAGCTAAAGTCATCTAGGAATGCTAATCATTTCAAAATTGAACTCTCTGGGTTTGACAAGTGAATTAAAACGTCATCCGCAAATAATGACATTTTATGTTCTTGGCCTTGTATTTTTATGCCAGCAACATTATTTTCCTGACTAACCCCCTGGCTTAAAGCCTCAATAAATATTGCAAATAATAATGGACTTATTGGACAGCCTTGTCTGGTCCCTCTTTCCAGGCCGAATGATGCTGATATGTCCCCATTTATTTTAATGTTTGCCCTTGGGTCATTATAAAGTGCTTGAATGGTTCTAATAAACGATGGGTGAAATCCAAATTTCTGTAATGTTCTATGCAAGAATTCCCAATTGACTCGATCGAAAGCCTTTTCCGCATCAAGACTCAATAATAATGCCTCAATTTTATTTTTAAGGTTTAAGGTTCGCCGGATGTTATCTTGGGTCTGCCTTTGCTGAATAAAACCTATCTGGTCTAGACTTATTATCCGGGGGAGGATCTTTTCAAGTCTCTTTGCTAAAACATGGGTACAAATCTTGTAGTCTTGATTCAATACACTTATCGGACGATAATTCCCACATTCAAGTTTATCTTTACCCTCTTTTGGAATCAAGGAAATCACTGCTTCTTTCCAAGAAGGGGGGGTTACACCCGTTTTAAGCACATGGTTAAATGAGGCCTTCATCATAGGGACCAGTAGGTCTTTCATCTCCTTGTACCACTCAGAGGGAAAGCCATCAGGTCCTGCTGCCTTATTAGGTTTTAAGTGTGATATTGCCCTCTTGATCTCTTCATCCGTAATTTCACTAGTTAGGAGCTTATTCTGTTCTTCCCCGACTTTAGGCAGGTTTATCCTTTCAAAAAAGGCTTCCATCTTTGTTTTATCTATTTCAGGTTGAGTATATCATTTTTTATAAAAGGTCTCAAATGATTGTTGTATATCCTTTATTTTGCAATGGGTAGAGTTGGTAGTAGGGTCCTTTATTTTATAAATTGTGTTTTCTGCTTGTTGTTTCTTCAATTTGTAAGCAAGTCATTTAGCAGATCTTCCCCCAGCTTCATAATATCTTTGTTTTAGAAAAATCATCTTTTTTTTTAATGTCGTTTGAATAGATTTAATTCAATTCATTATATTTCCTTGCTATCTCCATTTTTGTTCCTTGATTCTGTGTCTTTTTATGTTCGTTCTCTAATTTCTCCAATTCTGTTTGTAACCTATCCAATTTTTATTTTCTCGAGAACGATAGCCTATAATTTCCCCCCTAAGAACAGCTTTGCTTGCGTCCCATAGAATCTGTGGTGACACTTCGCCGTTATCATTTTCATCTAGATAATCTTTAATGTCCGTCCTTATTTGCTGCCTCATTTGATTGAACATCCCTGTGTTTAGCCTCCAGATTGTGTTTTTCTTGTCAGAACCTAATAATACATTTATATATACTGGAGTGTGCAGTCAGATAGATCCATGGTCCCAATACTGCAATGTTTCACTCTATGTAGGTCTCTTTGAAACATAAAGAAATAGTCAAGCCTAGAATACACAGAGTGTAGGTGAGAAAAGAAGGTATAGTCTCTCTTTGTCGAGTTCAACTCCCTCCATATGTCTGAGAGTCCCAGCTCTTCCATCATTAATTTTATATTTTTTGTGTTCTTTTTCTCTCCTGAGTGGTACGATTTTGATGTGTCCAGGGTTGGGTGAAGTCTAACATTAAGGTCATCCCCACAAATGAGGATGCCCCGGGCCTCAGCGATTAATAACTCATAAACATTTCTTTATAGAATTTCCATTGAGAGCCAGGAGGGGCATACACATTCAAAAAAGTAACTAGAACTCCCTCCAGATTCCCCCTAACCAGAACATATCTCCCCTCTTTATCTTTCTTTTCATATGTACACTCAAAGTTTAGTTTACCAGTGATCAAGATTGCAACCCCTCTCCTAGAACCCTGGCTGCAGGAAGATGAGTACTGATTGTATCTCCATTTCTTAAGTTTGGTTCTTTTGTCTTTTATTGAAAAGCATTGTGTAATGTCTAATCTAGATAAGCACTACATTAATATACTATACATTTGCATGAAGCCAACTTGGGAGAAGCTTCAGGGCTTTCAGCCAGAATTAATTAGTTTAGGTTTAAAAAAAAAAAAAAGCACAGGGTTAAAATAGACCCTTTCTGGCAAAAAGCCCTGAAGGCAAACTTCTCCCATTTGGACGTGCCCCAAATCAGGCCTATACGAGAAAGCTTGCATTATGTTTTTGCACAAAATAATTACATTTTCTCTTACTTTTAACAACCACAGTATACTAACAGGACACCATCTTGTGATGGGATCAAACCAGCCAAATCAGGCTAGGGGCGTCATGTTAGGGGGGCTCCTCCCCCACATCATATCCTCCTAATTCTGGCCCCATCATATCACACACACACACACATACACACACACACACACACACACACAGACACACACACACACACACACACACACACACACACACACACACACACACACACACACACACACACACACACACACACACACACACACACACACACACACACACACACAGACTCACACACACAGACAGACTCACACACAAATATGCAAATACGTCTAAAACAATACCAGTCACATGTTGTCACTGCTGGGAGAGAAATCAATTTCAATGTTTTTAATTTAGTGTAAAAATGTTACAATTATTTGATTTTGATACAAAATACTACTTACTGGCTGCTTTCATCTCTAAACGGATGACAGTCATGGGAAAGCCGCTGTGAAGATGGAGAGGATGAGCTTCAGTTGGCTTAACTTGTACTCCAGTGAAGCTTTACTAATGCAAACGTTGAATAACTTCGGTCTCATCCTCTACAGCGGATCAATGGATCATCTAGGACACCTATAGTTAGTCTCCTATATCCGCTTTAAATCCACAATATACATATGATTTCAACCTTCACAGAGTTAAGTCACAGAATACATCACCCCTGATGAGCTGTGAGCGCATCAAAAAGACTTAATAAAAACAATTCTGCTTCAAATTAATGTAGTGTAAAGTTGGAATATACAGTAGGCCTCAGGGACCTTTAATGTCCTATTCAAACAGCCCTCTATAATCTTTCTCGAGGGTATTTGGTTCTCCTTGAACATCTGAATCTCAAGTTGCACTTGCCTCAAATAGCAGTTCTTCAATCTATGTGTCTCTGTCTGACTTAACTTCTCTCTCCGAAATTAAAGTCTCAAAGATTGTTTATTGTTATAGCCAAGGTTTTAGTAGGCTCGTTAATTTGGACAGCCAGAAAACAAATGGAGAATTCATAAAAGGGGCTGCTGTATACAAGCGAAAGAATGGAAAGTGAAAAGCTTCTTAAATGCATAATTTAACACCAATGTTTTTAGTTCCCATTTGGGTTGGCATTGCCATGTGGAATGTATCACTCGTATGTGTACAATACTATTTATACTGTTTGTTTATACCACAACACATGATAAATATATGACAAATTCTTAGCATGTGTGTCTATAGTCATGTCTGTGGGTTGGGGAGTTTATACCTCTCCAGGAATTCATAAGGTCGGAGACCTCCTCCGACTGTCTTTGACCTTGTTCCTCACATCCCTGTGGAGGGCTTTCAGTCAAATACACCCTGTTGACAGCTATGGCTACTGTAGAACAAATGGGATTGTCAGAGCCTATAGGAACACAAGGCTGCTGCTGCTGCTGCTGCTGCTTTGCTCTCATTTTTAAACCAGAGTTTTTTTTACTCTTCAAATAGGGACGGTGTGAAAGTTATTGAGGTTGGGGCCTTATTTCACTTGTAAAAACAAGATCCTCCTCAGGGTTATTGATAGTTGATTTTGACACAGAAAAACGTTGCAAAACACTTTTCACTGATTTTCTATTCAACTCTGAAGCTTCATGTCTTAATGGGATAATCATTTTCTGCCCAAATTAATCATAAAATGTGCGATTAATTGATAATCTGGTCTGTACTTTTAGACAAAGAGCTACTAAATGAACAGTTATCACCTTCTGTCGCTGTAATGTTTTTCTCTGCATACATTAGTAGAATAGGTGCTGCACTTGCATCATGATATAAGTGGAATCTATATGACCCATTTAACTTTAGGTCATCTGTAACGCTAGGGAAAATGATGCTTTCTTAAGCCTGATTATGTTCAATCTTTACTAACTATTCATTTAAACGTCTACAGTTTCTTAAACTGAGATGTCGGCCATTCTTTAAACAAGAAATGAAAGCCCCAATGCAGTGAATTGATTGCTGGCATTTTCATCCAATCCAAGTTTTTGTTGACTCAAGTAGTTTGATGTGTCTGTTCAATCTTTTAGTCCTTCAAGAAATTGATAAATAAGAGCTTCTCTTTTCTCCCCAAAAATGTCAGGCCACCCTTTGACTCCATCTCCCGCCTTACAATTGTAGTGGACTCCACTACAGTATTTTCTGCTTCACTTAAACAATTCAACATTTTTTAGCAGTGCACGCCGCTGCTGAATCACTCCATCATATCGTTAGGTGGATCTGATTAGCATCAGTCAGCTTGTTAATGTCCTGGCTCCAGAGCCTTAACGAGTTAATCCTCTGGCAGTTTTCCTCGAGGGCTGGACTTTTCTTTATGGCTCTGAACCGCTTTTACCCATCATGGTGTCTTCCATCTGCTCCTCAAAGCCCTGCAGTTCCTGCCAAGGTTTCAAGTGACAGCCATTCTGTCGCTCTCTTCCTTCCTTGTTCCGCTTGTTGGGGGGAGGATGAAGTCACTGACAGTTGTAGTGTGTGTGTGTGTTTGAGGGGGAGGGGGTGTTGAGGTGATAAAAAGGGATGAAGGCGGAAATTCAGGCAGATCCACAGACAAGGAGGGAGGAAGACACTATCAGAGGAATCACTATAAAACGAAAGAGACATGCCTGAGCCCCAGAAGCCAGGTAAGATGGTTCAACCTGTCGGATTATAACAGGAAAGCTGGAAGCTGGGGATACACTGAAATGTTAAGATGAGTTAAAAAAAAGAAAGAAACAATGAACCCATAATTTCAACCTCTTTATTTGGACAAGTGAGACTGGACATTTAAGTATTTATGTGACAATAATTAAATGGCATGTGAAAGCTCTTAAACATGAGCGTGATCACTCTGTAATCTATGCCATTTATTTTTGCTTTCATTAGTTAGTGACAAGCTCATGTCTTCGTCAATTCATCCTCAGTGTCTTAGGCTGCTTTCTCTTTGAACAAAGTTCTCAAGCTGCCGTGTTGCTGTATATCGTTCTTTCAGGGGGACAAATGCTCTTTTCTTTGTACAAATAGGGATAGAAATGCAAAGAATGAAAGCATGTAATGTCAAATATTTACAATGTTTAGAGAGTAAACGTGTTATGTGTTTGGTTTTAATATTTGCTTAGTGTTCAATACAATTTTATAAAATATTGGTCTTCAAAAAGTAATAGATAGAAGAGCAATTTGGAAGAGGAGCCACTAATGGTTACGATAAGGGATCTTATTGACTCTTATAGGGACAAGTGTGTTGTGTGAGGAAAGGCAGGAATGGTGAAGATGCAAAAGTCAGCATGCCAACAGTCAGTGATGTGTGATGTTAGCTTTAAGTTAGAAATGAAGACATGTATTGCTATAGGTCATTATTTTCCGGGATTATCTTAAAGAATGACAACAATTGAACCCTGTGAGTTTTCTGTTCACATATAGGGACGAAATGTTTCAAATAAATGAAATATGATGTCACACAAAAAACTAAACCTCTATGAACAGCATAACCTAAGCTTATATATTCCATTGATACAAAAGGATAATATGTGACATTACACTGCACAGGCTGTAGTGCAACAGTGACCTCAATGCACCATAAATCAGCTGTTTACTTGAAACCTGAGAAACGAGTGCATGCATGAGAAGAGGAAGGAATGAAGGCAGGAGGAGAGGAGAAGGTAGCAGATAAAAGCGGAGAGATGAGCGGGATGATTTGTTAGAGGGACCTCTGCCAAGTCAGGTGTAACTACCTTGCGTCGTATCTCTGCACCTCAGACACCTAATCTATCTGACCCTGATTGCCTCCCTCATTCTGTTACGCTGTCTCCCCCGCTGGCATCCATCTCCCCTCGCCAATCTCTAGGAAGTTCACCATATCACTGTTATTGTGTGGAAACAGTCAGATCTCCCTTTTCTCATGTGGATTTTAGTCAAGGTGTCACATTCTCCGTCATGGGCCGATAGGAATGCAGTGATCTTTTTTGCTTAAAGTGCAATTTTATACTCTACTAGATGAAATCAAAAGTATTTTTGACTCAAAACAAATAGGTTCAGATTGTATACGCATATCTGTGCGGATGTGTGATTAAAATGCATAAACTCAAATCGTTCCACTCCAGAGCGCTTAATACCCTTTACCGTTTTTATTCTCCATCATGCAGTAATTCGATGCCTACATTTCATTATATTTGACCAATGTGTTGCCAATCCAGCATCCTGACATCACACATATCATCTTCCCAACACCACATTAGTGTCTGCACCCAGGCTGCTCTTGTTCTTGTGTTTCCACCCATCCCAGATCGTTGTCCCTCTCTTGAACTTCATACACTCTGCAGCCCCTCTCCCTGTCTATCTGGTTACAGCACATATAACTTCCCCCCCCCCCCCCCCCATGGCGTCTTGCTCTCCACGGTTAATGCGGCACCAGGAAAATCAAGAAGCTGTGGGATCATGAAAAAGCACACATCCCTATAAACAGCAACGAGAATAGTTCTTCAGCATAGGCGCTATGGCCTTCTGGATCCGCTAAGCTAAAGACACCCCTGGGAATGGAAGTAGATACATGGTTAGCCCCTTTTGACCCAATGAAGAAGGAAAAACAGCCCAGCGGGATCTTTGTTTCTCACATAAGTATGGATTATTGACCTGTTTCGTGTCATGACCCATGGGCTCTATGTAACAAGCCAGTTGCATCATAATTAGACATTGTGCACCAGTGTTGATGCTGATAGTTGCCTTGTGCCAGGGTGGAGGTTTACTGGCGCTGCTCCATTAGTGAGCGTGTGCTCAATTTTAAATACCAGTAATTCTGCCAGAGGGCAACATCTCCCACCCCCCCCTCCCCCCCTCCTCTTAGGACGGGGCATAGCAGTCGCCAGGTTCATAGCTATGGCAAACAGTCAGACTTCAGATCATCAATCATGTTTATTTTGAGTATGTAATTGTACATTTAAAACATATTTTTCTTCTCATTATTGGCTCCACCAATTGTGGGGCCAATAATGGTGTCACAGTGTGTCAGCACTGATTGTGATATAAAATATTCAAAACCAAATATAACATTAAAGTGGATTTACATTTAAAACAATTTGTCAACTAAATTGACTGGCCTGTTTCACAAAGATATAGTAGAATTTAGACTAGATTTAAGACTGTATTAAAGTGTTAGACCGGTTTTACGTTGTTTAATTTAAATCAGGGATTTAAAATGTTTACAGCAATAACGGTTGTCTTTAGATCCTTGCAACGGATGGTCAAAATTCCCTGTTGAATTCTTAGGTGAAAAACATTTTCTGCTGGAGCGAATGGAGCTGAGCTCTGTAACATTTGGAAAAACACAGAACTCATGGCAAATAAGACCTCCTCTAAGATCTAAAAGAACTTGGCAGTTTGCAACAGATGAGTTTAGACGTCTGAAGTTAAGTGAGTGAGTCTGTCTTTGTGAAACCCAATAGATAGACCTATCTAAAATATATTTGTGAAACCAAGCCCACTGGACGTCTTAGTCCATCTTCTTGTTTTTGTAGAGTAGCAGTTGTTCAGTGGAAGGTTAAACCACCCGTCATCCTAATGGCTGCAGGCTAGAAAGAGTCTACCATCCTGTCAGCCCTCCTACCCCTCAACCCCTCAAACTACACCGCTCAGTGTAGCATTACATCATACTGAGACTATCATCGAGTTCCCACAGGTATGCACATGCTGCTTGATGAATTACAGACAGATGCAGAGTGAAGCGACTGCACTATAAGGTCCTACAGAGAGCGTGACAAAAGTGAATTGAGCCCTGATATATAATTAACAAAGTCTCTCTAAACACAGCCCAACACCAAGAATGTATTATTTTTTATAAAATGTTCCTCTGTGATTTGAGAGAAGCCTTGGCCTATTTGGAACGCAGGCTGTGCTTATGCTCGCTGGAAGACAAAAGGGAATGAATGGAAAGCTAAAATGGATGACGGCTTAATACAGTATTTAAATCCGCCTTTGTTTACCAAACACCATACATTCCGCATCCCTAAATTAGAGTTTAATTTAGCACATGTTTTCTCATGTTGAGAAAAGCTTCATTCACATAATAACATACAACTCATAAGGAAGTTTACTCTATTAAAAGTAATCTTTAGTTTCACACCTCTTTATTCCTATTTCTTTTATTCTATTACCAAATTATTTCTTTCTCCTCCCTTGTTCGTCCATAAATCTTCTTCTTCACTTGTGGCAGAGAGGGGAGACATCACTAGGATAGAAACATCACTGGTGGAATCCAAACAAGCCATATTTCTGTATCACCACTGTAACCCTGTGTTATAAACAGACGTCCCATCCTTCACACTCCCTCCACAGGCGTGTGTGTCTGATCCCTCAGCCCTCGGCCACAGCAGGCTTAATGCATGACCGTTACAGCTCGCATAGACTAAATAACACAATGATTTCAACACCTTTAAAGGTTTATCAACTTGCCCAGTGGGACAATCATTATTAATGACCTTTCTCTGATGTGTAAGAAGGACACTGCAGAGGTCAGCGCTGGCTTCTGATATCAACATGCATAGTGACAAATACATGTGGAGTTGCATCCCTAAAGTAAGAATAATAAAAACACAGACCATTTTTACTAAATATGTTAGTTTTATAAAAGATACATCCAAACAATTATCTAGCAATTAAACCTCCTATCACATCAGACAGTTTGGTTCTTCACATTTTATTTCTTCAGCCCAATACATTTAAACACAAGTGTTATAAGATTATAAATCCCACTGAGGTCACTGCATTTTCTCAATTGTAACATGTAATGAAAAAAATTATGATTTTAGACTCAAATCTAATTTAAATAATAATATTTATGTTGGGGCAAAGAAAACTGTTTCCAGACAGCATGTCAGGACCTCGACACAAAGTCTTGAATATATAAAAAAAGGTATATTTATTTTCAAAGTTCAGGTAATCCCTTTTAACAGAGTAGGTGGTGGAAATAACAAAAGGCGCTCACAAGGAGGAAAAAACTAGCATAACAAAAAGAGGACTTAATAAAATCTTAAGCCAACAAAATAAACAAAATAACAAAACCTGACATGAGTGAAAAGCGATTCTTTCTGAGCTGAGGCTTGGCACGACCATTCGGGGAAAAAAACAAGACGAACTGACACAGGACAGGGGAAGACAGGATTATTTAAACATGAGGTGAGTGGGAACAGGTGGAAATAATCAGGGGCGGGGCAGACACTGATGATGGCGGGAAAAACACACAAGGAGAGGAAGAAAACAGGGCCTGAAATGAAAGACAAGGTAAATACAAAATAAAACAGGAAATGACAGACAAAATACATAAACATAACTAACACATTTGACGAAACACAACACAGCACATCATTTGGATTGGAGTGTAATACAGTTGTTCATTGAATATTACTTTTGTAAAGTAATTGTAAAGTAGTTCTCAATTATGTTTATGAGAGAAGAATTCCATTAAAACGTTACACTTATTTGAAGCCTGACTCGCTGAAGCTCAGCCGCCAAAAACAAGTAGGGCATCCAAAAAGGCTGTTGCCTTCATAGTCAATATATCTAAAACGGGGAGGCCCTACAGTATTTAGTAGAGTAACCAGCTCCCTGACACTTTCACAGGCAGTCGTTTATTATTTTTTATATTACAGCCTTGACAGTAACTGGAATCACTGATATGTTTCCTCTGACGATGGTTTTACAACAACCATGACTAATCTGAATGTCAAGCTACTATTTACTACGTATCCCCTTACCTTGTCCTGCTAGGGGTGACGCTGTAAGTCAGATCATCTTGACTGCTGAATTAACTTGGCAAATGATTGAGAGATCGAGAGGGCAGAGGCTTAAGTGTACCTCGATTCTGCCGACAGCATCACTCTCCATCCTCATCTGAAATGGTGAAACTCCATCAGTCATGCTCTGCCCCCGGCATGGACGCCATCCAAATGCCAATAATACCATTGATACCCATCCATACACTGAGGCTTAAAAATAGATTGTTTGAATATTAATCTTTTCTTTGCTGTACTGCCAATATTCCCCATTTCAATTTACATTTGAATATTATGCCAAACGAGTCACACCGTCGTGGGGTTTAAGTACAGTAACATCCGCTTGGTGTTGTGTGATCACGGGGCATAATAATAAATGAGTTGCTTTTAAAGCTGGATTAAGGTGCTTTAAAGCATTGAGGGATTCTCTGTTGAATAGCTGTGCCAAATCTGCATTTAAATTGGAGTGGATTGGAGTTTTACTCACTAAGAAACATCACCCAGAAGCAGAGCTGCTCTTAAAGCAGGAGCAATCTGATTGGTTGAGCTCAATCTTAGTGTGGAGAGAGTTATAACATCTGAGGTTCATGTTTGAAATTAAATTCCAGTATACAAATCAGTACAATTTACAATCATGTTGCCAGACCATTTGTAGACAGGTTGGCCTAAAAAGGGATTCTAGCAATTTACTATTGCACTTCCATAATTTTGGACACTCATTGGAGATATAAAAAAAAGAAAAACCAATGCAGACCTATTTTAGGTCCAAAAATCCCCTACACATCCCATAATGCAACTTGATAGCAGGCTTTCCGTTAAATATATTCTTGGTAGCTCAAGCCAAGATAACCCTGATGGCATCAGATGGGCTATTTTTATACATTTTTGCATGATTACTCCAGAGAAATTGAAGATATTTTACAACCATTTTACAGAACACTAATCTTGAATGCGGGAGTATTGCTGCTTTCAAAATAATCCTGTTTTACACCCTTTTTTAAATTCATCATCATTTTACTTTAATGTAAAATAGAAATGAAAGACAGCTTTATATTAATTCCACAAATATACTTATGTGTCTTGTGGGTGAAAAATGAACCCAGTGATACTTGGATGAATTATGAGAAATATCCTGTGGTTCTTTGGCTTTACACTTTTGCTTCTGGAGCAGATCAGACTCTCACATGTAACTCAAAACTGCAACCTGTTACTTAAAATCTGCATGTTTTCATCTACTCGCACACACATGGTAACATGAGCTTATAGGTTCACCTGTAAATCACACACTTGAAGAGGTGAAGAGGGGGTGCAAGTGGGGTAGTGTGTAATAGGGCACCAGGCTGCATTAACAAAGTATGAGCCTTTGGAATATGTTACCACCAATTGACGTTATGCTCTACCACCGAGAACGCCATGCTGGCCCCACTCTCTAGTTAACACGTCTGCTGCTTCCATAGCTCACGGTTGTAGACACCCTTAAGTGACTAAATGAATTCAGCAGTCCTCCAACATCATGCTCCAGTAGAAACAAAACCACTTAAGTGTTGCTCTCCTCAGCAGCAGCATTTGAGGTCTCTTAAAGACACAGCTGCTCAGTATCTAGCATCTAAATACACATTCAAGGAAATGCATGTGAGGAATCTGTGCCCTGTTTGCCTTCGTTCAGCGATGACAGAGAAAGATTTCTAAGATTCTAATGTTTGGCTTGGCCCGATTCCTTTGGCTTAACCGACTGAACAAGCTGGAGACGTGCGCAGCAAAGGAAGACAGGGGAAATGTCAAGAGAGATTAACGAAGCACATTCCACAGAGGTTACCCTTCAAAGCAAAGGGAAGAGAGAGCACAAGCAAAAGGGGGAGAGAGAGGGAGAGACTGTGTAATAGATGAGCACAGGAATGTAAATCTTTTCTTTGTTTTTCAGTATCAAGTGTTGCTGATGCTGTTAGTTTTCTGGTGTGTCATCAAATAGACCACAAACAACAGATTTTTTTAGATGGTAGCTTTTATTGTGGCAGGCAACAGCTGAAACTTTTATATATTTATATATTTCTTTGATCAGCCCACAGTTAAACACATTAACTTAGTCATTTGACATTATTTTTGAAAAACCTGATTAGTGGATGTCAGGCACTTTTCATGAAAACAGCATTCTTTCAAACATATCTATAGCATCTCAAATATTTCAAATATTGAAGGGATGTGTTGTTTTTCAACTGGCCACTCAGAGCGTGCAGACCTCTGGCAAGTTTGTTTCCATAAGTTAAGAATTATGCTTGAACCCCCTCATATGTATGCAGTTTTGTATGTTGTACGTTTATATAACGTTGCCACAGGCAGCTGTTTTCTGACAGAAGAGAAACACATGCACTGTACAGTACCTGCTCAGCATTAAACGGCAGACTGACACAGTTAGAGATTGGTTGGATAAATCAGTTATAAGTTATTCAGTTAAATGTCATGACTGGTTCAGCAAACAGACAGGAACACACTGTTTAAAGTGAACAAGTTTGAATAAAACATGTCTAACCTTGTAACCCCCGTTGCAATGTCTATATAGAACACTTGATGTCTTTTATACATCTTAAGCACCATGAAGATTTAAGAAGGCATGGATCTTTTGATATCCGTGGACAAAATACAAATCCACAACCCCGGCAGTTTTAGTGCAGAGCTCTTTGAAAACCAACACTTATTTCACAAACAGAACTTCTATGTCTCTACTCTGGTTTTATAACCGAATCTCAAACCGTTTATTGCTGGAGTCATATTGTAAGCCCTCCAGTTTGAAATGATATAAGCGATAAGCTTTTGGAAATAAACGGCCTATATTTACGATGCAGGGAGCGTCAAGTAATGTGTGTATTTAAAGGAAGCAATGACAGTGAGTAGCAGGGTCAGCGAAAACTGAGTAAATAAATTAATCTTTCAACAAGCATCTCACATGATATTTGTTAAATATAAACGCTCTCATCTCCTGTTAAGAACCCAATCCTCAGCCTCATAAAGTGAAGCTTCACGCTATTCTTGACCTGATTGGCCTGGCTCATTCTTCTTCTCTATCCCTCTTTGAGTCTCCACCTTATAGCTCATCATCTTGCTCTTCTATTTTTTCCCCTCTCCTTAGAAGAAAGTGGAATCAGATTAAAGTAGGACAAAGAAAGAGTAGGGCGAAAAAGTGCTGAGAGTGGGGATTTGCATTAAGTGAAAAGGAAGAGGGAATGGAGAAGTTATCCATTTAACAGATACCTGGAAGACAGGAAGGCAGACGGCTGTAGAGTGAAATTATCTAGGCCAGGCAGGATGAAGCGTGGACTGTAATGAGACTGAGATGGATCCGCACAGACAGCGTGTTCATCAGCTGTGCATTACCCTCCGCATTAGCACAGAGGGTTGAAGGGGCACAGTTGTCCTGGTTGTGACTCAGCGGTTTGCTCAAAGCTTTTCCCAGCAAGCAGGACAGACAGACCTGTGATAGTGGAAACAGAGAGAACATCTCATGAAGCTGAAGGACAAATGGGTCACTTTTAGACGTTTAAAGGAAGGAAGAATACATTTTGAAAAACCCAGCTAATCAACTTATAACTTTGAGCGGGAGCAGAAAAAACAATTTCACTGATTGAGATGCTTTACATTTGTCCTACCAGACTCATTAAATGTATTTCAATACGTAGTCCTTTTCGAGTACATTTGAACTTTACATCATTTACTATCCTTTGGTCATTTGTAATGACCCTAGCATCATGGCACTGTGGATGGTAATCAGGTGTCATGCCATTGTTCTAATTGCCTATTATTCCAAAATGTCCCATTGTTGTTGACTATTGCTCTGCACATCAAAACAGCACACTGTGGCAAGGCAGATACAATGTGATGTTACGATATCATGATATATTTCAAGTCAGAATGTAAAGAAGAAAAGTATTTTTTACCATCTCACAGAAATGAGCAAGTCTAATGTCTGAAACTCTTCAAGGTGTATTTTGTGGAAGAACTAGCATTCATGTGCAGGATTTTGATTAAGCCACAGTGACAGGTTTAAATATTGTTCACAATGTCATACCACATATTGTTTTTAAGGGTGAAGATAATCAAATGATAGTTTCTAAGCAACAAAAACGCTCTCTAAAATGTTGACGCAAAACTTCCATTTGTGGACTAAAATGTAAGCGCATCCGCTTCAGTGACAATTAATAGAGACGTTTACTGTACATCCAAACAAGCTTCATAGAGGAATAAGAGTTTATGACATTTATTTATCGCCCCATTTGTCACTCATTGTGAAGGGTTATTTCTCTTTTCCTGTGCTCTGTTATGTGAGGAATCAAGGATCAAATTCGGTTAAAGTGCTCCAGGGAACACAGCCATGAGAAACATTGAAATCTGAAACGTAGGGACCAACTTTCTGATTTACAGTAGGGGGGTGCGATCGCTGCCTCTGCACCAACCTAAAGAAAGTTTTTACTGCCTGGTGCGTCACGGTCCTCTCTTGGATTGAAGTTCTGGGAGAAGCATTAACAGATCGCTGCCTGAAAAACAAACCTTATCCAAAATAGAAATGTTGGCCCCCACCACTGTGCCAGACATAGTGTGCCAGCCTGGAACACAGGGTGCCAAGGCCAGGCCTTGATATCTTAGACCTGCTGCTAAGTAGGCTCACAGGACACTTGCTCTGCAGTTCTGTCTTGTTGACGGTGGTTTGGAGAGGCTGTCAAGATGATGTCTTCCCTTATTTATGCAGCTCTGTCTTTTAATATACACTTTGCTGCTTTGACAGAATGTCAAAAGTGAGGCAATAAAACATATTTATTACATTTAAACAGTGGCTCTAATGAGAGCACAGACCTGCAAAATGATTGAAATCTATGCTTGAGATATGAAAGCTGCCAAAGTTGAATTATTACCGTGCAGCTTTGTGCTTTAGTTTGTCTGGCAGACAGAAACTCCTGCCTAATCTGCCATCTCATTAGACACCCTTGAGCTTCTAAACTAACCTAGATCTGGGATCCTGGAACTTTGATGTACTTATCCTATCAAAAGCATTTTTGTCTTGAGGCCGCCCCTTTTAGAATTTTTTAAGCCCAATTATTTCTCATGATCTCTGAAAAACGTATTTATATTTATCCGAGCCTCACTGTTTCTGTAAGCCATGCCTCATTTAAATCATGCACTATTCCCCTGCTGAAATCCAATATTTTCTCATTTGCCAGAGGCAAACCCTACAGAAATCAAGAAAAAGGCGCACAAAGCAAGGTTGTTTAAATGTAGTTTCCCTGTGCGGGTACCTGGGAACATGTGATTTTTTTCCTGAAATTAACCTGTTTGTTTAAACGTGGGTTTTTGTGCAGTTTTGAAAACGTATAAAGGTGCCTATTTTGCAGTGTTAATTGGCTTTTTGCTTCCTGATTACCTGAAAGCATTTGTGTGTCTTATGCAGTATATAGCATACTCGTATACAGTATAGCCTACAGTATATAAATGAAATATATATATATAATATATAATATTAATCTATAAAATAAATAAATAATATATATAATACATAAAAACATGATGCTAGTATAGTGAATAAATAAACCATTGATCGAGGGCCCACAGTTAGACATGTACACATGATTATTGTCTCCTGAGGATTCAGATCAAAAGATGTGTCTCTTCAAACAGTTTACCGAGTCTCAGCTCTGGAAGCCGTGACTATCCAAACATAGTGCGGCTGGTGTTGTATGCTATAAAATAATGAGGATGTACAAATTATTTTACATAATTGTTGTTTAATTGCAGAAGCCGAGGGCGATAAGGCTGCAGCAGCCCCTGCTGGTAAGTGCCTTCATAACATCTAATCTGAGCCCATAAACTGTGCCCCAGAAATCCAATTTATTTCTGTGTTACAGTTATCAGCTATTATACATTTAAGCTACAATAACCACTAAAAATGAATAATATTAAAATCTTCTTATTAAGAGCGGTTCATTTTGTAATACATTCTTCTTCTCTTTTTTTTCAGACACGACGGGTAAGATGACATTCAGTGTTTGCTTGTCTATGTTCTATGGATTTAACTCTCTATAGGTCTGTATCTCAATCATCATCACTTTCATCATCATCCTCATCCACAAAACAATGTGTGTTTCCCCTGAAACAGAGAACCTGTTAGAGGAGGAGGGTAAGACTTGCAAATGAAAGAAACACAGAATCAGTGAACTTCTGTGGTTATGGGACTGAGTGTGGGGAAGATATGCATGTGGCTACACACACACACACACACACACACACACACACACACACACACACACACACACACACACACACACACACACACACACACACACACACACACACACACACACACACACACACATGCACACACGCACGCACACTACACTATAAGTGTATTTTGAGCACCAGAGATCAGAGATGCTAATTCAATTTGATGTTAGGATCCATTAAAAGGTGTTTAATTTATGGGTAAGAGTCACAATGTGTGTGTGTGTGTGTGTGTGTCTGTGTGTGTCTGTGTGTGTGTGTCTGTGTGTGTGTGTATGTATGTCTGTGCCAAGGCTCTGGCCAATGCAATTTTCTCACAGTCAAGTGCTGTTTTAATAATACACTATACGCACTGAAGGGAAAGACCAAAACAAAAACACATGTATTACTAATTTCTCTTACTAAAATGTTTGATTTGCTCAGTCACCAAAATTAGAATATGCATCATAGTTAAGACTGAACAACAACATTTAATTAAAATCTTTATCTTGAAAGAGAAATCGGGTGTAAGTATATTTAAAACATGACTTGATCTGCAACATTGGTAATACATTTAATCTAAACTTAGCTTTGTGTCTGTTTACACTTACATTAACACATACTTAACATTTACAATATAATATATTATAAGACCACAGAATAAACCATTTATCTATTTTTAATTATTACATTTTTGAAAGCATTGAATGCAGTGGCCCACGACCCGTTACATTTGACCTGCGGTCAATCCTGACTTTCAGTAGTAGTATAATACAAAATAAAAACTGCCTATAGCTTGTGTGACCTTTGATTTGTTGATCCTTGGATTTTGTCGTGTGTTTGTCACTGCGGTTGTTTCATGATATGAGGATGTGTTTCCCATTCTGCTGTGGGTCACATGATCAGACTGATTTGTATGAGCAAGAAGTCTGAGATAGATTCAGACTGGAAGATTGCTGCTCTCATTTCACTTCACAAAATCCTGACCTTTCAAGTCCGATCCATAGTTGAGGGTAATGCATTCAGCTTAATGTGTGAAATAATTGTGTGTGGGTGTGGTAGCCCACAGCAAAGTAGCTGTATGATATGTGAGATATATTCACTGTATGTATAGATCAGGTATAATCATGTTCCGTGCTGCAGGAGAGTGTATATGCATGTTTATGGAGATTTCCTCTGCCAGTGGCATGTATTCAGTAATAAGTAATGAGTCCCCCGAGAGAGTCACACATAATGTTATACATTTATATGTAGGGTCTATTTGTGTAGAGTTTCAGTTCACCTTGTTGGATAAAATGCCAATTCATGTTACAAAAGAGCTGCAATAGAGTGGAAAGTAGTACATGTGTTTCTGTGAGTTTTTCAGTTTGTATGTGCAGTTGCTATCATTGGAGATGAATTATTGCATACACTTTAAGTGGTTTGCTGAGAGTGATTTCATGTGTGTGTTCAGTTGCAATGACGAGGTAGAGCAGTGTGTTTTACTGAGACTGTGTTGCTCATTTTTGCTGTGGTTAAAGGGGAACACTGGCCAAACCGCTGTTATATCCCCAAAAAATCATTAGCTGTTACTGATATAAACACAGGGTTGGCAGTTCACTCTCCAGCCGCTCCTGTTTACATGTTAAAGTGTCCTTAGGCAAGACACTGAACCCTGAATTGCACCTTATATTCAGATCAGCACTTGGCTCACGTTCGGTGTCAGTGTTAATAGATGAGTGCGAGTTATGAAGGGCTTTGGATAAAAGCGATATATACATGCAGCCATTTTGCCTTTTGTATACCAGAGCATGACATTTAAGATGTTTCAAATGCGTGTGTGTGTGTGATTGTGTGTAAGTGTGTTCAGTTCCAGCCTGCCTGAAGACACACACACACACACACACACACACACACACACACACACACACACACACACACACACACACACACACACACACACACACACACACACACACACACACACACTTCAGTTTGTGTGCTTGTGTGTCATTGGACATGCCTGCGTTTGTTAGACTGACGGCCATCATTTCTGCTTAAGATGAGATGGATTAATTATTGCTTATGAACAGGATAGTTTATGGCAGAGAATGAAATATGGCTGCAAAAACTTCTGGACACTGAGTTTAATACCAATCACAATGATATCTTTATTTATGTAACAAACAAAACTGACATCACAGCAAATAGATAAAGGGAAAGAAAATGATGAAAACAATGCAAAGTCACAACTTAAAAGCATTTTAAGTCACAGCACATTCATCACATTAACTGTCAGATAAAACAATAAAATAAAATACAAATATACAACAGACAGCAGAGAAGTTTATGACAGCAATACAAATAAAATGTTCAAGTGGTTATACTGCTTCAACAAAAGCATCCCAGAAATGTTTGAGGGTTTGAGATGAACTGATGTGGTCTGGTTTGTAAAAAGTGATATATCCTGCCTGTACTTATGGGTATATATCCTGTGTGTGTGTTATTTGTGGATGTAATACAATACACTACGGCTGAATGTTTTGACACTTCTGTTAATGACATTGGTGATAGGTGTATGTACAACATCCGATCGAAGGAGTTTGAGTCATGTGTTTTTGTCTGGTGGTGCTCTGATGATAAATGGAGGACATACTGAATAAGTAATAACTGTGAAATTACACTACTATGCATTACATGTATAGTAGGATATTTTATGCACGGAATGAATAGATATGTTTCTATTTTAGTCTAGTAATATCCAGTCTGAGATAGAATATTTGATCATCTCATATTCTACGGGCCCGTGCTAGAAAAAGATTGGTAATTCAGCATCAATTATAAGTATAATATAGAAAGTGTTCAATTGGTAAAACAACAAAATAATTCCAAATCCACCCGAACCACTACTGTGTGCTTTGTAATAGTTTGCACCTGACTTATTTTCCTACAGCTGCTAGGACTTTGTCACTTGAATGGAAACATGTCATTCCTTCTTGAGTTGAAAGTCTTAACTCTGTCTCTAATTTCCCCCAAAATAATAGCAAATTACATCGTTTTATTTCCAGGAAAGTTTATAGGAAGGGTTAAGATAAAGTATCGATCCCGCAAAATGAAGCGCTACTGAATACTTGTAATGCTTGTTGACACAAATTATCCTCACTATCCAAAACTGCAGAGGGGTTTTAGTCAGATGTAGCCTATGTAGGCCATTCTCCCAAAGTCCAGGTCAGTGTCTGGAGTTTCACTATGCAGCCCTCATTCCAAACACAGCAACTGTCCGATGTAACAGTGCAGTGTAAACATTATTAAGTGTCCCCTGGGTGACATTCCCGGATCAGCTTTACCCACTTAGCATTCAAACTGAAACCTTTTAAATCATCCTGACCATCTGAACTTGGATCTGTCCTCAGGGGCACTTTTGAGCACATAAAAGCAGAGAGAGAGAGAGAGAGAGAGAGAGCCTTTCTCTCAGCAACCGCTCTCGTCCAATGGATGTCCACCCAGGAGCCAGGACCTTCCTCGCTCTACTTGATTGGTGGTCCCATGTGCCTTTCTCCCTTTACCTGCTGCTTGTCCATAAACCCTGTTTTCCTGTAATACTTACAATATGTTTGACTCAAGACCTCAGAGAAACTATGCTTCATGCAGATTGTGTACAGTTAACATCCAAGAGCTTTTAAACTTGATTGCTAAAGACATAACTCATTAACAGTTGTGTGTGGGTTTTTTTTTTTGTAAAAGAAAAAAAACGTGATTTGCTAATTAGAGCCAGAATAAGAAATATGTGTTTTTTTGGAGTGTGCTAGCACGTTGATTTAAAGTGTGAGTGCTCCTCACCTGAAGTCAAGATTATAATTGGACCAATTAACGCTTGTGTTTAACAGCACAGCACAGATACTGTACAGACTGACGCCTTCCCCGCTCTCTCTTTCTTTCTTTCCCTCCTCTGATGCAGAATTGCCTCCTGATGGTAAGAGAAATGAATACTTTAGAGTCTCTGTAAAGCGTATCAACTGACAAGCAAACACCTTACAGAGGTTACATCAATTTACTTGCAAAAGAAACAAAGGAACGGATAAAAGAGAAGCTCATTTTTTATTGCCGAGATAAGAGGGTACAGCCTCAGCTTATGTTCTGTCAGGGTGGCAGAAGATTGCGCAGAGTCAACCCTAATGTGATGTCTTCAGACGTGATCTAAGCAGTGTCTTTATTCCCTGGGGCCACTCTGCTCCAGGGGGCTCCTTGGTTGACTGTTATTTATCAGAGGGTCCCAAATGGTGCAGTGTAACAGCAAAGGCATTAACTGCTTAATAGTTTTGCCTCACGGAAACACTGTTGCTCTATTTCAGTGCTAAAAAAAGATTACAAAAGGAAGATATCCTCCCTAAGCTCAGCGGTTGGCATTTAGTGGTTTGAGACTTAAAATACACTTGATCATCCAACAGGCCCTTCTCTGTAAGACACCAGATTTGTTTTAAAGACTGCTGATTTGGTTGTTTGCTTGATCGACATGTGTCCTGTTGTCATTTTCAATCTGTTTGTTGCGTCTTTATCTGATTCCCAGATCATGATTTCCAGCTTTAATTGTTCCTCTGTTATTCTTCTATTCATCACCCTTCACAGAAAATGTACCAGGGGAGGATCCTCAGCTGTCTGAAGTGAGCGGCATTTTTGTGGAGAAGCCGCAGAGTGTCACAGCAACAAAAGGTCTGGCAAGATGATCGGCCATAAAAACCCTGAATTAAATCCAAAATGAAAGGAGTGCCAGAGCCCTGTTGGAAGACAGGCAGCCACTCATCTGTTCATGTTTGTTGCAGGCAAGGACGTCACGTTTGTGGCTAAAGTTGACTCCTCCAACCTGTTGAGGAAGCCCACCATGAAATGGCTGAAGGGGAAGTGGCTGGACCTGGGCAGCAAGGCTGGAAAGCATGTGCAGTTCAAAGAGGTCTACGACAGGAACACCAAGGTATGTGTGTTAATATAACCTTTGTAAATCAATTGTTATGATACAGTGTGTGACTTTTAAAATGACTTCGTAGAGATATTCATGGGATCTAGATAATGAAGCTTAATGACTTTGGTTGTCCATAAAAATCTTATAAAGTTTTTATATAAAATGTATATCGATCTGGTTTTATCAACTGTTTTCCCTATCTCACAACCTCTGTTCAATTCAAACTATTTAGTTTAGTTTGTGTGTATGTTTGCTTGTGTGTGTGTGTGTGTGTGTTTGCTTCTTCTTCTTTCCTATTTAATGTATTTCCCACTTCTGTGAGACCGATACAAATTTAGCAAAGATTCTGCCCAAAATGGATATACAACTAGTATTCAACATAATGCCCAAATAAACTGTAGATGGATAATGAATACAAGATACCAATCCGGCAGTGGCTCAGTCAGTAGGGGCTTGGACTGGGAGCCGTAGGGTCGCTGGTTCAAGTCCCCGACCAGACCTAAATATGGAGTGTGGACTTCTACTTGGAGAGGTCCCAGTTCACCTCCTGCCCTGCCGTGGTGCCCTTGAGCAAGGCACCGGACACCCCCCTTCCCCCCCACTCCCATTGCTCCCCGGGCACTGTACAATAGCTGCCCACTGCTCCTAGTACTAGACTCCTTGTACTAGGATGGGTTAAAAGCAGAGGCCAAATTTCACTGTGTGTGCTGTGTGCTCTGCATGTGTGACCATTAAAGAGGGTTTCATCCCTCCCTATTCTTCTTCTTCTTCTTCTACGTATGCAGATGACACAACACTTCAAATGATTTTGCACAGGGTTTGTTCGCTGATCTTCAAATCAGGGGTTCACCAATTTGATCGCAATCCCTACAGTCAACATGACAAAATGTCCTTAGGCAACATACTTAACCCTTAATTGCTCCCGTAGGCATGTCTGTATGTAAGTCGCTTTGGATAAAAGAGTAAGTGTCATACCATGTAATGTAATATACTATAGCCAATAGTCCCAATGGATTAATGAGCAAACCGATATTAGTCAACCTGTGTTGTCTGAGCATGACACTGAGAGGATGTAATGCTTATCTGTTCGCGTGTGTATGGGTTTGTGTGCGCACGTGTGTTCATTTAATTCTATGTGTTCCCCACAAATCATCCCCCTCTCTCACTGTCAGATCTACACTTACGAGATGAGCATCATCAAAGTAGTGGATGGAGACGCAGGTGGCTACCGCTGCGAGGTCACCTCCAAAGACAAGTGCGACATCTGCACATTCGAAGTCTCCGTGCAGGGTAAGCCTGGAGACAGACAATCTCATTATTGTCATCTTCCATTCAGCATATCCACTTTTACTATGTTACAGGCATTGTCAGCCAATATCTCAGTGAGTGCGGTACCCATTAGGTCCTATCATTTAGTGGCCTAGCGAGGTCATCAGTCCATTATTCTTCTGCTGCTCCAACCTGCGGTGTAATGAATTAACCTAGCCTCTCAACAGTCTTTTTTCTTCTGTCTTCCTTCAGCTGTTCAAGAGGAGCAGCAGGACAACATCTTGGAGGCGTTTAAACGATCGTGAGTCTCAGTGTCGGCAAGGGTCTTCTCAACATGTCGCCCGTCACACTGTCTCCCATATGCTCCACTGTAGAACGCTGCCTCTGGGCATCTGTCGGTCTCAACGAGTGTCTCTGCCTGTGTGTCTGTCTTTTCCTCAGTTGTAACCGACTTTGTACAAGTCAGTCTGTCTGCCTGTCTGTCACGTCTCAACGCGTCTGCTGCCTTGGTGTTTTGCTTCACCTAGAGTCCCTCATGATTTACCATCTTATGAATTTCTCTGTGACAGTCTCCAAAGGGACTTATTTTTTCCCTCAATATCTATTTCTGTCTTTGACTCTGTTGGTGCGAAGTGTATCTGAGTGTGTATCCTGTGGTTGTGCTTTTTTAACGAGTTATTTTTCTAAATGTCAGCTTTTCTCAGCCTGTGTACTGTATGTGTCTTGTGTGATCGGAAATCAGCCGACATCTTAGCACCTTGAGTCTCCTTATTTGTAATCTGTGTTTAAAAATAACATTTCCTTCCCTCGTTAGAGCGCGAGGAGAAACGCACAGGTAAGATGAGACACACAACAGGGGAAAAGACAGCATCATAATGTGGTTTAGACAGGATGTCAGTGTGCTTATTTGCAGAATGCTGATATGAAGGAGAGAGAGGGTGCTGCGGGGTGAAGTTGGTGTGATAAATGAAAAGTGAAAAGTTGCTTAAAATATGTTGCTGGAGAGATAATAGATGAGTCTGTTAAACACCTTGTTGTGTGGAGGTCGAGCACTCAACCTCTAAAAGGTAAGTATGGAGAATCCTGTCTCCTATGGGATCCTCATCTGTGTTTCTCTTAACATGTATTACAGAAGCTAATACATGTGGGCTGATTATTTGATAGTATCTTGGACACTCACTCCTATTACTTTCTTATTACTTTTTTTTTTTTACGTGTGCTCGTCTGAAATAGCCTAAGCTCTCCATCATATGCCCTAGGCCTATCAGGCAATGCTCTCTTCTTTATGTCGCTCTGCTGACTGATTGGCCACCTGAAAAGCCATCAAAAGAAAACAGAAATGATTCTGTGGAATACATACTGATCGCACCATAAAAGCGAGCTAATTATAGAAAATCCCCTGATCCCCATTTTTATGTAAACTCGAGTGCATTTTAACAAACCACAGCAGCCATGGTCATTTATATTTTACATCTTAACTTTAGTGAATATTCAGAAAATAACGTTTAAAAATGTAATGTGTGTTTCACTTCTTCCAACATAGGTGTTTAAGGGCACTATCTGATACAGCAATATAGAATCTCTCAAAAGTGTTCAAGTAGGTTGATATCTAGCAATTGCAGTTCACGGCGAACATCAATTTCATGCTCACTCGACCATCTGGCGATCATGTGTGCCCTGAGAGAGCATTGTCACAGGAAATTTCCCGCTTACGAGATGGCAAGGACAACATGGATGGATGTTATCCTTGCATGAACCGTTCAGCCATAGGACAAACATCATCACTCGGGAATGGCTTTGAATTTATTGGCATTTATCTTGCTCTCTGAGGCATTCAATGAGCCTCAACAACGCCAGGAAAACTGTTCACAGTGGAAAACAACAAACACTTGAGCCATAGACATTTATTGGTGTGTGCCACACACAGGTACTTGTCACCTTGTTGAGCACAAGAGGGTGACTGATGACTCGAGACCAAGTGAATTCTTCTCATCACTTGGAAATGTTCATGTGAGGCGTAATACAAGGTTTATGCAGTGAAACACAGCGATAGCTTTCCCCTCCGTGAAGTTCTCAACCCACGATTCTGCATGATGTTGAATCTCAGGAGCATACTTTCATTCATCAATGCATATTTCACGGATTTCCATATAACATCACTTTTTGCCTGTGCTTTCTGTGCTAATAACAATTAAACCATGCTTCAGAACTTGCACCATCAAGTTATTAATTCACTGTTGTGCTTTCTGTGATATACAGTACAACATTTGAGCAGTATGTATTTTGCTTTTAGCTAATCTATGTCTCTTGCTTACATGTGCTTGTCTATTGTGATTTCTGTCTGTCACTTGAATTTAGGGCATGATGATTGCTTATAGCCCTCATCAAACGCTCTACTCTATGTTCTCACTCATCCTATTTTTGCATCTATCTGAACACAGGAGGAAAAAAGGGTAAGCTTTTACTACAGTCAGGAATTTATTAGAACTCCACTGTGTGCTGTTGGGTTCGCTCAGGTTGTCTTTGTTGGCTTTATAATTGTCTTGTAATTTCTTGTGTATTTATAGCTTTGTGTAATGTGGAATAAAAGAGATAATCTATATTTCCTATTATTCTTTTTCGCTACCCGCTTTGGTACAGTTTTATAAACATACAAAGATAATTCCCATTAATTTATTTCCTTTCATTTCAGTGGAGATGCTGGTGAGGATGCTGGTGATCTAGACTTCAGTGCACTGCTCAAGAAAAGGCAAGTTCATATTTTAATTACCAACAGACAAACATAAGTGTTACATTTTGGTCTCTTAAATTAGCTTTTCTTGAATGTGGTTTTAATTCTCAGGGGGAAGAAACACAAGGAGGTTGTTGTAGAAGAAGTGGATGTATGGGATATCCTGAAGGAGGCCAAGCCCTGTGACTATGAGAAGATTGCCTTTGAGTACGGCATCACAGACCTGAGGGGCATGCTGTCGATGCTGAAGAAAATGAAGAAGAAGGTGGAGCCCAAGAAGAGTGATGGTGAGGAGCGAGGAAAAAGAGAGTAGAGTTGCTACGACGCAAAATAAGACGGAGTGAGGTGGCAGACAGGAAACAGGAGCTCTGTAATGCAGCAGGCTGTAAATACAAGCAGTGTTTAAAGGCCTTGAGGGGGAAGTTATATTGCAGGGAAAACAGGTTGAATGCGTGTTAGTTTATGCTTGCTGCTGGATTATTTGGCTGTTAAAGTTGTTGTTGAAATAACCAACTGATCATTTATTCTCAGCTTTCCTGAAGAAGCTGGATACAACCTACTCAGTGGAAAAAGGCAAAAGGATCCATCTCACAGTGGAACTAACTGACCCCAACGCTCCAGTCAAGTGGCTCAAAAACGGACAGGAAATCAAACCATCAGCCAAGTGAGCAAATTGCTATATCACTATTTAGGTGGTATACTTTCCACTACTGTATATGCCTGTGTGAGTGTGACATTGTACTGACACATGTCATGGCCTGGCTCTTGGCCATAACACAAAGCGTGGGAAGGACGAGAACATATATGAAAAATATATTTATTAACAGAAGCTTAACGTAAACTAAAAAACTAACACAAAGGAAAAACAAAAGACGAAGCGACGTGGCTGCTCCGAGGTCAGGTCCTCTGCGGGAGAGAGAGATCGAGACTCTGGCTCAGGCCTCTTAATCCTCCGCCAGCCGTCAGGTGTCCTCAATCAGGGCGTCAGGTGTCCCCAATCAGGGCGTCACAAGCAGAGGAGAAACATTAAAGGGCCATGCACACCACAGGAGACAACAAGGCAGGGGTCGTCACACCCCCCCCCCTTAAAGTCGGTGTCCCCAGGACCACCGGCACACCAATCCCAACCCTGACAAAACAAAAAACACCAGTAATGAACAACAAAAACACAAGACATAATGCACCCCACCTCCAACAAAACCAACAATTGCAACATACAACCCTCACACTGCCAAACGCTCCTCCAACACCCAGCCACATCTTTAGCAACACAGGTAAGCTACCTGAGAAGCACACTTTAAAAGGATGGGCAGAGCGAGAACGATTTATCAAACAGTATGACAGACAATACATTACCGTCACGGCCCATGTTTCCTCAGTTGTAGCAGTTAGTTTCACTGGCTTTACTGCAATGCACCGCAACGTGGCCAATGTCGCCACACCTGTAACATTTCACCCTACTGCACCGTCTCTGGATGTGACCAAGCCCACCGCAGGAGGAGCCGACTCTTATGGCGCATTTCCACTACACGGCCTCGCTCTGCCTCGCTCGGTATGGCTAGGCCTCGTTAGAACTGGCTCACTTTATGGCGCATTTCCATTACAGTTTAGGAACTGGGGTAGTATCTATAGTAACGCAGTGTAGGCGGAGCCGTGACGTCATCTTCAATGAGAACCCCAGAAAAACAACACAGCCGTTAGCTGTTAGCACTCAGAGCTCACAGCTCCTCATATATGTTCAGAAACTAGACAAAAGTTAAACAAGTACAAACCACAGACTGTCTGTGTCATGGTGAATACAGTCGCTGCTTTATTTATGTCTGTATAGGCCGTTGTTGTGAGTGTGGACGGTCGGAGCATATACTGCGTTAGCTTAGCCAATCTCCATTTAGAAAACACGCATTTTAAAAGGTTTTTCGCCTGCCGTCTGTCTGCAGACTTGACAAAGCATTAATTCATGGTTTTTACTAACCGGTATCAGTATGTTGTTACTTCGGCATCATTTTGAAACGTGTATTACAATTAAATCACGGTCAAATATGTTCATCTTGTTGTAGTTGTAGCCCCCTTGCCAGCGATTCTCTCTCTAGTTTAGCATACTCAGCCCGACTCAGCCTCGTTGTCTCTGGCCCTAGAACCACGATTTTATGAGGCCAGAAAAACTGTGAATTAGGACCCGCCGGCCGGTACTAGGCCAAGTGGAAACGCAACCACAAACGGGCCGCTGACGTCACAGCCCTCTTAAACCGTGCTCCGCGCTGTAGTGGAGACGCGCCATAACTCACCATCCCACTGACTAATCTCCTCCCTAGTCTTCATGCAGTTACTTGTGGTGGGTATTTATGCACCGGAGACCGCTGGCCCAGCAAAGCGACTAGCAAGCTAGCAACACTACTGTGACCACGGCCATGCTCCCAAGCCGAAGCTTCAACCACTTTCTCCGCAACACTACACACCCCGCTCAACAATCCCAAGGGAACCGCCGCTTAACCTGCCAGGGAAAACTCTGCACCGCTCCGCACTGCTCCACCTGCAATGCACCAACAAACCCCCACGAGAGAAAAAGGAGAAAAAACAAAAAACAAACAGCTGACCACGGCTAAGAACAACTAGCAACCACTCTCCCGAAATATAATACTAAACAAATCAAAGCTTCACTTATGGCGCGTTTCCACTACACGGCCTCGCTCGGCCCCGCTCGGTATGGCTGGGCCTCGTTAGGACTGGCTCACTTTATGGCGCATTTCCATTACAGTTTAGGAACTGGGGCAGTATCTATAGTAACGCAGTGTAGGCGGAGCCGTGACGTGATCTTCAGAGGACCCCAGAAAAACAACACAGCCGTTAGCTGAGCTCACAGCTCCTCATATATGTTCAGAAACTAGACAAAAGTTAAACAAGTACAAACCACAGACTGCCTGTGTCATGGTGAATACAGTCGCTGCTTTATTTATGTCTGTATAGGCCGTTGTTGTGAGTGTGGACGGTCGGAGCATATACTGCGTTAGCTTAGCCAATCTCCATTTAGAAAACAAGCATTTTAAAAGGTTTTTCCCCTGCCGTCTGTCTGCAGACTTGACAAAGCATTAATTCATGGTTTTTACTAACCGGTATCAGTATGTTGTTACTTCGGCATCATTTTGAAACGTGTATTACAATTAAATCACGGTCAAATATGTCCATCTTGTTGTAGTTGTTGCCCCCTTGCCAGCGACGCTCTCTCTAGTTTAGCATACTCAGCCCGACTCAGCCTCGTTGTCTCTGGCCTTGGACCCACGATTTTATGAGGCCAGAAAAACTGTGAATTAGGACCCGCCGGCCGGTACTAGGCCAAGTGGAAACGCAACCAAAGACGGGCCGCTGACGTCACAGCCCTCTTAAACCGGGCTGCGGGCTGTAGTGGAAACGCGCCAAAAGTAATCAAATCAGTCCCCAAACAACGATCTGAAATCTAATGTCCTTCCCACAACGAGCCGAAACAAAGAAACCGGCCGCACTGCAAACGCGCTCCCAACAAAGTTTATACACGCGCACCAACTCCCCACACAAATCTTACCTATCCGTTGCTGTATCACAGATAAAAGAAGTGGACGAGCCCCCATCTGTCATGGCCTGGCTCTTGGCCATAACAAAAAGCGTGGGAAGGACGAGAACATATATGAAAAATATATTTATTAACAGAAGCTTAACGTAAACTAAAAAACTAACACAAAGGAAAAACAAAAGACGAAGCGACGTGGCTGCTCCGAGGTCAGGTCCTCTGCGGGAGAGAGAGATCGAGGGTGTTTCTCAATCGCGAGTACGCTTGCTTGGTAGCACATGTCTGCCGAGCATCTTGCTTCAGAAGCGAGTCAAGAATACTTCCTGGCATTCGGAAAACGAAGAGTGTAACACGCTAGCAAGTGTGCAGGTGTGCGTCATATGAGAGGCCCCGCCTTACATCTTCCGCCACAGATTTGGGGAAATTGGTCCGTGCGCAAAGCATTGTGGGGATTTTAAGACCGCGGAGTCTACTCATGTGCAGCCTCGATATTTCTCCAAACGGAGTACGCCGGGCTCGGTAGATTTCCAAGTATGCTGGAGATTGGAACAGTACTTCGGCGGCACTCGATGACGTAGTATGCTTGAAATAGTGGCTCTGAAGCAGCTTTACTCGCGATTGAGAAACACCCCGAGACTCTGGCTCAGGCCTCTTAATCCTCCGCCAGCCATCAGGTGTCCTCAATCAGGGCGTCAGGTGTCCCCAATCAGGGCGTCACAAGCAGAGGAGAAACATTAAAGGGCCATGCACACCACAGGAGACAACAAGGCAGGGGTCGTCACACACATCATGTTGAGAAAGTATACTAGTACCAACATGACCAGCTAGGCCCTTGCAAAAAGTGTTAATAGGTTTACCACTCACTGCCATTTTAGTAATTTGTGCTTTTCGTAAAGAAAACGAGTTTAAGCATAGACCCGTGTCCCATTTTTTTCAAGTATTTTAAGTGTTTTTGATCAGAGTAATTCAGAGTTAATAACATTAGTCACAAATTAGTCACGTGTAAAAGATTGTACTTTATAAAGGTTAAACTCTTTTCAGTCACATCATTGCACATTTCATATTTACATACATTACATTACATGTTACTTTTATCCAAAGCGACTTACATACTCAATACTGTGGACAATCCCCACAGGAGCAATTTGGGGTGAAGTGTCTTGCCCAGGGACACAACGACATGCTGACCTAGACGCCCCCCTATTTGTTTCATGTTAAGTTGTATTGTTAAATTAGCCTGTTCGCTGTAGTGTATGGTTGTTAGCAAGGTAATGTTACATTGAAAACTGTCCAAACATATATATATATATGTAAGAGAGCAACTTAGAATAAATGGTTTGACCAGCATAATAGCTTCTAATTAGATTATAAGGCTAAGTATCAGCTCAGGAAGCATATAGTGTAGTACACCTTGTCATCGCTCATTGACTGGATACCAAATTATATGAGTCCCAATATGTTTTGATTAAAGACTCTTTTGTCGCAAACTCTGACTTTATGAAAAACAGTAGACATACAGTAGATAGTTTGGAGCCAGCTCAGCTCCCGTCAGTGTCCCTGGTTCTCCTCTTTGCTCTTTTCTCCTTCAAAGGCTTCTTTTGGTGTTTTATTGAAGAGGCTACAGCTGTTGCGAGTGGTATTTTTTCAATGGCTCCACCATCTGCCATTTTGAGTTGCTCAGCGGCTTTCATTGAAAGTAACGTCCTCTTCCTGTTTTGATGAGGACAGTTAATATGTGAGGGTCTCTTTTCGCCCTGAACGACGCTTCCCAGAGCGTCTTGCAGGATATGCACTGTAACCATCAATAGCTAAGCCATTTAGATTTTTTTATTACAGAGTTAATCCATCGGGATTATCTCTATCTTTTTTCATGTCAGACAAACCAAGACATCCAGTTGGGTGTTGACAAGAATTTATGAGAACAATACTCAAAAAAAGGTAACGTCTCTCATTTACATACATTTTAGAGATTCTAAAATAATGCTATTTTTCTCAGAAACAATATGTTTGACTGCCTCACATGCCTCATCTGCAGCTCAGCCCTAAAGTAGGTTTTATTTATGTTCATATTAAACTTGACTGTGAATGGTAGTTTATACCTTGACTCGTCCGATGAAGTGAGCACTTCCCTAGAGACTGTGGCAAGGACCTTAGCCTATGGATTGCGTCACCTTGTTCGTAAAGCATCCTGTGTGTGTGTGTGTGTGTGTGTGTGTGTGTGTGTGTGTGTGTGTGTGTGTGTGTGTGTGTGTGTGTGTGTGTGTGTGTGTGTGTGTGTGTGTGTGTGTGTGTGTGTGTGTGTGTGTGGTGTGTGTGTGTGTGTGTGTGTGTGTGTGTGTGTGTGTGTGTGTGTGTGTGTGTGTGTGTGTGTGTGTGTGTGTGTGTGTGTGTGTGTGTGTGTGTGTGTGTGTGTGTGTGTGTGTGTGTGTGTGTGTGTGTGTGTGTGTGTGTGTGTGGGAGCATAGACTTGTGCTCTGAAGGTCTGTACAACAATGTGTGGATTCTGTGTCTCAAGCTGTGAGTCACTCTTGTTGTCTTCAGGCCTCTCTCCATCTGATTGTGGCCAGATTTGCTCAAAGTATATATTCATTATTCTCCTTTTCTTTCTTGTCTCTCTCTCTTGTCTTCCTCGTATAATCTTCCCCCATCATCCCTGTGCGTCCAGGTTTGTGTTTGAGAGTGTGGGCAACAAGCGGACACTCACTATCAACAAGTGCAACCTGTCAGATGACGCAGCATACGAGTGCGTGGTCGGGGAGGAGAAGAGCTTCACGGAGGTTTTTGTCAAAGGTACATGAGTCACTGTCTTTGGAGAAATCCTTCTTTACAGCAGAGAATTCTTTCTGCTCGGTTTAGCAAATGCTGTCATTTGAGCACTGAGAGGCTTGACAGCTCTGTTCCCTTCTTCTGTCTGTGTTTGTCTTCTGTTTATTTCCAATGCTTTTATGCCACATAGTAGCATGCTGCGCTCTGTTGTCTGCTCACTCATTTTTAATGGGCACATGGCGGGTGAAATCCCCATGTTATGTTTATTCTCATGTATCACTGTTGTTGTGCTGCACATATCAATGTGCTATCACTTTTATCAGTTTGACTGACATGTGAGTCTTGCTGTTCAACTGAATAATTCATTTTCCATTATATTTGGATTTTATATATATGCTGAAATGTCTACATATAAGTATTTATTTTTATTATATATATACATATTATTATTAGTAATAATAATTATAATTATACCTTGATTGCTGTTTAATTACAATATTAATTTAACCTAATATTTAGTATTAAGTTATCGTTTATACCAAAAGTGTTTCTTTGTAATAATAACTGTTATTATATAAAAAAACATACCCCATGATAATAAGGTTATATTATAGATGGCAAATTCAGATTTACTATGGTGTCTCTATCTCAATGGTCTCTGTGTCCTTTCTGTGTGTGAGTATGAGAGGTTTTAATAGCTGTAATTGGGTCCTCTGCTTCTATATTAATCCGATACTTTACTTTATATGCTCACCGCCGCCCATCCTGCTTTTACATTATCAGAGGCCGTACGAGAGGGTAAGCTTTTTAACACAGACACTGCGCCCATGCAGCTCCAGTGTGTGTGTCTGTGTGTGTGTGCTCAGATTTTTATGGACACAAACACTGTCTTTAAAAATGTCATTCATGTTTCTGTTTGCAAACATCTACATCCTTACTGTTTGTTGTTGATATCTCTTGATATTGTTAAAGCCAGTGAGAAGTTTAGCAGATGACAACTAGTCAAAAGTTGCAGTCAAAATACATAGAGTACTAGAGAATTTGGCTATGAAGCGAATGGCATCAAATGTAACACATCGAAAGCTCTAGTAGCAACAAGATGTTAATTAATGTAAGCAGTATGGTTTTACACTAACTGTGTAGCGATTTTGTCTCCTTAAAGGTAGGGTAGGTAAGTTTGAGAAACCGGCCCGTGATACACTTTTTGTTATATTCCATGGAATGCTCTTAACATCCCGATAGCAATGAATATCTTAAGTGCTTTGACAAAAAATCCATAACAAAATGTCATCTGTGGAAGCTGTAGTACTGTAAAAAGCACGACCAATCATTTTAGCCGGCCCGGCTAAAATAACTAGATGGCCTACCTGCCTGTCAGCCTTCCATCTGTGCACAAACTTATCTCGTGCCCTCATTGGTCATGTGCGCGTTCGTATGTGTTGGAGGAGGGGCTCTATAAGGAAGTGGCAGATTTTCTCCGGTTGTGTATTTTGAAATTCTAGCGATCTCGAGCCGGTTTCTCAAACTTACCTACCCTACCTTTAAGTAGAGCTTTGCTTTTGCTTAAGTAGTTCTTAAGTGGGTCTTTATTCTAACTCCTGAAGTGAGTTCAGACAAAGTGCAGAGAGTTTCCCCCTTACAATATTTGGACACATTTGTTAGAAGGACAATTGTGAAGCGTCTCCCCTATGTATTCCTGGGGGGAAAAAAGTATTTCTCTAAGTTTTTTACGCAGAGAAACCAAACCTAAACTGAAGACATCACGCTCCTTTCATCAAACGTGTGTGAGGCCCGCAGAAACAATGTGTCTGTGGAGCTGCTACAGTTCCGACAGTTCAGAGAGTTTCTGGTCTCTCCAGCTGAGGTTGAAGAGAATTGAGACGTCCAGAGGGGGACTGGATGCTGACGATGACACATAGTTGAGGCTAGCAGAGCATCAAGCATCACACCATGTGGTTACACAATGTGACTCTCACCTCAGGAGACTTGAGGTATCTTCCACATCTACAAAACAGATGTGTTAGATGGCATTGATAAGGATTTCAAGAGTATATTCTGCTAAAACAAGGGCATGCACATTACCTCTGTGTTAGTCTTCTCTGCTTGTAGAGAACACTAATAATGCCACCAACCACCCTTCCATAGAGAAAGCTAAAGTACAGAAATACAAGAATGAAAGCTACTTTCAAGGAATGTTTTGTTTAGAAATAATATCACGTAAAATGAAAGCTTTAGATACTAGATTTACATAGTTGAAATCAATATCACAGAATGAAACCAAATGTTTGTTCTGATGAAATAATTCAACTGACTAATGAACTTCTGATTGATCAGGCTATTCAATGAATTGCATTTCATTTATATCACACCCAACTCTTCAATAACACTTTAATATCTACTTTTTTAGTTTTTAATTACAGGTTGTACAACCATAACACAACATGATTGATTCAACCCCTCTGATAGACAATAAACATCACGTGATGTTGATGCCATTTATGTAATGTAACTGGTTCATTTGATTTCATTTCAATCTTTATTTCGAACAGATTAAAAAAGAAAATTAAAAAAAAATAACAAATGTGAAAAACAGAATACCGTATTGTTAAAATACAGTATTTATCCACATTCACGATAATATTTATATATTCAACAAAAAAAGTCTTCATATTAATAATAATAATAATAATAATTTAATTATGTGCTTGATTTTGACTTTATAGGCCTGTCCTTTAGTTGAAATCAAGACTTTGCATGCACTTAGATTTAGCTGGGTTCCATCAATTACCATATGTGTTGTTTGTTCATGCCCTGTTGAAGAAATACACTGTACTCAAGTATCGATACATTGCAGCTCTATCCACCGCAGTTCTTTCATCCTTTGCTCTGGTCCTGGACAGTTTTACTCTGGTGGTTTATTTACAGCTTGTTCATCATTCAGTCTCACTCTGTTGTTTTAACATTTGACACAAAGCTTTGTTTGTCTTTAGAGCCCCCTATCACCATCACCAAGCTGCTGGATGACGTTCACACTATTGAGGGTGAGAAGGTGGAGTTTGAGGTGGAAGTGTCCGAGGAAGGGGCCAACGTCAAATGGTGAGCCGAATAACAATAAATTAAGAAATGCATTATTCCTGACCCCTGTTCAGAAAAGCAGTTATAAAATAAATCTGCAAACCACGATGATCGGGCCCTCGCACATTCATGCACGTCAAGGTATTTCCAGGATCCCTGTCAGCGCAGCAGTAAACTGCCATGACCGATAGAGACAGGCCCCAAAGATAAACATTATGTTTTGCATTGAGGGTGACGCACTGAAAATTATTTGTTGCAAATCTAGCACCATCTCCGGTTATGGGTGAACACATTTCCTGCTTTGTGTCGGACTGCGCAGCATATTCATAATTTGGCCCGTGTCACTCTGTCTGACATCGTGCCTTAATAATAATAATATGGGACTAACTAACACCATTTTGGTGAGATTATGAGCATCCTTGCCAAAATTGCATAGGGGTGTTCAAAATCCTGCAGCCATAACACCAGCTCTAGCAGATTAAGAAGCCCCCCTTTAATTGTTCACCTGACAGGCCCAGAGTAATGTGTTGGTTTGGCCTTCAAAATATCTATTTATTATAATTCAAGGGATTACAATAGGTCCTCCAATCCTACTCGGTCAGTGCTTGGGCCCTAATAAGATATAATGGAAACTTTTTTACTTGTGAAATGTATATATATATTTGTTGTAATACTTCAGAACTCATTCTGCAATTGCTGTGAATGCAGCTCCTCAAACCCGAAAGTACAGTTTATCTTATGAAATATCTTACTTACTTACTGCACCATCTGTAAAAGGTGATCCCTGAGGGCACTTGCCGTATATAAAAGGTTGCAGACATGTCAATCAGCACATCCTCCCTTCTCTCAGTTGAATTTCACTGAAACATGCGTGTGTTGTTTTCCCTCCTCAGGATGAAAGATGGAGTTGAGCTGAACAAAGAAACTGCAGGTTCAAAGTACAGGTTCAAAAAGGATGGGAAGAAGCACACTTTGGTCATAAATGAAGCAACTAAAGAGGATATTGGAATGTATTACGTGTTCACCAACGGTGGAGAGTCGAAAGCTGAACTGGAGGTTGAAGGTACCATTGCCTAAAACTGTTACTCATCTACAGTACAGCTCAATCAAGGGATTGGCAATACATAATACAACACAATATTATGTCAATAGCACAATTGGCACAATTGTTTTAAAAGGCTTCATTACAGTTAAGTAACACATTTTATGAATGTATCAGACTTTTGTAGCTGTTTTATATTTGTCTTTACTCAATAAGTCATTTTGTGCACATTACCTGCGTAAATATCTTGTGAAAGCACCAATGGTCCACCTCATAACAATCATCACAACATCGTTGAGGTATTTGGTCCAAAGAGTTGTGATGTTAGATTTTCTACATATCACCAAGCCCTACTTAAATTCGACAGCAGCAGAAGCAGTAATTAACTGTTGATTAGCTGGCATATAAAATGTGTCAACAAGTATTTCAGACTCCGTTGCTCAATTAGGAACTTAAAGAACATTTACACATCAGCACATCTTGATGTTTCCATCCTGACAAGCATGGAAAGCAGTAAATTAGTCATTACTCATGTCATAATTACAATTTTAATCTCCTGTATCAGTAGTTCATCACATTATTCGTCATGCTTATTTTCTTTTACACATCCAAAAGTGATGGTTGGGTCCCGTCTTACCCATCATGCAGACTCAGAGACCCAGTCTCAGTCGCTGCATACTAGGAAGCATGACGATTCTCTTATATTGATTATAGTGTAAAGATGTCGTTCCTCCCAAATTGGACATTCAAGTCAAAGTAAAAGTGCACCAGGTGATCAATTTAAATATTGTTGCAACCTAAATAGCTAAATAGACTGCCTCATTAATGTTCTGTTTTCCAGCAACGTGTCATTGTAAGACATTGGTAAATTCATGACATTAGATATTTGCACTGATCTGTGTTGTTGTCTTTGCTACAGAAAAGGAGCTGCTGATTCTGCAGAACATAGCTGACCTGACGGTGAAGGCTGCTGAACAGGCTGTCTTCAAGTGTGAAGTGTCTGACGAAAAGGTGACAGGGAAATGGTTCAAGGACGGTGTCGAAGTTCAGCCCACTGATCGCATCAAAATGACGCACATTGGAAGGTATGATATCCGACTGATGTGGGTGTCTGAATGGCAAAAAAGCTTTTTTTGTTTGTTGAGATCACATCTTCTGAACTATCACACACACACACACACACACACACACACACACACACACACACACACACACACACACACACACACACACACACACACACACACACACACACACACACACACACACACACACACACACACACACACACACACACACACACATTCTAAGTTATTTGACCCATTTTAGGATAGGCTTCAATCTGTAGAGTTCCACACACAAACACACCCACACACACACGTATCTCTGGGGTTTCTCTCAGTAATCCCTCCATCAGAGCTGCCTATGGCAGGAGATATGCCAAGGCATCAGCGGTCACACAAGGTGAAAGCCATTCGGTATGTTTCTCACTCTGTGAAATTGCCTCATGGAGTATGTTGCTAGGGCAACTGTCTTATGCATAATTGTGGGTCACAACGAGTGTTGTCTCCTTGGTAACATCTGGTTACATGTCCCCAGGACCCACAAGCTGAGGATTGATGAAGTGAAGCCCTCGGACGCTGGGGATTATACATTTGTCCCTGATGGCTATGCACTGTCTCTCTCAGCCAAACTCAACTTCCTGGGTGAGAAATGACACCTCGACCAAAATATGAAGCATTTGATGAGATAACCATATTTTATTAATACAGATCTGTTTATTTCCCCTCAGAAATTAAAATTGACTATGTTCCCAGACAAGGTAGGTTTTTATTTTATTTTCCTGAAATACATTTAAAAAAGTCATACTTATATTATCTTTCATGAAAGTAATTGGTATGCTTGATCGGGTGAGGGTTCTGATGTTTAATTTCAAATGCATCTTCAGTTGAATATAAGTAGGACGAGTGCCAACTTTGAGTTACTTGTTTTTTAAACCTGGAGGAAAACTAACACACAGGACAAGTTCCTGCCTGCTCTCAAGCACTGGGTTAACCACAGAACAGTAGTTTTCCAGTTGAATGTATGAAAGTATAGTTCTTGCTGCAACATTTCAATGTCCAGCCAATGTGCCCATTGGGCCCACAGTCTTCATTTTAGTTGTGGTAATTGGAGTGTTTCTTTTTTTTTAAACGCATACTTTATTATGCTTTAAAGACCAATTTCAAACCATATTTTCAGCTGCTGTTAAGTTGCTCTTTGAACTTCATCCTCTTCAAAATTGAGTGGTCTGCTTATGAAACGCAACATTGATGTGTTGCATCTTTTAGAATTTGCATGCTTGAAGGTCAAACCAAAACAAGATTGTTAGATAAAAACGTTGAAATGTAACATGCTAACCAACGGCACAGAGTGACAGTTAAGAAGATTTAAAGCAAAAGTAACCGTATCATTTTCTTTCCTCAAAACATGTTATGCTTATTATCTGAATAACTTCTCTCTCCACTTTCCCAATGAAAGACCCTCCAAAAATTCACATGAACACCAGTTGCAGCGGCGACAAGAACACCATCATGGTGGTGGCTGGAAACAAACTCCGCTTTGACGTTGAGATCACAGGAGAGCCGGCGCCCACTGTGTGCTGGATGAAAGGAGAAGAAGTGAGGAATCCCAGCATTCAGCCCATACACACACACAAACACACCTCATACTCTGGACCTTTGTGCATCAATCAGTGTCCAGCCGTTAGTCGTTGAACAGCACGGAATGAAGAATGAAACATGAACTTCAGTGGGGAGGTTGAATCACCTGTCACCTGTGGCAGCTGTGCCTTCGTCATGTGACACCACTCTCCTCAACTATCTGCTTTGTTCTGTCTCTCTCTTTCTGTGCTCTCCTCTGTAGTTGGTGTCTGAGGGCGAGGGAAGGGTCCGCGTGGAGACGGAGAAAACCCTGAGCAGCTTTGTGATTGAGGGGGCGGAGAAAGAAGATGAGGGCTGCTACTCCATCACCGTGACCAACCCTGCTGGAGAGGACAAGGTCGAACTCTTTGTCAAGATCGTGGGTCAGTGGGTTTTTCTCACTTTAGCCTTTTTCACCTCTCATTTTCGTCTTTTTTGTTCCTTTCCTTTTTCTGGTCTAGCTCTTGAACTGAATTTTGTATTTGTCAGAAAATATCGAGATAAGAAGCATGACACTGTTGGTGCAATCTTTTAATATCCTATATCATATACATTTTTGATGTAATTGCGAGTTTACGACAATTTGCACAATGTGTACCGAATACCTGCATTTTGTATCGACTTCTGAGGCAGCTGTTATTTTTATTTATTTTCCTTTCAATTAAAAAATACAATTTCGAAAGGTTAGTAAACTATCTGTCTTAAGCATACGTTTCATACCAATAATGGCAGACAGGATGTTATCTGTAAAGGATTTTTTTTTATTAAAAGAGAGTTAGATCTTGGAATATTTTAAAGGACATTGAACTCAACACATTTCAGTTAGCTTTGAAAAACAGTGCCTTGGATGTGGTCAACTATGAAAATATTCATGATGTTACCATGTAATCATTTAACCATCATCTTGGCTTCACAAATGAAGACCATAGTGAAAAGAATAGTACACTTTTAAGTTACTTGGCAAAGCTAGGAGGGTTAAAGACTGTTTGATTACAGTAATAACTGTACTGCCGAAAGAAAACCCTGTCCTGTCAGACTGCCTTCTCTCCTTTTTTCCTCTGGGATTCATCTTTCTCTTTTTTTCATTTCCAACTGTAACCTGCCTCTCCAGATGTGCCCAACCCTCCTGAGAATGTCACATGCATATCAGTTGGCGAGGACTTTGGCATGATCACATGGGACCCTCCTGCATTTGACGGTGGAGTTCCCATTAAAGGTAACCCTGAAGCACGCTGCGGCTAATGTTCACATCTGATGTCTCCCTCCCTGGAGAAAACAGCAGTTCAGAATCCTTTTCTGTTTATCACTGTGCAATGTTTTTGAACCCTTTTACGAAAAAACACAGATTTTTAATGGCTTCACCGTATGTTGTATCTCCAGGGTACCTGATGGAGAAGAAAAAGGTTGCCTCAACCAGATGGACCAAGATCAACTTTGATGTTTATGAGTCCACCACATATGAGGCTAAGAAGATGATTGAAGGTGTTCTTTATGAGATGAGAGTGTTTGCAGTCAACGGCATTGGCATCTCTCAGCCAAGTGCAAACTCAAAGCCCTTCATGCCCATTGGTGCGTTGCCATTTATCATTGAAGAGTGGTTAATTAATAGAGGCCTTTCACACAATGCTCATTTTGAGGCAGCTTAACCTACCTCCCATCCCATTGACACTGGGTATTAACGTATTAATTAGCTCCTGTCTCTCTCAGCCCCCACCAGCGAGCCCACTCGTCTCATGGTGGACGATGTGACAGACACTACCTGTGCGCTCAAGTGGCGTCCTCCAGAGAGAATCGGAGCAGGCGGCATCGACGGATACATCATTGAATACTGCATAGAAGGAAGTAAATATATACACCACTTTATTCCAAAGCATTGAAGATCATTTATAGGTTGTTACTAATAATTGTATTATAAATGTCTCAATTGATTAATAATGATAAAATGCAATGCGTTATTTCAGACTGTCCAATGGTGCACTGCGGTGCAGGTGGTTTAGATAATAAAGTGTTGGATACTATTATTACGAATGATGGAGAGTGACATTAAAATATTAATTAATTTTAATTTGCCCCAAATTAAAGTGGAAGATATTGAATTGCGACGAAAAAATAATGTTGATTTATATTTGTTATAATCAATTTTCATTTAGCGGTAGCTCGGACCATTAATGTCATGATCAATAAAGTCATGTGATGCAGAGAAGATGTATTGCTTGAGTTAACTTATACAATCTGCTGGTAACTTAAAAGGCAGCATGCAGTACATACAGTTTCAGTATGTAGTATGCAGTACTTTAGTATGCGTATCAGAACACAGTCTTTTTGTGGTTAGATAGCTAACAATGATGACATGCTCAAGGATGATGCAACACCTTAAGACATCTTTCTAAATCAATCCAGTTCAGTCCAGAAGTCATTCTTTCAAACCATTTGATCTCTCACTTTACCCTTCCCCAACATCAGTACCTGTGAGCAAACTAAGGGGGAGGGACTCAAAAATGGTCAATTAGTAGCACCTGATTCCTGATTTTGAAAATATCCTGAGCTCTTTGGACTGTTTCTCGTTTTCTCATCTGTTCCTTGTTGGCTCCTTTTCTTCTCCTGCTCTAACTCCTTCCTCAGGTGATCAGTGGGTGCAGGCTAATGAGGAGCCAGTGGGGAATAACCAGTACAGGGTGAAAGGTCTCCCAGTGGGGGAGAAGATGCTGTTCAGAGTGGTGGCTGTCAACGTCGCTGGACGCAGCCCCCCCGCAACCCTCTCCCAGTCCGTCACTATCCGAGATATCATGGGTTAGAGAAAGTTCTTATTACAGAAATGAACCAGAAAAATCATATTTATAATGTACGACATTGCTCTGATTGGAAGACGTTGTAAAATATCTAATAAATCCACATATTATAAAGCACTAACCCAGTATTGATATCATTCAGTAACTATGTCCAGCAAAAGCACTACATTGTGAAAAACAAGCTTATCATTGAGTCTTAGGTGATGTAATTGAATGTAAACATAATTGATTATTTTCTTAACCACATGCCACATCCAAGAAGGGTTAATGCAACTGTGTTTTTTAATATCTAAATAATAAATACGTAAAATCTGTACGTGCTGTTTATTTTACATTATGTATAATCCCCCGAACCACCAACTCAAATTCTACTTGTCTTTTCTTTCTCCTTCTTTCGTGTGTCCCCCACCCAGAACAACCAAAGATCCGTCTGCCTCGCCATCTGAGGACCAAACTGATCAAGCTCGTGGGTGATAAGGTGAACATAGTCATCCCCTTCCAGGTAAGTCTGAGTCTGGCTTTCATCGTTTTAGTTAAGAGCAGACACACTAGATTTGCAATAGCAGAGCACAACCAGTTACGCCAAGAGTGAACAATACAAAGTGCTTAAAGATCACTAGGTTGCTTCCACACTGACCTTTTACTGAATGACTGTTTCACATTTCACCTTAAACTCTGAAGCATTTAAACCCGACTCATGCATAAGCCTGGTGGAGAGAAAGGGGTGGGTGACTGAAGGAGGGGTTTCAAGTGAACCCTGAAATTGTTTATTAAAGTAAAACTCAACTGGACTAGGCACAAGATATTTCATGTTTAAAACATCGGACAGCCTGTTTCATCATATGGTTACCCATGACAATAGAACATGTTCAAATGGGTTTGGTGGAATGTTTTGGGATCTGTGAGGCAACCAAATATGTGCCAAGGATGTTCACATACTGTAGCTGCAAAGGGCAGTTTCTTTTCTTGTCAAATGCAAATCAGATCTGTAAACCATGTAGTAACAGGGAGAGCAGGAGCTCAAATGTCACAAAGGGTGCATGCCATTTGACAGCATCCTACAATGATGACATTGTTAAAGCCATAAGTAGCAGAGGAGAAGGCAATGTTACAAATACAAAGCGACAAGTAAAAGGGAGCCATGGCTCTGCTTTCTTTTGAAGAAGCAGATGAAAAGCCTGTTCTGAGACAGAGGACGTGGCTACATGATGGTCTCCTGGGACAATAGGTCCCCCTCAGCTCTGTCATCTTATCCAAGAATTGGAAGGATCTTTTACAACAGCTAGGCTGCAACTCAAGTTGAGACATATTTACCTAGAACTAAATTAAAAAT
This sequence comes from Trematomus bernacchii, assembly GCF_902827165.1. Lineage (NCBI taxonomy): Eukaryota > Metazoa > Chordata > Actinopteri > Perciformes > Nototheniidae > Trematomus > Trematomus bernacchii. Next base: position 15,797,758 of record NW_022987720.1, on the reverse strand, counting down.
AATGATATGCCAAGAAATCTGTTTGAATTCCTCAAAAAGGCACACATTTCAACACTCTGGTAACTGTCATATATGATCTTCTTGTATGTTACCTTGATAATCCAAAACCAGCTGACAGTTGCAAACATAATTCATGTTATTTCACAGATTGCTTTTCTTTTTTTCTCAGTTTTTTCCCCTACAGTTCTTAATTCCGATTTCCTTCCATTACTCTAACTGCAGGGTAAACCTCGCCCTGTCGTGACCTGGTTTAGAGATGGCGTTCTCCTGGAGGACAACACAGTGGGGACTCGTACCAGTGACGTGGATTCTATCCTCTTTATCCGCTCCGCTGAGAGAAACCACTCTGGAAAGTACACACTGTCCGTTCAGGTTGAGAACATGTCGGACAGCGGTGACATAGACATCCAGGTTGTAGGTCAGTCCCGTCATGGCACCAACACGTCCTAAACACCAACTGCATGTTCTCTCATCAGGATCAGAACAGCGTGCTTCGTACTTCAGAAGGTAAACGGCTAATAACCTGTTCGGAAGAGGATGATGGCTTGAGCCTAAATCTGTGACATTTCAAGACTTTTTTTTAAATGTGATGGTAATTCCTAATTTCATACTCCCAGGGATCTGTGACTCAAAGTAGCAAATCATCAAAGCGCTGATTCCCCTCTCGTATAATCTCGGCTCCTGCACTGCCACTGTGGCCGCCAGCTCATTCCTCATTTTATAGTCACCCCGGGTCAGGGTGTTGGATGGATTATTTTTTGGGCCTTGGCTGGGATTATTTGCGTGTAGACTGGGATTATGCGTGGATTTTGAGGGCTACTCTGTCACTTCCTCTGCTGAGAAGGTTGAGCTAATGAGAGGCTGCAGCTCCTCTGATCAGCCCCCCCCTCAGATGAACTGTCACTGCACTGTTTCAGCAGGAGAGAGTACACAGAGAATTAACGTAGCGCTGCTCACTGTTTGTACTGTACTCCACAGAGGAGAACACGCAGAGCAAGATGAATGACACATACATTACTATGTCGTACAGTATTGCTGTTCTGTGCTGCTTCTGTGCTAGTGCAGGCAACATAGAAGACTGCATTCTTCTGCACATAAGGTTCTTTAATTGATCAGGTCTTTGCCAAAACAGTTTTTCCAGTAATGTATGCATCTCCACCTTTCCTTGAGTCATTTGCTTTGCTAATCTCTCGCTTTTTGCCGAACCTCTACCGCTGCGTTTGTTGATTTCTATCTCTCTGAGGGACTTTCATGCTCCAGTTTAATAATCTACCCCCTCTCTCTTTACATCATGCCTACATGTCATGCCAAGCGGGGAAGAGAGGTTGTTATTTCAAACAGCTATAAAACAAAATCCTCCAACGTTATCTCTGTCTATTTTACAATCCCACCAGAAAAGCCAGGCCCTCCTATTGATGTGCATGTCACAGATGTCTGGGGTTTCAATGCTGCGCTGGAGTGGAAGCCACCCAAAGACGACGGCAACTGCGAGATTATCGGCTACACTGTTCAGAAGGCTGACATGAAGACTAAGGTACGCATGGTGGGACAGAGTATACAGATAGAGATATATTACTAACTTGCAGAAAAATTGCAAAAATCTAGTTTGAACTCAATTTGAATTTGATTAAATGCTTTTGATGCATTTGTATAACCTTATGTAGAACTTCAATTGATATTTACAAGATAACGTTATAATTAGACAGTGAAATTTGACATTTTTGCCAGCGATCATCCGCTTTACAATTATCGAGGAATTTTCCATCTTTGGTGTAAAATTCTAAATGCCTCCTCAAATACTTTCTCATGGCTTGGTGTCATGATTATCAGCTCAGCACGATTTGTTAATCTAATCTATTTTGCATTATCAAAAGAACAACTAAAGCCTACATTGCAAGTACAAAGTCAGAAGTAAGGGGGGCTTTTTGCCATTCTTTTTTGGCTTACCTAAATTAGCACGTTATCAGGTATAGCATGTCACAAAGTATAGTGTAGTATGCCATAAAAGAGTCAAGTCACCACCATACAGTGTGATACAAAACAGTTATAATAAATGTCACAAAAAGTCTGAGCTAGTGTGGATTTCAGACCTGATTGTAATAAGAATGCATGGAAGGCACGTATGGCAGGCTGATCGTGGCACAGAATGGGGAAGTGCCAACATCCATAAGCGTCCAGTGGACCCTCTTGATCAGATTGAGGCATGGCTGCTTGGAGATTTGTCACATGACTGCAAAGCCTCAATGTACTGTCATGGTCATTGTGTTGTACCAATTGACAGAGTTGGACCACAAGAACATGGATGCTGGGGATAGAAGATTCTACAGCTTATATAGCTCTCATCCTCGGCTATAAGCCTCTTTGAACCTCTGCTTCTCCACTCTGTCTCTCACATCAGGATTGGTTCACAGTCTTTGAGCACAACCGCAGGCCCAGCTGCACTGTGTCTGACCTGGTCATGGGGAACGAGTATACCTTTCGAGTGTTCAGCGAAAACATCTGTGGCCTCAGCGACGTTTCTGGCATCAGCAAGAACACTGCCACTATCGCCAAAACAGGTGAAGTAATCCCCGCAGAGCACGGCACTCTTTAACATGATACTATTGCTTTTGATTCCAATAAACATCTATTGCATGCTTAGCTGTAGGCTACACTGTGTTCAGTAAAACCAATAAAGTCAGCATTATTGTATGTAGGTCAGAATATGAAGAGAAGAAGGTATTTGGAATTGCGATTAATATTACACGATTCGTATTAGTTGTGTAATGAATTTACACATTAAAGTTACAGTCTTGAACATCTTGGTTTCATTCTCTATAACAACACCTTTGTGTTCGTGTTTCGATCTCAATACAGTACAGCGCTGCTTTAGTTTTTCCAGAGAATGTTCCCACAGACATCCATTGTGTAATTCTGCAACATAAATGCAAGGGCTTTCATCAGAGGGCCATAGCTCATCATCATCATCATCATCATCGTGTAACCTCATTCGGCGATAGAAAGTGATTTAACAGACATTTATTCAAATTCAAATCAACAAGATTATTAATTGAATTACTTTATTATTATTTAAAGGGAAATGTATTCACACTGATTATCTTAAACACAAAGAATATTTGACAGAGTGTTAAATAACATTTTATACTGGCTGCAGATTATGAAAACAACTATGCTGGGAACTGAACACCTGCCACCAGCCAAATGTCGTGTTGTTGCCTTTGGATACTCTGAGAACATTTGGCAGCCAACCAGCCAATGGCTTCTGTGTTCCAAGCTTTAGTCTGGCCTATACAATTGTAGGCATTGTTGATTATAGTACCCATCGACATCATAATGAAAACATGTTGTAAATTGAAACAATTTGCTAATTCAACCGCATGTCATACAATACAATATAAAACAATCTTTTGTCTTGGCGAGGCAACACAACTGGACATGTTTGATAAATAAAGCACATTATTCAACTCAATGTGCGTGTGTTTTTAAGGTAATACATTAATTAAGTAATTCAACACTTCTCAACCTTTCCAGGTTTGGACCGTAACCGTCCACCCTTCAAAGATAAGGATGTGAGCCATTCCCCCAGGTTTACAGCGCCCCTGGTCAACAGAATTGTGGTTGCAGGTTACAGCGCAGCCATCAGCTGTGCTGTCCGTGGCTTCCCTAAGGTATTTACATTTTAGCATTAAAAGTGTCAGTAAAATGATATTTTGTTATTCTTTATTAATCAGTTCGGAAAACTGCTTCGACAGCAATTATAAACTACACATCTTCTCCGTGTTCATCTCTAGTTGATCTTTCTTTTTAATATAAATGTTGTTCAACTATTTCAACTCTTACATTTTATCCTGTCATTTCTGTGTCCTTATTGATTCTCTCCTTTTCCAATTCGCTCTCAACGTTGTATTTGCAACAAACTTGAGCTACCAACAACATTAATGCACTATATAGTTATACAAGTAGAAAATATTAAAAAAAATCTATCTGGATCTGGAACATTACTGTGATTAATGTCACAAGAATGTTTCCTTGTAAATATTATCATGTAACCAATCCATTTGTTGGACTGTCATTTAGCATAGAACATGAGCAATAGGGAATGTCCCCACTGTATCTGGCAAATCTTACATAACAGTGCACTTTACCTGCAAGTGTATGCCACAGATTTTATGCTTTGTGTTTTTAGAGAGAGCGTACACGTTTTGAGTGTCAAACAGCGAGAGTAGAACAGCCAGACAGGATTTTGATGCCTTTGCAGCAGGAGTGTATTTTTATGTCTGAAGCTAGAACAAGAGGTGGAGCAGGAAGATCTTTGAACACACATCTTCTTTTGCCCTCGGAATCGACAAAGATTTGTCAAGCCGAAATGTTGACCTAATTCCACCTCTCTCTCTCCTCCCTCTGCTCTCCTCCCCTCTCAAAATGCCTTGCTCTGTTTATACGCTCCTTCCACATCTCCTCTCCTCTATCCCATCTATTTTGCCTCCTGCTCCAAAACAGCCAAAGATCATCTGGCTGAAGAACAATATGATCATCGGTGAAGACCCCAAGTTCCTGATGCAGAACTACCAGGGCGTGCTGACTCTTAATATCCGAAGGCCAGGCTTGTTTGACGGGGGCAAATACTCCTGCAGGGCCGTCAATGATCTCGGTGAAGACGAGGTGGAGTGCAAGCTGGAGGTTCGAGGTATGCTGAACTTCACTTCCCATAAAACCATACATTCAAAGTAGTGAGTGAGAGGTCGACCTGTGTCGGAGCAGTCTCTCTGACAGTCTTCAATAACGCTCAGCTTGACAAATCTCCTTTAAACTTCGACTGATCTCTTCTTGTGAAACTTCAGTTAATATCTAGCCACATGTGCCAAAAATAAATCACCTTATTGTATGTGTCAGCCACCAGATGACTCTGAGTGCCGTAGTGTATTTAAACAGGATGATCCACTGGCCTCCCATGCTGATTTAAATGTCTCTTTTCCTCCCCAGTTGCCCAAGAGAAAGGAACGGAGACGAAGAACTGAGCGACAGCACGAAACAGCGGAGGATACAGTCGAACAGGAATAGTAATGGATTATGTATAACAGGATAGTCATGAATAAATATGATTAGAATAGATCACTGGCGAGGCTCTAAAGCCAATCCTGCTGCACCCCCCCCCCCCCTCCCCCTTATCACCGCAGCTATGACGAATGCCACATCAGTAATATGCCGTTAATTTTTACAGCAAGCTGCCACCCTCTCACACTCTGACTGACTGAGAGAAGCCACCATGTACTGTAGTAGCACTGCCCCTCTGTGACCACACACAGATGGATCCTTCTTATCTGTCACCTGTCACTGAACACACTTATAAAACAGCCTTTCATCCATTACGTCTCCCTGTGTGTGTCTGTTTTGTGTCCGGGACATTTTTATAGGTTGGGATACATTTATGATTGTAAGGCTGAAACCTCTGCAGTGTGACGGAGTGTGTTGCTGTGTTGCTCGGTGTGTGATGTGTGAGCAGGGGGTCCGTCGGCCCTGTGATGGTTGAGTGGAGAGATCACTATTCAACCAGGCATTGCCGACTTCATGGAGCCAGCAGGATTAAAGGGGTTCTCATACACAGATATAGACCTGCTGCTGTGTCCTTCATGCACACACACTCAGAGGGCACACATGTTGACTCAGAGACACACACACCTTGTTTTCACCCAGTCCCACATGCTATACTACATTCCTCATGGCATGACCTATAGTGGTAGGCCTTTACAGATACATGACTTACACTCATGCACATGCAAACACAAACACACACTTCGAATCAGGGTCTCATTAGCATCACACACTAGAGACTAATTAATGCACCCATCAACACTGCCCTAATTATCTCTCCCACGTCATTACTGAGCAAACGAATTACTGCTAATTTACACACCCGCAAAACAAACACAGCACCGTCTCTGCTGGGAGAGTCCGCCGCGGCTCGCCTCGCACACCAAATTAAAGCCTCACCGATGTGCTGTAGACCACCGCCGCCCCAAGGGACCCCGCCCTCGGTTACAAACCCCTAACTCCACCATCTGACAGTGGAAGCCTTGACAAAAATATCAACTTGGAGACAAAAAGTAGAGTTTTAACAAATCCAAAAGTTTGACTGCTAAAGTCTCACTATTCTGGAGTTGTGAGAGTACTCTTATCCTCAGGCCTGTCCCACCACTGACTGCATCACGTCTTGGTCTCCTGTATCTCCAGCAGAGGGGGTAAGAGCACAGTGACAAAGACCCCAACTGACCATCACTAGGGTCCATGGTGTGAAGTGTGAGTGGCAGGTAATTTAAAACTATTACATTAGCCATGCATCTCTGACTGAAGCTCCAACCCTGACTCTTCAACATGTCCCCCTGATGTCCCCCGACTCTTTGCACTAACTTTAAAACTTCTCCACTTTTGAGTGCAATAACTTGCATTACCTCTTTTACGCATGAGTGGGAGAAGTACTCAGATCTTGTACTTGAGTTATTGTAGAAGTACCAGAGTGTAGGAATACTCTGTTACAAGTAAAAGTCCTGCAATCAAAATGTTATACTGCAGGGTAGCTTGTGAAGTTACTCCAGGTGTAACTAAAGTCTGATTTAAGTGTTGATTATATTTCACATCATAAATCCAAATCTGTAAAGTAACTAAAGGTACAAAATAAATGTAGTGGTACAATATTTATAATTGTATTGGAGTAGAAGTACAAAGTAGCATAAAATGGAAATACTCAAGTAAAGTACAAGTATCTCAAAATTGTACTTAGGTACAGTATTTGAGTAAATGCACTTAGTTACTTCCCACCTCTGCTTTTACGATGAAGCATTTTGTTAAAGATGAAATAGTAAGAGGGCATGTATGCCCAGATGGAGCAGGGACAATCCTCCAGATACCTGAAAGTAGGCCAAGGATTGGTTGCACAGTAGACCTGCAGTGCAGCACAAAGCTAAAATGTTGAACCCTGTCAAGCAGTAAATGACTCTGCAAGCGTGTGTGTGTGTGTATTATGTGTGGTGTTGATATAATCTTATTGTCAGTTAACCTGAGACACAGTGTGGTGTGTTACTGTGCTGATTGACACAAGAAAGCTACACCACATGCTACTTTACATGGAAGTTTTGGAAAAATAGATTCTTCAGAAAAACAGCGTGAAACCTCGATACTGCACCTGAGCTTTACCCTCTGTTCCATCCTACAAAAGTGATATTCAGTTGCTAAGCAATCAAACTAATTGTATCTACTGGCATCATCCGTGAGCCTTACTAAAGTTTCAAAACATGAGAAGATGCAGTTTTACAATTCTGTTTGTGCCACACATAGAAGAAAGCTTCAAGTAGTAAGCAGAAATAGCGCATTTTTTTTCCTCTCGTTCCCTGTGACACACCTTAAGGCTCTTTAAGTTTGTGATGTCTGAATAAATTATTAATGAGGAAGCATAGCAGCCCAGGAGTAAACTGTCGGCTTCTTCCTGCACACTGTATCTGCTTTGCTGTCTTTCCTATATTAGAACGGGCCTGCCTCAGATGAAAAAGAGACAAAAGAGAGTGACAAGACAAGTCTTACCACAGGCTGAGAGGGAGGCAGATCGGTGGGATGCAAGCACTGTTATGTCTGTGCGTGCAGATTTGTGTGTGTGAGCTGAAATAAAAGAAAGACGAGCGATACCAGAGACATAAACACACCTTCTGAAACAGTAGGATGGAGGAAACTATAATTATGCAAGTAATTATACATGAAATCACAGACTTGGAGAGAGAGAGGAAGAGAGAAGGTGAGAGAGAGAAAAGGCACTGGAGGGAAATAGCTTTGCAGTGAGACTCATCCATGTAATTACAGTAAAAGAACTGAATGAAACAGAGGAAGAACACACACATATCCATAGGACCACCTGTTTCCTCCGGTCCGCACACAATGTCCAATCCTCTCCTTCTAAGCAACATCTTAACCACCTTACTGTACGTTTCACACACATATCCATACAGTACATGGACCATTTTTTTTTCATCTTCTGTTGCCATTTCTTTTTCTTCCATGGTATGCTCTATTGAATAACAGTGTGACTTATACCCTGTGTCATCGTGTTCATTGATTAAAGAGCCCAAACCCTCCCTGCGCTCACGACATATAATGAGCACATACTGTATACTATCGTGGAGTGAGTAGGGGGCGTAAAAAGGAAGAGCTGCCCCACATTTCACAATAATGACAACTTCATGACTGCATGTGGCTGACAGAAACACACAGCCTTATCTACACTGAGGGAAACGCTTTGATGTTGAGCCCTGTCTATATAAAGTAAAATGCTCCAAAGTGAGGACATGTTGGCTGGTTAGGGTCACAGGGACAAATGATCGCTGTTTTGATGTGTCAAATTCACAGTTTGAGTTCTAAAATAAAAGCGGTTATTCATTAATTTATTGACAGTGTGTTTTAATAGTTAATGTACATAATCTTGGGGCATATACCTTTTTGTATAGAACAACAAACAGAATCATCATTTATCCTGCTAGTTAGCATAGTCCAGGTCATGAGGGAATCAGGCTAAACTATTTAGTCCTTCTCCCCAGCCACGTCCTCCAGTCCCTTGTGTTCCCGAGGCATTCTCAGGCCAGATGGGACACATAATCCCTTTAGTGTGTCCTGTATATTCTTCTAAAGTCTCCATTCATAATGTCCAGGAAACCTTCCACAGTGAGGCATTCAGGTCAGAGACGTGAACACAGTCGACTCCTTTACTAATAGCGGAGGTTCTCAAAGCTTATGATGTCCCATGATTTTAGATTGATAGAAATATCTACTAGAGTAATTTGTATGTAAGTGATGAGGGACAAAGTTAAAGGGCCCATGTCATGGCCATTTCTACTGATCATAATTCCATTGTTGAGGTCTACTAAAATAGATTTATATTGTGCAATTTCCCAAACTCACATTGGTTTCTCATACAGCATCTCTGTAAAGTATGTGTATTCACCGGTATTCACTCTCTGTCCTAAACGGCTTGTTGGAGCTCCTGCCCCCCCCCCCTCCCTGTGAGCCCAGTGTGCTCTGATTGGTCAGGAAGTTGCGAGGCTCGTTGCTGCGATCTGCTGTGAGGAGCGGACAGGCTTCCGGGTCGGCGATACAGCGAGAACAAGCGAAACTCATCCTGAGCACACACAAACACTCACAGCCGAAGAAAAAACAATAAGTGTGGCTTGATATTGAGTAAGAAAAAGGTTTATAACACGGTGAGAATGGGTCTGCGGAGAGCATTTCTCCGTGATCCCAACTTAGCAGCCCGAAAAACGTTTACCCATTTAAACAGTCGTGGTAGATAACTTGTTTGTTTTAAACATCATAAATACACAAACAACAATGAATACTTACAGGTTGTGTACCCGAATCTCCCGCTGGTCCAAACAAAGTAGGAACAGCATCGTTCTTCAGTGCCCTACGCTGTACATATCCGGCATGAATCGCTGAAAGGTTTGGGAAGCTTTGTTTCGTGAAAGGCTGGCAGAGGGTGTGGCCTCTGGGTGTTCACAGTCACAGTACCCAGGAAGTAAACAATGGAAAATGAGTAATCTCCAACGAGGCGTTTTGGGGCAGCATAGACTGTGTTAGAGTTTTACTCGCTACAGGGTGTACTTTGAGGGGTTTTGACTCTGCAGACCGTTTACATGCATAAAAACCTTCATAACACACAAGGGGACGGATAATAACCGGAAAAGCATGACATGGGCCCTGTAATAGTCCGCTTGCTTAAAGGTGGGGTAGGTAAGTTTGAGAAACCGGCTCGAGATCGCTAGAATTTGAAAATACACAACTGGAGAAAATCTCCCACTTCCTTACAGAGCCCCTCCTCCAACACACACAAACGCGCACATGACCAATGAGGGCACGAGATAAGTTTGTGCACAGATGGAAGGCTGACAGGCAGGTAGGCCATCCAGTTAATTTAGCCGGGCCGGCTAAAATGATTGGTCGTGCTTTTTACAGTATTACGGCTTCCACAGATGAATTTTTTTATGGATTTTTTGTCAAAACACTTAAGATATTCATTGCTATCGGGATGTTAAGAGCATTCCATGGAATATAACAAAAAGTGTATCTCGAGCCGGTTTCTCAAACTTACCTACCCCACCTTTAAACAAAAATGAATTCCAAAATTCAGCCAAAGATAATGCAGTCTGTGTCAGATAAAGATGGAATCTGCAGTTTTTCGGTTAAGATAAGACAAGATAAGATAGTACTTTATTGATCCCAATTTGGGAAATGTAGAGGTGCAATGCTGAGGACCCCAAACTGGATCATGCATGTTAAAAAAGACAGTTAATAATTCACAATATTTAGAGTATTCAAAACATGTTACCAACTACCAAAATCTCAACCATAGATTTGAGATACAGCTTTTCATTCCTCACTGCTTCCCAGTCTTAATATACTGCTCTCAAAGCCATGTATAGTATAGCCAGTATATTGATTGCTCTCATTGTAATCTCCACTGAAACTTTGTTCAGAACAGATTAATATGAAAAGGGTGGAGAAGACTCTGAGAGTTAGAGCTGGATTTAGAAACTAAAGTGAGTTTAACCATTTGTAGTTTAAGGTTGCTACATATCTGTGGGAATGCGGGTTTAGGGAATAAAAATAGCCAACTGAAGCGTCTCATAATTAACGTGTGTGGGTGCGCACATACACGCATATGTGTGTAGGTGTTAAATGTGTTGGCACACAAAAATGAGCCACATATTGTGTATGTAAATCCATCTACATAGTGTGAAAGGAAACAGTCTGGCAAATCATAAAAACATATGCAAAATACTGACAAACTGCACTGATAAAGTGGTCAAGACCGACACTTCAAATGCTGGCTGCTACTGGGTAAAACTACACCTACAAATAACTACATTTTTAATTCTTGAAGGACAGCAAAGTTTCAGTGAAATTATGCACTGAGCTTCACAAATCTGAAAAACAGAAAAGAAAGATGGCTTACAGAATGTTAAAAAAAAATCTAAGAAAAAGATGTTGGTTTGCCTGTCACTTCCCTTTCTCCTAACATTTGAGAAAGCCAAAGAATGCCTTCAGCCCAGTGTGGGTTGTCATCTGTGAGACATGATGGTGGATCTGTAACAGCAACTATGCACTGGCATTATGTCTAATGATTGATCTGCATGGTCATGTAATAGACAAGGACTATGAGGCCATTTCAAATGGCAGAAGCAGCCTCGGGTACAAACACTGCTCCATCATGATGTCTCCACACTCGACAAGACACTACTGCATCCATACACACAGCTACATGAGGTAAATGCGTACTGAGACTTTGTAAATATACTCTGAACCAAACTGTCACAATATATGATCACATACGTTGATCAAATCTGTGATCATATATGATTGAGTCTTTGAATTGTGAAAATGTGGGTAAGACTGCAGTTAGCAAAGGCTAGACGAAGACAGAAGCTTTTCATCAGTGAATCCAAACAAGGATACGACTACAGATGCAGGGGTTATGTGGAGAGACTGTGAAGTACAGTGGCTCATCTTTTTGGGAAATGTATAGATATCGTAAAAAAAATCATATATTTTTTAGTCAGCTTTAACAGTGGATCTTTGATGTGTTTGAGAGTGTACAAACTACTATATGAAAGGGCACAAAGTCAAAACAAATCTCTAAAAGTAATTGCTGAACAGTTGTAATGGTTGGCTTTAAGTATCGGATGAAGGGTGAAAATACTGAAGTCACCTAAAAACAATTAAATCGACCGAAGTCACCTTGATATTACTTTAGGCCCTTCACAATATGCAACAGTAATTGAGCACTTGCATTCAATGGACAGTGACAAATAGTAAACAGAGTGCCCCTCCTAATTTGTGAACAGAAAATCTAACTCATCAATATGAGACATTTCTAGGGCTGTACAGCATAGTTTAAAGCTCCATCCATAACGTCCACCTTTGTTTTGGCTAAGTACTGATTCACTTAAACTTGTTATTTCTGCACAGTTTCCGATTAAGATTAGGCTAAATTAATAATCCAGACATTTTCAATAACTCTATATTAATATATAATATTGAAATATTCTTCATCAAGCGTTATTTTGTAGGGTTAAGCTTTAAAACATTTTTTTTACTGCGTCAAAAATTGTATAAACAGGCCAGTTGGCAGCAATGTAACAGCACTGTAAGTCCTATTTCCAGCAACATTAACAGTACAATCTTTTTTTTCCATCATCATTTTGAGTTTATGTTTTATGGGGCCCTTTACTAACTTAATAATATATCTGTATTAATGACATCCAGTGTTGAAATTCATTTTAATGAACACATTTGGAACATTATTGGTGGTGTCGTTAGAGCGGTAGGCAACATGATCGTTTGACGGGTCAGTGGAGGTCAGGTAAAAAAAGGTTGAGAACCACTGTGCACCAATTTCACTACAAAAGGTGAGAAAGAGTTCATGGTACTTTGTCTAGTAAAAACCTGGAAGTCCTGATTCCCTGTTGGAGGCCAAACAGAACAAAAATTCATATTTTTCTTCTAGAGAGCCTTGGAATTTTTTTTTGGAAAACAGCAAGTTTTGAAGAAAAACTGCAGCATTGTCTCCACCAGAAACATAATTTAATTTTTTATCACAAGATTTCTCCTTCCCTCCTCCCTTACGCTTGAAGTAAGCTCCAACATCTGACCGAAGGCACGCAGACCGAGAAACCACATGAAAGCTTCACAGTGAGAACTACTCTCACAGAAGGCATGGAGGGTGGTTGTACACCTTATTAGCTGCTTGATTATCACATGTTGTTAGGGGGCCTCGGTTATTTTGTCAACCCCCCCAAAACGTGTTCATTTTGTTTTCTCTGCATGTGTTTGATCATAATGTTCTCACCTCTGTTTGCTCCTCATCATTATTTCCCAGGAATGCTGCAACTGTAGAAGTTTGGCTTCTCGGTGTAGCATACAGATCGGTCTACGTTATGATCCCACTCCCCCGTACGAACACACACTCACACAAGACTCCCCAGAGCAAAAGAAACACACACTACCAGCTAATGTCTGCGTTTTAGAAGGGTTTTTTCTCATGCAACAGAAAACCTTCGCTGTTGAATTAGATTTGCTTACTCGTCCTCAACCATCTTCAAAGGACTTAGATAACTGAATATACCTTTTATTCATTTCATGCCACTATAATTGTTTTTTTTCACCCACTGAGCAAATCCTGAGCGGGTCTTTGGGGAATAGACTTCTGTATACGGCTGTGCTTTCATCTGCATTATGTTTAGTAAAAGTATTATTATTTTAGGTTATTGTTTTTGGTACTTGTACTATTAGTTATATTTTTCTGCTGTTCCTGTGGTTTCTGTTTTTCTGCTACCTCTCTGGTTTTGGGGACAGTCTTGTGCTTTAGGTGTGGGGGATTCATCTGCTATCACAGGATGGAGAGAGAAAAAGGCCTTGAGGTCTTTTCATTAAAACAATTACGCTAATTTCACTTTACTTGCTTACGGAAAAAAATGGAAATGTTTTATTTTAAGGAACCGGGGGTTGAAAAAAATGCAAGCAGAGAAAAAAGAGGGAGGTGAGAAAGAAGAAAGAAGACAACCTGAACACCACTTTAAGATTGTCATGATTCAAGCAGAATAGTAGGTAATGCGTTACTGTATGTTTCAGACAATAAGGGCAGTTCAACATTAAAGGGTTGCAAAGATTTCTCTCCACATATCTTTGCGTCCTCCTTTATTATAATTGAGGAAGTAAATGACTTTATCCGTCTGGTCTCATGTTGAGAGTGATGTTATTAGTTTCGCTCTGCTTGTATGACCACAACCCTATCATTTAATATTTCAGATAATATCAAAGCATGTTGTCCCATCGGAGCTGTGGAAAGATATCAATTATTACAGACAGATCTAAAATAGGACAGATTCATTTCTACAGTTGTGGCACTTTTTTCCCTTCCCGTTTTGGCACACAAGCAGAGACACAGAAAGCCTTTTTGTTGCATTTCTGTGTATGTGTTTTCCGAACATCTCTCAGCATTGTCACATTCAATGTCCCCCGAGTTAAAGAAACAACTCTGATATGTAACGCAAAAAATAAATATAAACAACTTTTGAAATGTTTAGATGACAAGTCAGATCCAGCTCTCTTAAATCATTGACTTCAGTCAAGCTTGGGCTTCTTTTGGTCAAATATTTACTGTTGGAAAAGATCCAGTGCATTATCACACGCACTTAACCTCAAGCTAAAGAAAGCTCAATGGTCTCTATATTCTTGGCCATCCTACCCGACTCATCTTAGGATATATATCAGAGTTGGTAAATGAGGCAGTAAATACTCCATGTTTGACTAGCCAGTCAGTAGTGAAAGCAATTTCAACCAACATTTATCTGCTTTATGTTCTGAAAGTGAGCATCCCCTCAAAACATAGTCAGGCTCTAATTGGTGCATGTTTAAAAATAATTTGGCGTTTTTTTACATGTATATCGAAACAAGAGGTACAGTAGGTTTTGGTCCATTTCAACTTCCCACATAAATGTATATTTTGTATTGTCTCACTCGTTTTCTGTGTTCCATTTTAAAACACAGTACACAGCTTTGAGAGAAAAATATCTCTTGCACAAATAGGGAAAATATATAGTGTCTCACTTGATTTAGGCACTAACCTGAACTACTGCAGCTTTAAAATCAAACCAGATTGTATTTTTGCTGGAGTCTCTTTCTGGCTGGATGTTTGTGGAGTAGCTGAAGTTGTGTGCCAAGCCAAGTCACAAGAGCGCTGCTACAGTATGGCAAGCCATTTGAGTATTTATTCCATATCCTTGATATCAGACGGCAGCTGCCTACACTAGTTGGCTCTTTGATTGCACTTGTTAGATATATGGTCACACTAGTTTGGCACTCTGCTTTACTAGTTCAATAAAACATTATACTAGTCACTCTTTTTCAGCAACTAGTGGCAGCACCAAAGTACCAACATCAGTGGCGTAACTATCGACGGTGCAGCCGGTGCAACGCACCGGGGCCCAGAGCCGGCCAGGGGCCCATGCAAAAAGAAAAAAGAAAAACGGTTCACGCAGTCTTCAAAGTAACCAAGCAACCTAAATTAATTTGTAATTTGTCTGTCCAATGACCTTGCTCCCTTTCATGCAGGGCCGGTCCTTAGCATTGGCGTTATAGATGTTCGCCTAGGGCGCCAGATCTGGGGATGGGGCGCTGCGCTGGCAGCTCTGGGAGGGGGAAAAATATCTTTGATCGTTGGTGCCCATCCTAATTTTCGGCCTTGATGTAACAACATTCATAATTAAGTAAATGTAACACCCTTTTCACCCCGGTTACACTTTTCATTTGCCCTGTACGATGGGCGCTGTAACGGCCCGTCCACACAGCGGCGTGCGTTGAAGCTTGCTCCATTTTTTGGAATATGAGGAAATGACCTGCGGTGTGTCTCTCCCAGCATACACGCGGTTTGATTGGCTGCATAAACGGGATTTGATTGGCTGACGGTTCCACCGAAGCTTCAGAAGCTTCAAAAGTTGAACATTGCTCAACTTTTGCAGCCTGAAACGCCAGCAAAGCTCCGCTCTGGTCCGCTCTGCTTCCCACAATGCAGTTCGGCGAAAAGTGACGTCACCCCATTCAAAGTGAATGGGCAGAAGCGTTGGAAGAAGCTTCCAATGCTTCCAACGCCACTGTGTGGACGGGCCGTAAGTGATGAAAGTGGGGGATGTTGGCTTATCTGGCGCCCGCAGCTCACAGCCAAAGTGCGAGTGAGCGTGGGAGCGAGGTACCGGCGCTGTTGTTATTAGCACCTGGTGCTAGCTGCGCTAACGGATATAATGGCGCAGTTCCACTGCAGCGCGGAGCTGGCTTTAAGCGTGCCGTGTCGTGCCGTCCCCTTTTTTGGTTGTGCTTCCACTAGGCCTAGTTCCGGCGCGGCACAGCGCGGGGCCACTTTTTCACCTCTTTTCTGGCCCTAGAAAATTGTGGTTCTATCGGGGCCAACAAACAGGGCTGAGTCGGGCTGAGTATGCTAAACTAGAGAGAGGAGCGCTGGCAAGAGGGCTAGAACTACAACAAGATGGACATATTTGACCGTGATTTAATTGTAATACACGTTTCAAAATGATGCCGAAGTAACAACATACTGATACCGGTTAGTAAAAACCATGAATTAATGCTTTGTCAAGTCTGCAGACAGACGGCAGGCGAAAAACCTTTTAAAATTCGTGTTTTTCTAGATGGAGATTGGCTAAGCTAACGCAGTATATGCCCCGACCGTCCACACTCACAACAACGGCCTATACAGACATAAATAAAGCAGCGACTGTATTCACCATGACACAGGCAGTCTGTGGTTTGTACTTGTTTAACTTTTGTCGAGTTTCTGAACATATATAAGGAGCTGTGAGCTCTGAGTGCTAACAGCTAACGGCTGTGTTGTGTTTCTGGAGTTCTCAATGAAGATGACGTCACGGCTCCGCCTACACTGCGTTACTATAGTAACTACCCCAGTTCCTAAACTGTAATGGAAGCGCAGCATGAAGTGAGTCGACCCTGTTAAGGCCCAACGCGGCCAAGCCGTACCGAGCCGTACCGAGTGTGGCCGAGGCCGACCGTGTAGTGGAAATGCGCCATAAGAAGAAGATGTTTCTACAACAAAGGTGGAGGGGAGCTCTCTCCTGACAGACTGAGAGGCTGATAACTACATCTCAGTGAGGTAAAGGACTCTCTCAGTGTTTAGATTAGACTTTCTAAGTTATCTCAGTGGGTCTCAAACGTTTTGATCACAATTTATGTAAAGTTAAACACATATTTCCAAGGCACTCCTTTATAATTATTGGGATAAACAGGTTTGAAATCATTTCAATGTATACTATAGGACAGTAAACCAAAAATATCGTTTAAAACTGGAGAAATAAAAATGTGCATTACTAAATAAATGTTAAAGGTGGGGTAGGTAATTTTGAGAAACCGGCTCGAGATACACTTTTTGTTATATTCCATGGAATGCTCTTAACATCCCGATAGCAATGAATATCTTAAAGGTACTGTAGGGTAGGTAAGTTTAAGAAACCGGCTCGAGATACACTTTTTGTTATATTCCATGGAATGCTCTTAACATCCCGATAGCAATGAATATTTTAAGTGCTTTGACAAAAAATCCATAAAAAAATGTCATCTGTGGAAGCCGTAATACTGTAAAAAGTACGACCAATCATTTTAGCCGGCCCGGCTAAAATAACTGGATGGCCTACCTGCCTGTCAGCCTTCCATCTGTGCACAAACTTATCTCGTGCTCTCATTGGTCATGTGAGCGTTCGTGTGTGTTGGAGGAGGGCCTCTGTAAGGAAGTGGCAGATTTTCTCCGGTTGTGTATTTTCAAATTCTAGCAATCTCGAGCCGGTTTCTCAAACTTACCTACCCTACCTTTAAGTGCTTTGACAAAAAATCCATAAAAAAGTGTCATCTGTGGAAGCCGTAGTACTGTAAAGAGCACGACCAATCATTTTAACTTATCTCGTGCCCTCATTGGTCATGTGCGCGTTTGTGTGTGTTGGAGGAGGGGCTCTGTAAGGAAGTGGCAGATTTTTTCTGGCTGTGTATTTTCAAATTCTAGCGCACTCGAGCTGGTTTCTCCAAAATTACCTACCCCACCTTTAACTAGGTAAAATAAGATATGAATGAACAAAAAAATAAACAAGTTACATTTATTTGTTAATGGCTATGGTAGGTTATTGGTTATGTTCACATACTTATTTGATTATTAAAATGTAAACCGATCTTTTTCATATGGGTGTTTTAGAGTTGTACCCCCTAGATCTAGCCAGCAAAAATCTCGCCTAGGGCATCAAATTGGCTAGAGCCGGCCCTGCTTTCATGTCATGTGATACCTTGCGTGGTGAGCGAACCGTTTAATCAACCTGTACTGTACTGTAGCTAGCAGCAGCAAGTTCGGCAGCATTATAAAAAATGTAATAGCTTGCATTTATAATGTACAGCAAACTTCAAAGCACAAGAGCGGTGTTCAAAAGAGAAAGGACAAGAGAGAGTGTATGTCCGTGCGTGTGTGAGTGCATCAGCGTGCGCTTATGTTTGGGGCGATGGGGGGTGGCCCAAAACAATATTTGCACCGGGGCTAATCACAACCTTGTTACGCCACTGAACAACATGTAGGCTTTTTGATGAACTAGTGGCCCTCTGACCGTACTAGTGACACTAAAAGTCTTACAAGTTAACTAGTGCACTGCAAAAGCTCTGACATGTTAACTAGTTACAAAAAAGAAGCAGAACTACAGTAGGCTGGGCCGTCCCTGGCCAACTTGAGGCCCCACGCAAAGTTAGATGATGAGGCCCTCTGTTTCGCGAGCGTCGACGGGGGACGGGGGTGCTAGTGGAGCCTCGCAGCGGCAACACCATGCCGCGCCACACTAATTGCGCCGCATAAACGCATAGGTGCGTCGCATTTGCAGCTCAGTTGAGGCTCCCTCCGCAAGATGAGGCCCCCTCCACGAGGTGAGGCCCCACGCAGTCTGCGTGATCTTCCTGTAGGGAGGGACGGCCCTGACAGTAGTTAACTAGTGGCATACATTTGTCTGCACTAGTTAACTAGTAGCACCCAGAATCACTCACTAGTTAACTAGTAAAGGCAAAGTTTCACTAGTTAACTAGTTGACGCCTCTTTTGACCTTACTAGTTAACTAGTGGGGCTCAAAATGTCTACACGTTAACTAGTGAACCCTTTGCCCTTTACTAGTTAACTAGTGAGATACATTTAAATTCCACTAGTGAACTAGTGAGGCTTAAAATGTTTACTAGTAGTACTAGTGGGTCCCAAATGCGCACTAGTCACACTAGTTGCACAGAATGCTAATGAGGAGGAGGGGAAAGAATGCATCGAGGTCTCCTATTGGCCCTAAGCTATAGAGCACCACCCAGCCCAAATAGTTTCTTTAAGAGCGTACATACACTGTGTTTTAAAATACAGTCATATGACCATATTTACAAAAATATTAAACAAAAGTATTGTTGTAATTATGATCATATGACTGTTTATCAAATTAGGTAAGAACATTGAAGACTTTGTTAAAATTAGAAAGTTGCCTTAGGACTGCAGACAGGAATATAGATCCTCTTTAAAACATTTTATTAACCTGCAATATGAAAGGTGCTTGGATTAGAATAGCACTGTGATAACAGAGGGACATTAGTGATGGATATATCCATCACTAATGTCAACTAGTAGCATGCCACTAGTTGCTGTAAAAGAGTGACTAGTATAATGTTTTATTGAACTAGTAAAGCGTGCCAAACTAGTGTGACCATATATCTAACAAGTGCAATCAAAGAGCCAACTAGTGTAGGCAGCTGCCGTCTGATATCAAGGATATGGAATAAATACTCAAATGGCTTGCCATACGCTGCTGCAACTTGACTCCCAGGCAGCCAGTCAGTTCAGTCTTACTCCGGTTCACATCATCAGGCTGCATCCCGGGGGAGGAGTCAGAAGTTTGACAGACAGACATGCTGCTGAAACACTTGAAAGGACAAGCTCAAGGTAAGTAGAAGAAGAGGAAAGGAGGCTTAGACATTAGGCACTAGGCCATAATCATGTTTGGTTCCTGCAGAATGTGCAGAAGGAGAGGATGCAACATGCAAGGACACGCTCACATCGGTGTGTTAAAATCAGCTAACGAAGCCACGCTGCCAAAACCAATCAAAGATCAAATCCGTGCATGTGGACGACGAAGTGCACACACATGCAGTAATGGCACGCTGGGTTGCATAAAAAGTTGACTATGCACCATATCACACACACACACACACACACGCACACGCACACGCACACGCACACGCACACGCACACACACACACACACTTGTGCAGGTTGACTGCGACAACAATACTGTCCACACTGAAGAGGAGAAAAAGGAGAAGGTAAAGATAGTATGAGGCAGAGAGGGAGAAAAGAGGTAGAGTGAGGGGATGAGTGATGCAGTTTTGAAAGCGTTTGGCTCCGTTGAAATAGTTGCCATGGTTTCGAGATGTTTCCATGGAAATGCTAGCTGCCAATAAAATGAATTTGAGGAGGATCTTTGCAGCAGGTTGGCAGGAAGGTGAGAGCGATGCGGGCGAAGGGGACAACAACAGCAGCAACAGAGTTAAGGGGGAGGGAAGGGGGGAGGACACCTCACTTGCACCAGTCACTGACATGGAGGGAGGACACATCGGAGGTAGGAGGGGGGGGGGGCGGGACATTTAGGGTAAACAGGGTGATGGGAAACATGCCACACAATGTAAGGCAAAAGGCACTGAGACTATTTCTGTCTGAATGGGTTGTCATGGTAACCATGGCTTCACAACACAGAGAACAGGTAAAGACGTGTGTGTGGCTGGCCACTGATTAACATGTGTGCGATCACAATCACGTCTGTGTGTGTTAGATAGAGTGAGCGGGAATACGAGTGTGTGTGTGTGTGTGTGTGTGTGTGTGTGTGTGTGTGTGTGTGTGTGTGTGTGTGTGTGTGTGTGTGTGTGTGTGTGTGTGTGTGTGTGTGTGTGTGTGTGTGTGTGTGTGTTTGGGCACTTCGCTCAAAACACTTTCGGTGCGCTCAGTCGGTGAACGATGTTTGCCCCCCCCCACCCTGGCCCTGAGCTCCCATGTATCTTCTGTCACCCAGCACACTTCCTTCCTTCCTTACTCCCTTCCTCGAACCCTTTGGTCTCATTCCATCTCTCTATCCCTCTTGCGCTCTCTCTCTCTCTCTCTCTCTCTCTCTGAAGGACAGAGGTATTCCCACATTTCTAGGTCGCCATGGCAACGCTGCAGCAAGAAAGGAAGAGAGGCCGCAAGAGGAAGGGGGGGGGGGGTGAGGAGCTGGGGCTGGTTAGGTGCAGGGGGGGACGAGGCTGGGGATGTGTGAACAATGCTAATGCTACTTCACTGATCATCGATTGTGTTTCCCTCCCTCTCTGTTCACCCCCCCCCCAACATAGAACCCAAACCCCTGACACAACTCCCCCCCCCACCCACATTACTCCCTCCCACTTTTATTTCCCTCTTTTCATTTGTATCGCTTTCTTTCCATCCTCATTACTCTTGGCTCCAGCCGGCGTCCTTTTCCCTGTGGTTTTAAAACTCAATCTCCACATAGTGCTGTCATTGTTATCATTATTATTATTGGGTCATTTAGCAGGCAACGTTGGTATCCACGGCAACCCGGAGAAGTGGCACCGGTTCCTTGGTGAATACCAATATAGACAAGCATCCATCAATATCCCAGTGACTCATTATCAGTCTAATGGTGAGGCCGCCGCTGTCATGGCGGACTATAAATAATGTCATCTCATTAGGCACCGATGCTGTCGCCACCGGCCCAGAGTGCGGGCTGCGGGCGCAGGGTGGCGTGCCCCTGCATGGCCAACGATGCTTGCATGTGCACAATAAAGTACTTTTGGGGTTGCACTTAACTGCAGGTTGGCACGAACACTGCTAAAGCCTGGTGACTTAGCAGGAAGTGGCGACGGAGGCAGGCAGCTGCATCAGAGCCTGACTGAGGGGGCTGACTCAATAAACCAGGTAGTGGAGTAAATAAGGCTCGTGCCCTCCCTCGCATAGAGGTGCACGACTGCAGGCTCTTCCCCCGTGTCTGCTGTCTGTATCTGTTGTTCACACTCGCAGTCAACACGTCACACACACACACACACACATACACACACACACACACACACAGGCACACACAGGCACACACACACACACACACACACACACACACACACACACACACACACACACACACAGGCACCCTGCAGGACCGCAGTGGCTGCTGCCTGTCAGTAGTCTTCTAAAGCTAATCGATGGATTGAAGACTCTGATGAGACTACGAGAGAGAGAGAGAGAGGGGGGGGGGGGGGGAGAGAGAGAGAGATTCACCTCAACCATTGCCCCCTAGCCTCAAGTCATTACCACAACTACTTGAATCGTTTAGCGCTGCAGCATACGGATGAAAGGGAGTGGTGGCAGCAGTGACCATGTGCACGAGCGAAGGTTGCACGCCGCATAGTACCCCGATCTTAAAATGTACTACAAGTGCACAATCACATCTCTGTGTGCACCATCAAGCCAGTCAATTAACCTTGGGGAAAGGTGCTATGTACAAAAGCTAAGGGTAAAAGCAAGTTGCGGGCAAGATTGGGAGGGGAGAGATGAGCTGACTCTGTTCCAAACAAGCAGCTTCTGTTTGCATTTCAATCATCAGCAATGTGTTCGAAACCTGAGAGGACTCAGGATTCTGCAGGGCTGCGCGACAAGACATTGCGTATTGATTACCTGTCTGCTGGATGGTAATGCATTCATAATCGCATTCTGTTTGTTTGTACAGATTGTTTCCCGGTTGTTCTTCTCAATTCTGGAATGCTGAATATCAGAAATAATTATCTGAGATAACAAGCTGCAATCCGGCAGGCTGAAACGCCCTCATCTCTTTTGTCAGAGTCCTATCGGGTGTCAGGTTTTGAGGAGCTCTATGGAAACGGATGCTTGGATGTGAGCCCATCGCTGGGTCCAGACGGGAGCCTGTGATAGCGTCATATCACAAGTCAACATGCTGCAGACACGTCCTTTAATAGCCGTTTTTACTGCACACACGCTCACATACATTGGCTGGTAGTAGTGTTACGTTGATGCCTCCACCTGTGTCTGACAGAACAATATGCTTGCTCTCAGGGAAAGAAAAGGGGTATATTTTCATGGATAGCTGTGCATGAAATAGTGTCCCTGGATACATTATTTTTATAAATTACATCTTGTGCTGTTTGCTGTTTTGTTTGACCTTCTGATGATGACATCCTCTGCTCAGACTAACTACACACTGCTGGAGTCATACACTGCTGTATATAAGACACATGTGGCCCAAAGTGTTTAGGTTTTTCATTATACTAAGGTGCACTCAACGAGGCAGTTAAAATGTGTCACAGTCAGGTGGAACAAGATATCCCCTGTGTGCTGCCTACCAGGAATTGAAATAAACGGCCTTGTTTTAAGCTTGACCAACATGCAGCGCCTTGCAATGCTATCTTCAGCAAAAAGATTTGAGTCCGGAAAATATCCACTGAAAATCGATTTATGGCAGCTAAGAAGTCCCAGCAAATAATGGAAAGTGGTTTATGTGATGACAACAACCAGCAGCACTGAATGACAGAGCGCCAAGTCACTGCATCTCAACTCCTGAGCACATGAACACGCTTTTTAAACTAGGCATTGCAGATCTAAAGTAAAGCAGGATTAACCAACTGTGCTTCCTGTTATTCAACACAAGCCACTCAGAAAGTGATTTAGAAGGAAAGTTGCCAACATTTCCTGACAAGCTTTCATATTTTCCACATTGCAGAACCTGTACTGTTTAAAAAAGAATAACTCAAGAATGAGCCAATAGGTGATGTAACATCACGTCATCTTGAAAGGGTTACATTGGAGATCTGAATATATGTCAATCATCTTTTGGGCTAGTTTAAAGGGTGATCCAATCACCTGCAAAGTCATTTTGGTGTCCTCCAACTGATCGCCACTCCATAAATACGCTAAGGATTCATGAACATTTTAAGAGAAGCAAAATCTGTTTTTGATGGATTTTCCCACCCATGTATCCCCTAATCTGTTAAAAGTAATGGATTGCAAAGATTACAACACAACATTTTGTGTCACCTTTACTCACGTGCGCATGTAACAGCGTATATACACTTTACATTGCACTATGTTACATTGTCATGCACGGGTATGCTGCCTTGATACAGTATGCAGGATGTGTCATAGGTTGTACGTGTCATCCTGTCTTCTCTCTCTCTCTCTGAGTTGCATTACCTCTCCCCTGCAACCTGCTTTCTAATCAATAACTCATCTCTCGATGTCGATTCCCCTCTACCCCCACAGGAAAACAAACGTCCTTTCACAGGACAAACAAAGAGAGGGGAGGATAAGGGAGAAGAAGGAGGGAGGAGAGGTAACGAGGAAGGCAGATCATTGAGAAAATACAGTAAACCCAATGAAAAACCTAAATAGCCTGTTGCAGTGAGGAGGAGGGAAAAGGTGGAGAGGAGGTGGGAGGCGAGAGCGAGGAGGAGAGGTGTAGAGAGGTGGAGGGAGAAGGATTGAAAGGGTAGCTATGGGATGGATGATTAGCCCCTGTCTCCAAGGTTACACTTTACAACTGTATCACTGCAGAACGGGAGAGTGGTGAGATGGTGGAGGCTGTTGAAGGGTGACATGGACCGTTCATCACACAAGACTGAATTAAAGAAGACAGAGACACCTTTTTCTGGCTCTGACCTTCACATGCAGGACTAACGCCAGCCTTGACCTCCAGACGAAACTCACCTACCATGGTAACCACAACGCCAATGCAGCATGATCATCAGAGCAGAAAACCACAGACAAATGGCAGCGAGGAGGAGAGTGACATGCGACAGGCCCCAGAAGGGGAGAAGTAGGGGGAGAAATCATTTAGATTTCAGCCAACTGTAAGAATTGGCCTTTTCATGAGAAGGGGAGGCAGAAAACGGGAACTTGTTTGCCGATCGTCATTAGGACTCCCATCCCCCTCTCCTCTTCTTTCTAATCTTTAAATCCCCATCGCTGTCCTTCCACCAGCTAATTTCCCCCTGCCGCCCCCCACCTCATATCACAACTATTTTAACCTAACTAGAGCTGAGAGAGAAAGAAAGCCTTGTGATTGTGTTGCATACGTTAGCCTCACTGTTTTGTCACATATAAATTGCCCTGGATTTTCACGTCTTATCCAAAGTATGTACTGGCTGCTCTACCCTTGAGTCATGTGAATAGTAGTGTTGGTGAGGTGAACATTTGAATTGTTAAGTGGTTTTACATAATCTATTCAGCGCGACCGTAAACTGCACCCTGTATCGCAAGTATGCGAACGGAGGTGGTGTCGCATCAGCATTTTGAAGTTCCAACACACGACTACGAAAGACAGAGCCTTTGTTTTTTCCATTCACTGACAACCTTCCACCATACACTGAAGCTCATGCACCCATGCAGAGAACATGTCACACTTAAAATATGGTAATGCTAATATCATGACGCTCATGCAATTCAAACCTGTATGTTTTAAGATGGATTTTGCGCAGACATCATGCAAAACAGTACAGTGCTTGTTTGCATTTCATTTTTTTTTGCTGCTGCTTCTCATGCGCACACCCACACAAAGGCTGGAGGAGTAATACATCATGTGTAACTGGATTACAATAATCTGATTACAGAATTTACTGAGTTTTTGGAGAAAAAAAAAAGAAAAGCTAAATCGCTACATTACCAGCTTTGGAAATAAAGAATAAATGCTTCCTGGTTTACATGTAAACGCTGTGAGTAAAAGAAGGGAACCAAGAGATTGTATGCAGTGGACTTCAACAATTGTATGCATGTTTAAAATTGTTGCAGGTAATACAATTTATGTATTTAGGGCAACTCCTACATGAACTATAACGATGGAACGTGATGCCTTGAATCTTTTTTTGTGTGTGAGTTTTAGAGTTTTGTGACTTGATTTTTAACACTGGCAAAGTAACAAAAATGTAATGTTGGACCAGATCAGTTTTTATTTTCCAGTACTACAGTATATAACTTTAACTTTCAGGTGTCAAGGATAGTCCAAGTCAAGTCACTCAGGCCTAGAGCAACCAATTTGCTTTGGATCCTTTAAATCTTAGTCTTACACACTGAGATCTCTTGCATTTACTGTGTGCCTAACAATTTAATAGTCATGATTCCTTAATTCACAACTTGAATGCTTTTCAATTCCAGTCAGTCAATTCTTAAGTAAGTCAAATACCTAATAATTCAAGGCCAAATCAAATCTAATATCTGCAGCTAGAGTCATTGATTGTCTTTTATTGCAGATAATGTTATTGAACAGCTTCAACCCGGGCATTTTTTTATATTGTACATGTCACGATAAAGACATTGAGTGTATCTTTCTGTCATTAGTTGTGCTCAGCTGTCAGCAGGTTAGCAGAAAGTTCTGGGATAGGTTTGGAAAGGCACTTCACTGAAATAACATCTTACACTTTGTTGCAGATTGACAGGCAGTCAACTGCCAGAGCTGTGTTGTTGAAATAGTTGAACGAAACTATTTATTCCTCAAACATTACAGGAGAATCACTGTTAAGACAAAGTGAATCAACCCACCCCGACAACCCCTATCCCTTAACCGACACACACACACACACACACACACACACACACACACACACACACACACACACACACACACACACACACACACACACACACACACACACACACACACACACACACACACACACACACACACACACACACACACACACACACACTTTAAACCAATAATTGTAACCCTGAGTCAGAATCATTCAGAAGCTGACCTCTTGGCAAACCCTCAGCCAGCACGAGCTAAGTGTTCACCGCAGGCTTAACAACATCCCACAAACCACACACACACACACACACACACACACACACACACACACACACACACACACACACACACACACACACACACACACACACACACACACACACACACACACACACACACACACACACACACACACGTGGGGCGCAGGCGTAGGTCAGCCGCCTGGGTCACGATACACACCCTGCAGCCAGCCGCTCCACAGCCTCAGTGTCAAATCAGCTTTAACACACTGACACAATGCCTTCGAAAACACTCGCACACACTCTGCAACACTGCTGCGGCATATTGAGAAAAACTGATGCTGACTGAAGAAAGAGTAGCTCTTTGGGAAAATAATAGCAACAACGTGGAAGAACACACATATTCATAATTCCCATAATTTCATTCAAACACACATGCAGGCAAAATGGTTTTCTGCTGTAGTTTCTCCAGTGATTTGGCATGCTTTTTTTTTTTTGGATTGATGGACCAATACAGTCAAAAATAAGCACCCCAATCTCAATTTGAATTTTGTGAAAAAACGTTATTTTTATTTCATACAATTCTCAGTATGGCACATGAACAGAGATTGAATGTTCTGAAAAAGATTTGGCACAGAACCTTGAAGCAGAACAAATCCGCCCTACACACACACACACACACACACACACACACACACACACACACACACACACACACACACACACACACACACACACACACACACACACACACACACACACACCCACGACTTGTCCCTCCGGTGTTAATACGTACATGTGTGGTTATAACAGGTTAAAACACAGTCTTAAGAAACAATCACAAGAACAACCATAGTCAATATTGCAGAAGAAAAGCTGAAGCGAAACAAACAGCAGATGGATGTCATGTTTAATTGAACAGAGGGAAGGAAATATCAGACGCCTTGGTTTGTTGTTGGGTTTGTTTTCCATTTTCCTGAGAGGGGATCGGAGTTGTGCAGGGGGCTAACGGGTGTGTGGGAGAGCGTGTGTGTGTTTGTGTGGATCAAGGGGTTAATACAGATTCACAAGTTGACAACTAGCTGCAGGGGGTGAACAATGGTAGAAGAAGGTGGGAGGGGTGAAACAGGAAGCATGAGGTAGATAGAGAAGAGCGGAGGAGGGGAACAGGAGGGTTAAGGGGATGAGAAGCACAAGAGGAGGAAAGGGGAATATTGCAACACATGCTCTTTTGAGTGAGCGAGCATACGAGTGTGTGTGTGTGTGTGTGTGTGTGTGAGAGGGAGGGAGGGAGAGGCAGAGACTGAGGCTTTCGCTACATTTCTGAAGAAGAGAGAGTGAGAAAAAGGCAGGGATGCAGGAAAAGTCAGCTGTGCTCCTCCTCTGCCTCCCCTGGGTCGGGGACAGAGAGGAGTCATTTCCCCTCCAGCGCTGTGTGACATATAAGCACCACGTCGGCCCTTCCTCCTTCATGTCTTTATCTCTGCCGCACACAGATACACAAACACGAATACCGTGCGCACTCAAGTGCACACAAGTAAGCATGCAACCCACTCGGACGTACGCATAAATATGCATACTTATACCACTCATTGTGAGTGCTGGGGCCTCTGCAAGTATGTGACATATTAAATTCATGCGCACACATGCAAACAAACTCACACATGTAGACTAAAACCTACATAGATATGGAGTGACAGGATGTGTCATCTTTCATTCCTCCTGTCATCCTTGACTCAATCTAGCTCTCCTTTCTCTTTCTCTATTTCTGTCTGCCCTGTCCTCCCTTGTCACTGTATTTCCCTCGGACTCAGAGGGTGGGGAGGCCTGAGGCGACTGAAGCTGTTGCGTGGTAAGCTCTACCAACCCAGAATGTGGCCCAGCCATGACGGGACGCACAGATAGACTGCAGCTTGAGCACAAGCAAGGCCGCTGTCATGCCTGCTGTATATCGCTTCTAGCTGTTCATAAACACTAGGGGTAAAAATATAACTTGTAAGGTCGGGGTCACATAGACTGGGAGCAAAAATTAGAACAGACATGAAATTAGGGAACTAAGGGCCAGAACAGATAAATAAGTCAGCACCAATGAGGAAAGCAGCATGCCTCACTGGCTGACAAGTGGGGTTGGAGACAAAAAAGGGTAAGGAAAAATCAATATGTCCAGTAAAAGTTTATTTCATATTGATGACTGTTTACACATTTTTCCTGCTATTTTTAAGAAACTTCTTTCACCAGGGAGGAAGTTGCAGGTCTGATTCAGAGCCCAGCTGGGGAGGCTTATCTAGGTCAGGGCCGGTCTCTGCTCTGGCTGCACCTCTCTGAGCCCAGACATCTCCTGACCCTGTTGATGTCCGGTTCGGGTTCGACCTCATGTCCTCTCGGGCCTCTGCCACCTCAGCAAACAGATAAGGGTTAGACAGCTCTATTATCAAGCCTCTACCTTATATCCATATGGCTTTCTCTATCTCATCGATGCCCTCTATCGATGCTCCAACCAGACCTGAATTTACACTTCAAAGCACTGAAATGTACTCTATGGCCCCCGCCCAGCTTCAAACAAACATCAGACACAGCAGAGTGTGATTATGATGCCGAGCCAAGGTGCCCATAAACAGTAAATCTGAGAGCCTGGGCTTTTGTGGGTATGTTGATGGAAACTTAACTGTGAGCCTGTCCTCTGAGAGGAGCACAGATGCTGGGTCAGCATATCCTTTAATAGTTACAGATGGTTCAGGACATTTCTATACAAGTCCCAGAGTCTATGCACATCACAGAAGTGAAGGGGAGTTTTCCATAGCGCTTCAGGGCATGAAGTTGCTCCAGAAGAATGTTTCCAAATCTCAACAGGAGCCGCAACATCCCAAATTGTTCTCAAAACACAGATGTTTGAAAGCACAATATGGTCGCTGTCGGGTGAAAACCTCGCATTGCTCAAAATGCCAGTTTTTCACAACCATAGGAAAACAGCCTTCTTAAAGGTGTTGCACCTTTTTGTTCAGTTTACCAAAAAAAGGTTTCACCAGCACAAAGGGCAGTAGAGATTTCTGAGTGCAAATATAAAAATGTAATCTCTCCCCTGATGTTCAGAATAAAAGTTACAAGGTTTTTACATGACTACACTGATATCCTCTATAAAGCATTCACGAGAAGCTCTGTGTTGAGCAGTGCTCCATCTTTACTATTCCCATTAATCGGTACTTTACAATTACATGGGCTGTGAGCGTGTCCCATTTTACTATTTCAATGACTCTGTGGATTTTCCTCAGTTTTCTTCTGAGCAGCAGCTTCCAGGCCCGCTGACCCACAGCTGAGTGACACAGAGGAGATAGTCATCTGGGATGAGACACCACTCATCATTCTCACGTCACAGCCCACACACACTGACAAGGCCCCTCAGACGGCACATAGCTCAAAGCTCGCAAGACGGCCAAAACGGACATCTTGTGACCAGCGACACAGTTACCAAGGCAACAAGGAGAGAAGCCATGTGCTAACTGTCTGGCCATTCTCAAATGAAGGACACCTACACAGGACATAAAGCCCACATGTGTGAACTGAAGCACAATGGCAGCGGTTGAGAGGTTTGTGTTAACCTCCACTGCACTGAGCTGCAACTTGTTTAAGAACCTCAATCTATAAATCACTCAGTCAGTCAGTGTTGGGAATTGTGTGTGTGTGTGTGTGGGGGGGGGGGGGGGGGGTGGGAGGGGAGGTGAGGGGGGAGGGTTGTTGTTGCGAACATGCTTGTTTGTGTGGTAATGTTTGACAAGTGTCTTCCGGGCAGGGTTTTTACAGTGATGACACAGAAACATTTCTCCTCTCATCTCAAGCCCCACCATGCAACATTGCAGTGGGAAAATTATTTATATTATTACAGAATGACCAAGGTATCTAAAAACTGGTGCCATCAAATCGACCTTAGACCAGCATGATGGTAAAAACCAGCCCGTCTCTTCCAAACATCCCACAACAGAGACACAGAGAATAGTGAGACAGCACTGCTTCTGGGTGGGGGGGCCTTGGTGACACAGTGGCACACAAAACACTGCTGCACTTAACAGAATCACGGCCATCATGTGAGGAGACAAGCTGCTACGTTTGGCTTCGCTCTCACGCTCTATCTTGATGGCTGTGTGAAAAATAATAGCAATAACGATGCATATAAATTACATCGGTTTGATGCTCTTGGCCTCTGCAGCGGAGAGAGGAAATTAGCACTGGAGCCTAAGCACATGCATCATTGACACCATATGTATCAATAATGCATCGAGCTCTGCTGTCGCTTCACTGCTATTTTTAAAAGGGGGGGTGGTGGCAGAAAATAAATTAAGCAGTGTCAAGCTCACACAGAGCTTGTAGCGCTGAGGTTAACATGTGTGAGACACAGCCCTCAGGGAATGGTGCAAGTGTGGCCACAATGAGACACTGAACCTGAATGGCCTTCATATCCATGCTCACAAAAAACTCTATAAAGAACACCATAGGAGAGCAGCAGCCAATCCTTTCATGTGCATCGTTATGATTATGACTAAAAGTAACATCACTGTCAAGGCAATTAACAATAAATACAGCCTCTGAAAATGCACATTAAAAATCACTTAAGCTTCACCAACAGGTGTTACTCTTGAATATCGCTGAGCCGGGGCTAAACAATACAAAACAAATGGCAATAATCAAAATGGGAATGCTCACCTTGATAAGCTAGCTTAGTAGGTACAGTAAATAGAAGCTGCCACTAGACGCGACCCTTGAACCTCAATTTGTTGTGGCAGATTGACAAAGACCTAAAAGAGGCTGGGGGCGTTCTCTTTAAATAAGACGTTGGCTGCCCTGAATGAACCGACCTTTTATCCGTTGGGTTTATCCCAATATGCACAGAGAGAAAAAAGAGAGATATATAGAGAGAGAAAATGGGGAGCTGCTTAAGCAAAGGAAATAAAATCCAGTTTTTACTTTAAGTGCCAGTGAGAGGATCATAAAAGTAGCCTGAAGCAGGAGACAGACAGATCTGGTTTAAACTGGGGATTTAAAATGGAGGTCTGACCATCCCTCCTCCCTCTTTCCCTCCTTACACAACCTGGCTAGCATAAACACACCTGAACATGCACACACAGTGCACACACAGTGCACGCACACGCACGTACACAGACACAGACACGCACATACACAGACACAGACACGCACATACACAGGCACACACACACACACACACACACACAAACTGAGCAATATTGCATCGACAATAGTGTAACACCTTTTGCCATAAACAGCGTACTGCTTCAAATGTCCTGATTTCCTTGCCTTATACAACAGGCATTTATTAATCCAGAGGTACACAAGCATACATATTCACAAGCATACACACACACACACACACACACACACACACACACACACACACACACACACACACACACACACACTTATATTCCAGTGTTTTTCACCTATTCCCTGAATGGGTGAACGAGCGGGTCCCTTCCTACACCGTAAACACAGCATTTCCATTAGAGTGTTGGGAGTGTGTTCAGTGCTCTGTGACTCAGACACTGCAGCACTGTGACTGTGTGTCTCAACCGCTGCTCTCTCTACCATCGAGCCTCAATAACATGGCCTCTGGTTTGTGCCACTTCACAGGAGCTATAGGGGCTACACAATGCTTTCTAAAGTGATGAGCTACTACAGGCGATATTCAGGGCACACAGTAACTGAGGAATTATGAGTAAATCGTTTTTTTAACAGTCCTTGCTTTCAGCCACTGATGTACATAAAACTGACACACACACCAGTATGCCCATATGATAATTTCTTCATTATTTGCACACACAGAGGCAGATGAATATGTAAATCACTTGTGAGGGGAATATGGATCCCTTGTGCTGGAAAAGGAATATGTTAATGACTGATGCAGGGTATGAGTGTTAATCACAAGTGTAGGGTGCATAAATGTGTTTAGCAATGGTGTGGGGCCTATGCAAATTAAATGCATAGGGTATAGTGGCATGTAAATCGCGCAATTCACTGACAGAAAGTCAGTGGAGTAAGAAATATAGCTGCTGGTGTAAACAAATCAAATACATTTAGAGGAAACAAGGAAAAGATCTTTGAGATGGATTAACGTGCACACATGGATTAATTCTATACTGTCTGATCCCGTCTGTTTAGCATTCGAAACCAAAATCAAGACACTGTGATAAGGGCTGTCGCAGCAGCAACAGTTGCCAGGGAAACCTGATGGCAGGATGCTGAGGCTTGGGGAGGTTGGAGGGAGGGGGGGTGTTTTATGTGAGGACATGGGGTACAATGCTCAGGTTGATTTGCTACCATTGAAGGAACACTGCCCTGCTCTTCGAGATACTGCACCTAAAAAGAACATGACTGACAAGGGGCAATGGGGTGCCTTATGAGGCGCTGATGCTGACGCCATTGGCGCATTTGTCTGAGTGTGTAGTCATGGCAACGAGGTGTTTACACAGCGCAATCGCACTCTGAACACTGTGATGGCGATGACATTCAGGAAAGCACAGACAAGTGTGAGTGAGCCTGTAAACCAGAGCAGGGCCTTTCCTGTCCCCCTGTGCAAAAATAAAGAAAAAGGAACCAGTGCTGATCATTTCACATTCGCTACGTCTCATCTCAAGCTGTGCCAAAGGGATACAAACAGTGAAAGTACATTAAAGTTGATTTTAACAAAAGGGGAAAAAAATAGCCACCAAATTTCACAGACTTCAACTGCCATTGTATGTGCCAGGTTTTTTTAATTTTCAAAGTGACCTCTGCTAACAGAACATCTCTCATAATTATAACCAGTGTAATTAGCTAATTATAATAACAATAACAATATTACAATAAAGATATCACTTGAAAAACAGAAAATAATCAAACTAGATAAAAACCCAAAATGAAAAACACTTATCATAATAATTTTGTTTTTTTTAAAAGAGATCTATAAGGTTCTATATTTTTTCATTGAATTGTCCTTTTTCTTTAGAAAAATGTATCCCACCAATGTATACTGTACTGTATGTCACCTCCACCTTCTAACTGAACGAGCTTAGCTTACCTTTAAAAATGCTTGGCAATGCCTGTCGTCCATTTAGCTCCCTGCTGCCATGAAATCCACTCATACACGATAACACTGAGATACAGTTGTGAAATAATCCCCTGCAAAGGAGCAGTCTTGATCAAAGGTTCGTGTCCTGTCTTTAATGGGTGATAACATTAGGGGTCCTGACTGCTTGAGAAATCAGAGCAGACGAGTCAGTATGGGCTGGACTGAGGAAGCCATTTTGAGGTCCAGGTTATTTCCTGCTGTTGCATGTGGAGTTCATTTAGTGGCACGCTGCGTCCATCCCACGGCCGTGCATTAGACAAAGTCCAACAGGATCAGTCACAAAACAGTGTCATATACAAATGAAAAAAATTATAATTTTCAGCTATTTGTAGGCACAAGTAGTAATAATAATATCCATATGAATGATAATAATGATAACATAATAACAATAATGTGTCATATCATAACTACGATACATTATTTGTTAAAACCGAATTTTTAGCCAATCTTGAGTACATTTTTGGAGAGGATCCTAAATTAGCATGTGCAAAACTTTAGCAGATACAGTCAAATATTGTTGATAATGAAATGTGTTCATCATTAAATAATCAATGATATGACAAATAAAGCTAAAGCTTGTTATCATTATTACCATACTGATCATTATTATTATTGCTCTAGCTACATTGTATACGAAATTATGAAGAGCTGTAGTTTTTATATCTTAAACAGAAGACGTAAATACCTCTCTTCTCCAATGACCCTGTTTATGTAAATGCAACAAGAGAGGAATACTTTGTGTGGCTACAAAAAAGTCGAAACCAAAATAAATTCACTTTGCCAGGATTTTGTTTTAGCTCCCTCTGAGCAGATGCCACTCTCCTATACGTGTCCTTATGCAGCACAGTAGGAGCGGCCATCTTGTTCCAATTTTGGAAAAGTTGTTACGAAGCGCTACTACAACAGCTGTGTGTACTTATTTTTTTAATATATTCTTCAGACATTGTAGTTTTCAGTCAGAAGATTAATAAAGATTCTTTATAATTTATTTCTTTGAATGAAAATATATTTACGGTATATATAATATGTACTTTCAGTCCTTTTTTATCTCTCAAAGTCCTTTTTGCCATGAGATTCGACATTGTCCCATTATAACCCACTCTGTTTTGCTTATCTTTCAAAGAAGACATTAGCCAGTAAGGTGTAAAAGGGAAAAGAGTGAGAAAGTGAGAGTGAAACCATCCCGAAAAAACAATAGTTTTTGATCTGTCTCCCTTTAAAAAACGAGTCTGATACATGCGTTTTGCACAGAATTGCTTCCTGGGAAGCACTAAATGCTGGGACTGTACCGCGCACCCAAACCATTGTTTGTTATTCAGTGGCTCTGCCAAGCACTAATCTGACAACATGTTCAATGGCCAATATTGTGTCTCCTTCCAAATATATACACTGTATGTGCCTGGAAATATATGAAGCAATCGGTCAAAAACCTAGAGAGGCTCATTGCCTGTGTATTATTCAAAGCTTTCCACTGTGGTTGTGGATGCAAACGAAACATTTGCTTGATCTTGGACTTTGGCAAAGACTATAGCAGGCTGCACAGAACACAGAATGATTCTGATGTTTGTGGTTAACATTATATCGTTTTTTTGTCTAATTTATTTGAAAAATATGTGTGGATGCTTTTGCAGGGACTAGTGCTGATCTGCCATCGTACTCTGTCTCCTTCAGTCCTCCTGTTTGCTTCTCTCTGTCAACAGATTGACAAGACAAAGCAGTGACTATGTGTAATATAATCTTCTCTGGAATCTGTCCATGAGGACAGTATAGGCTACAATTAGTCTCATATACTTGGTCTCACAGACTCTTTCTGTCTCACTGTCTCTACCAGCATCTCCTGACCTCTTACTTTCACTCTCACTTTAATCAAATTTGAGTCTCTTGCACATTTTCCTTTGAGCTGCTCTTAAAAAGCAGTGGCTCATTCTGGCATTTTCCCATAATTCCTTTCAGAGAACTGTGGAGACCCAACTGGGACACAGGGGATGTCAGGGTGCCACCCATGGGTGCTCCTCCACTGGTTGGAACCTGGGAACAAGACATGGAGGTGTTCTGAGACTGGGAGCAAGGCGAGGGGTTGTTGTTGTTGTTGAGTCCCATGCCCGTGCCCATGCCAAGGCTCATCATGTTGTTGTTGAAGTGATGAGTTTTGTAGTAGTGGTTGAGGTGCTCCGATCGTGCCAGGTTGGGCAAGTTGACCATCTCTGGATGGTGCAGCCTGAGGCTCTGTCCCCCTCCTATTCCACTGCTTCCACTCTGCGTCACTGTGGAGCCTCCTGAGATACCGCTGCCCCTACCACTGGCTCCGGCCCCAAGCTCATCCTCCACATTGATGATCTCGATGGCACGAGCAGGGCCATGGTGTTTATGCAGCTGGTGCTGCTTCCTCAGCTTGTAGAACACCACCAACATCACCGCTGCCATGAATGTGATGGCTACAAAGCAGCCAATGATGATCTTTGTGGTCTTCATCACATCATCCAGGCCTGAGAAGCCTGGCTCAGTGATGGGCACAGTGAACGTGGGTCGGGTGGAACGAGGAGAGGAGGAAGACCAGCCTGCGGATAGGGAGGAGGCTGTGGTAGAAACATCAGTCCACAGGTAGCTCGGGGGCGTGGGGACATGGATTATTGTATGATTGATTTCTGTAGGATAATCTCCATCTACTGGGGTCTCCACTGTTTCCACTGTGACTGTTGTAAAGTAGGTGTAGTTGACACTGGCATCAGCAGCAGTGACATTAAGGACAGCAGTTGCCGTGGTATTGCCAGCAGCATTGGTTACCATGCAGGTGTACTGGCCCGTGTCACGCAGGGTCACATTTGTGAAGTTAAGTGTGCCATCATGCAGGACAGATATCCGCACCTTGTAAGAGCCATGGGTCATTAGAGTGCCATTAGGGGTGATCCAGTTGACAGATGTTGTGGAGGTGCTTGTGCGACACTTGAGCTCAGCGGCCATACCCTCGGTAACATTGAGGTCTGTAGGTGGCTCCACAATGACCGGTGCATAGCAGGTGAAGTGGCTCTGGTCAAGCTCTCCAATGTACTTGCCCTTTAGGAATGGGGGAGCGTGGCAGCGGGCACAGCAGGTGGTGTTGCTCGGCACCGTCTCTTTCAACCACCAACTTAGCCAAAGGACGTCACAGTTGCAGATCCAGGGGTTATGGTTAAGGTGTACCCTCTCCAGCTGGTGAAGGGGTGTGAAGAGGTCATGAGGCAAGGAGTGCAGGGAGTTATGGGACAGGTTAAGCTCTTCCAGACTTTTTAGGTCATCGAAGGCGTTGCGCTCAATGACTGACACCTGTGAGTGCATAAGCCACAGCTTGCGGAGAGACACAAGGCCCTGGAAGGAACCGGGTCGGATGATCTCCAGTCGGTTTCCTGACAGCTCCAGCTCCTCCAAACGCACAAGGGCTGTCAGTTTGGGAATGTCCTTCAGCCCGCACATGCCCAGGTTAAGGTAGCGTAGATTGATGAGGCCAACAAAGGCTGCATCAGAGATGAAATCCAACTTCTTGAGCTCACCGAGGTCCAGGCGCCTAAGTGAGGGCACTCGGTGGAAGGCATAGCCTGGTAGAGTCTCAATGGGGTTGTTGCGCAGCCACAGCTCCCGCAACTTGCTGAGGTACTCAAAGGCGTGTGATGGCACCAATGTGAGGCGGTTGTCGAAGAGCTCCAGTGTGTTGAGGTTGGGGAGGCCATTGAATGCTCCGACTTCAATCTGACGGATCTGATTCTTTGAGAGCTGGAGAATCTCAAGGTGCCTCAAGTGCTTGAAAGTGTCTGACTTGATAACCTGAAGGGACAGAAAATCCTTAAGTTACTATACAAGTAGAATGATTTATGTAGATCACAAACATACAACTAAGTGTTTGTTACTAAGACAACTATGTGGTGACATTTGACATAGGAAGGTTTTGGAAGTAAAAAAGTGCACTATCAATTGTTTTTGTGACACACTCAGCATAACTTAACTTTCACTCTGTGGAATCAACTATATGTAAGCTTGCCTAAAAGAAAAACATGTTTTTATTTTATTTTTGAATAGCCTTATATTAGCATATAAACATTGACAGAAATGAAGCTCTTATAGTGATAGATTATTTAGTAAACTAGGTAAAGACATTGAAAACACCAGAAAACCATGTGAAGAAGAAAAAAACATTGTCAATTAAAGATTTACAGGCAAAATAGACAAAATCTATGTTAAATAAATTAACTGTGCAAATATAAATTATTAATGTCTCTGCTCATATCGGTTACAGTTGACCTTTCCACCCCACTGATTATTGCTGCTGTCTGCAGGGGAAGGTGGTCGTTTCAGACTGCCACTGCCTGCTGACAGCGACACCAGCCAGTTGAACATATGCATCTTACGGCCTGGGTTTTGACACTAAGGGTCACCCTGGACTCCATATTGGAGATCTCATGTTATGGACACAATAATATGTATCAGATGCTGGACTGAGAGTTGTACTTTCTTCCATCATAAGAGCGTGATGTATATACTTAAGGTTGATTGTGTTTTATTTTTTATTTATTTTACTGTTTGTATGGTCTTTATTTTGTATCTTTTTATTCTTGTAAAGAACATTGTGATATTGTATAAACTTAAAAAGACGTTACTTACTGAAAGAAGTCTGTACGGTAAAACCCAAATCCCTAACCGTGTCCCTTGTCTTGTCCCTTAGCTCTGGGTGAGTTTCAACATGATAATAACTTCTGAGACCTCAAGATTGTGGCACTGCTAATCTTTTGGGGCATACAGATGGTGAACAATTCTCTCACTTTATTTGTAGTTTAATGCTTTTATTAAAAAAACAAAAGCGCATGTTAAACACTAGACTTCAACTTTAAGAACTGTGTTAAACTACTGTAAACCCTGTCCTTTTATTGACCTTAATTCATTGCCTGCATGCTCCAGGCTCCAAATGCTTTTCACACTGTGACTCAGGGGACTTTCTACAGCCACAAATAATCCCTTGATAATTAGCTGATTGTCAGTGTTGACCAATAAATATGTTATTCTGCAGGGAGACATGATTATGAAAAGAAAAATGGTGCTACAGGCCCTGGACAGCACACACTAGCAATAATGCGACCAAACTGGAGCTCAGTTGGCAAAGACACCATGCAAGAAAGCAAGACTATAAAACCCCTTAAATCTCAAACTGTTTAAGATCATACAGTCTATGTTTGAGAATTGTTTGGCGAAAGCCCTCCGTAAGACACACGGATACAGGCCACTGCCTCTTCTGTATGTAGAGCAGGAGCGAAGAGGGGAGAGAGAGAGGGAGGGGTGGAGATGTTAAGAGGGGGTGGGAGCTGTCAAGGCTTTACTCTCAGGGTACTCAGTGAAGGAAAAAATAAGCCAGAGAATCTAGGATGCCTTTAGGTGTTAAAACATTTTTAGATTTTTAATCATTTCAAGAGCTGCTGCAGGATACAACAAACCAAATCGGAAATTGTAGGCTCAAAACGAAACCCAACGAATATCCTCACAATTTCTTAAATGTGTCTTTCATGTGAACAGTATCCCTCAAAAACTCACAAACCAAATCATGTGGCATAATGTCCCTTTTATGCTCTGTTAACATCACATAATGTTTAATAAGGTGTTTTTTACGAGGAATAAAGGGACATAACTAAGACTGCTCTGTCCAACGATTGTGATGAAAGATGCACTGGACAATTTTAACAACGTTTACCATACTTGTCACTTGTCATTACAGAAGAAAAAAAATGGTGGGCATTTATTTAAAAGAACAAGACATTGCAATATAAGGAGCGATCCAATTACTTCAAATGCTGCTGCAAAGAGTAAAATCGACCAACTCTGTTCATAAATGTAGAGATTTTCATTGCATTTGTGGTCTGTGGGTAAATGCTCTCTCCAGCGTTGTCTAGGGACACTAGATAAATTGGTAATGCATACAAAAGGGGAAATGGTGTCATGAAAAAAAGCCTTGCTTTCAATTCATAAAATATTCCCTCAGTTCAGCTGGGGCTTGAGTTTTTTTTTCTACCATTATCTACCAGAATTAAAGTTTTGAAGAGAAAACTAACAAGTTAATCCTAATGTCCACAACTGGCTGCAAGAGCACACATTACCTCTGTATATATGGCAACAACTAAATGCATACACAAGGGTTAAAGACACAT
Organism: Trematomus bernacchii; assembly: GCF_902827165.1. NCBI lineage: Eukaryota > Metazoa > Chordata > Actinopteri > Perciformes > Nototheniidae > Trematomus > Trematomus bernacchii. Next base: position 15,758,058 of record NW_022987720.1, on the reverse strand, counting down.
TTATCATATGTCTCCGTGTGAACTTATTTATGCATGTGTGCTGTTTGAATCCACTATCTAGGATCTCTAACTTTATGAATAGCAATAATGATAACAGAGGAAAATATATAAAATGATCTGTCGACATTTGCATGTTTTAGTTTGTGTCATTTCTGCTGTGATGTAATTCGTAATTATACATTGGTGGAGGGATGGGTAAATACAAAAAAACCACAATTTAGATTTACAGTGATGATACTACAAATATATGTACTTTCTCTGAATTAAAAGCTGGGTTTGTTGTGATAGAAACCTCTGTATATTATGTGCCCTTGTGTAATTACATACAACTCTTTCCTTATGTATTGTCATGCCAAGTATCATGTGTACTGTGCACAACACAAATCAACAATGACAATGAGCCACTTTGTACCTGTATGGAGTTTTCCTGCAGGTTGAGGTATCGTGTGTTGACTGATATGCTTTCGGGTACCTCATCCAGGTTCTGCCTGGTGCAGATGACTCGGCTGGCCTGGTTGGAGCAGGTGCAGAGGGAGGGGCAGGCGGAGGCGGCTCGCACCAGCTCCGGCCCAGCGTGGAGGAGCCGCAGTAGCAGCTGGGCCAATAGAAAGAGGAGGGGGGAATGGCCGGGAAGGCAGGTCAGCGTGGCGATGCGCATGGCAACTGGGACATGACCCTGCTCTTTAATCCGAAGGTACAGGTGAGGTGACTCCACGCTTGTGGATCTGCGAGAAAATGTTTTATTTACCCTTTGGTCCTCCAGTGGCAAGTGGTTCTTTCTAATTCATCATCCTCTGAGATGTTATGTGTCCTCTGCCAATCCCTGTGTTTTTTCCTTGTGTTTTTTGAACATAGAAACATGCAGATACACAGAAGTTTCTCCCTTTTTTCCTGCGTTGTCTGGAGATTTGAGTGAGGATTTTTGTGAAGTGAGAAGAACCCAGGAGTTACTGTGGAAGAACAAAAGAGAGGGGGAGAGGGGGGGAGGGGGAGAGAGCAGATATTAGAGGCAGAACACAGACTGTGCTACGTTTCCACAAACAAATGCGCATGGCTATCATTTGTTCTAACAAATGAATAGAACAAATAATAGGTAGACATCTACAGTGGTTTATCATGGGAGGGATGTCAAATCATTAGGACTTCTGTGTCACTGCTCATATCAAATCCCACATAATCCCTGAGCAGACGTTTTGTCAGAAATAAAACCCTCACCCAGGGCAGGTGAGCCGATTCCTGTAATGAATGGAAATAGGGAAATAGGGAAATTATGACATCGTGTTTTTTTCTTAGCATGCAAACATTAATAAATGAGAGACATTCATTTTGAAACATTGGTGTAATTGTTATGATCAATTGAGTACTATCACACACAGTCAAGCAATGAATGGCTGCATTCAGGTTCCACTCTGGTTTCCAGGGCAGATTTGATTTTTTTGAGGTTAGGTTTAGGGTTAGGAGTAAAAATATTGGAATTATTTATTTAGAAAACTTCTAATTAACTGATTAATTATACAGACAACAAAATGGTCATTGCAGTCCTTTATTCAGACAGATGCGTAAGGACAATTATATAAAAGTATTATAAGAAGGAGCTGATAATTGTTACCTGAATTCAGTAATGGGTCTAATGACAGTTACTTAGTTTAATGATATGATATGAAATAAATAAACAATACATTTGTGAATTTCTGACTAACACATGTTAAATACTTCCACATAAATGACTTTAATGATTCATTTATTATCAAAATAGTCTTAGATAAATGTTCTCTTAAATAATTGTCTTATCACTTCAGCACTAATTAGGTTTGAAAAGATCAAATATGTGAGGAAACCCATGGATCAAATATTTCTGGGTTTAAAACGAGAATTCCCTGCTTACAAAGTCTGAAACAACATAGATATTACTGAGAGACTTGCATTCTTTCAGTGCAAACAATTGGTTTCTTGCAATGGCCAATAATGGAAGAACAGAAGAAAAAAAGAACCTTCTGTTCAGTGAAAACAAGCTAGTCAGTGACAAGAAGCAACAGGGTTTATGGGACGTGTGGTCTTGATTTTGACAAGCATTTATAACACTCCCAGTGTGAGATAGAGGCTTGCACTCATCTCAGAAATGGCTTGATCTTTTAACGCTAATTATACCAGATATGACTATTTATACAGCCACGATATTGATGTTTGAACATGCTTTCAACTTTTGGTTGAATCAAACTCATAAAAGCAAGTCCCAAACATTGAAGACAACAAGAGGCTGAATCGGTAAGCAGTTCCACTTTTTTTTTTTTTGCAGTAGCATAGACGCGGTGGTTGGACTAAAATGCTAATTTCATTCCTGCGCGAGCACAGCCTTGCATGCTCTGGGGGCTGGAGAATGGTAGCGAATGGTGCAGTCTGCATTAACACTTATAGATGGCCGACTCAAGTCAGGCTCCACCAGCCGCTCTCTCCCTCTGCAGGTTATTTAGACCTGAGTAACCTTAATAAGGGCATCCAGCAATCTAGATACGGTTATTAATGATGATGGTTGTAATGATAGGACTTTGACACGCAAACTCATTTGACACGCTTTGCATCCTCACTTGGCACAGTAAGAAAGCGGGGAAGGGGTAAAGAGAGAGACAGAGAATGAGAAGAGGAGAAGGATTATTAATCTGATAGATGACTGTATGGCTGCAGGCAGAGAAGGGAATTATCAACACTACAGTAATAGATGAATACTGAACAGCTGCAGAGAGCGGACCGGAGAAAGAGAGAGAGAGAGAGAGAGAGAGAGAGAGAGAGAGAGAGAGAGAGAGAGAGAGAGAGAGATATTGAGACAGATGGAGGGTAGGTTGAGTGAAAGGGATGATGAGGGATCAAGAGCCAGAGAGAGGTATAAATAGTGGGAAGAGCAGAAAAGAGATCAGTAGTAAAAGAAAGATAAAAAAAGGTAAAATACGGAGGGGAGAAGAAGAGACACATTAATATTAATAATCTCTTGCTCAGTGAGAGAGTAAGAGAGGAAGAGGGGAGGAAGGCTCAATAGAGAGATGAATATAAAACAGACAGAGATGGAGGGAGGGGAATGACAACACATATAAAACAGAAAGCGACAGAGAGATGGAGGTAAGAGACAATACAGCAGGAGGAATATGAAACAGGTGGAGATATAGACAGAGAGGGAGGGGGGGAGAGCTGGGGCGGGGTGGGTGGGGGCAAGATTGATCAATAATGCGTACGCAGTAGTTCAATGACATTAAAACACACACAAGGACACTGTGATGAATCATATCGGCAGCAGCATCTTGGATCAGACCGAACAGGACAGCATAGTGGGACAGAACACTGCCCCATGCAGCAGGCAACGGACCAACTGCCCCCCCCCACACAGTCAACAATGCAACTGTCATCAGGACCAGCAGCTTGCAACATGCTCCTCATCTGGATCCCGACACAGATGGCGGCACCGACGGATTAAGAGTCAGTCAAGTGTTATTTTTGGATCGACTCTCACCTTTTAATGTTTTTTAATTTCTACCCACCTTTCTTTTCTTTTTGTATCTACCAGCGAGAACTAAGTGCTAGAGCTATTTGAGGTAGACAGCATCTGAGCAGAGTGGAAAGGTGAAAGAAGAAAAAAGAAAAAGTGAGCAGGTGGAAGCAGAGGCTGAGGGTAGGATGGTGCTCAGATGCTGAGGGGAGGTGACGAGCGAGGGTCCACAGAGGAGACGGAGACTAGTTGGATGTGACAGCTGGTTAGAGGCGGGTTGATTGTGTTCGGCCTCACTGCTGTCACTTTCCACATGTACACAAGTCTCACCTGTAACTGTTCCTCCTTCTCCTCCTTCTCAACTTCCTCTCTCTGTTTCCCTTGATATATCTCCTTCTATGAATGGAGGAACACTCATCTCTCCAAACACTTTGTGCACCCCCGACTCTCCTCCCCTCCCAGCTGCCTTACACCTTTTTCCTCCTTACTAACACTTGTTTCCTGGACCTCCATTGACCCCCCCTCCCCCTCCCCTACACAACACACTGTAGGGTTGAATCGAGGGGGTAAATGCAGCAATGACCTCGCAGTTTGATGAAAGTTTATGTCCATGATGCATATTAACCTTTAGCCCCCCCCCCCCCTTCGTTCTCTTTTCAACTACACACACACACACACACACACACACACACACACACACACACACACACACACACACACACACACACACACACACACACACACACACACACACACACACACACACACACACACACACACACACACACACACACACACACACACACACACACACACACACACACACACACACACACACAAGCTTCCTTTCCCCCTTTTGCTCTCTCTCTCTCTGCATTCAAATCTTAGCCAACTGAGTTACCATGGTTACCTATTCACCACAGTGTCCCACTCTGTCCAGCTGTATACCAATTCCACATCCACCCCTCTCCACCGCTTCCTCCCCCGTCATTAGCACCCTATACACACTCGTATACGGACCAAACATGAGTGTGAATGACATCAACTATCCCAAAAACCTTGAGGCTTGATTACAGCAGGCTTTTACTGTTTTTAGCGCTGACGATGATGATGCCGTGACCCGCACTTTAATTTGTCCTGTGTGTCGCCACAAATGACAAGTACCCACAAATCACCAGTGCAAAGGTCAAGGTCATCTCTCCTCAGTGATGATTAAGGGCCAAAATAAAAGGTAAGTACACTGAGATTGTGGCTAGTAAAAAAATCAATTTCAGTAATTTAAAAGAATAAATATAATTAAAGAGCTAAACAAATGTGTTTGTAAGAGTCGGCTCCTTAAACGCCTTGAACTAAGCAACAAGTTCTCCAAAAATATATAATTACACAAACACAGACTTTACTATTGGCAGGACAAAGGATATAGATGGAAATTATTCTTTAAAAATAAATAACGCTACAGTAAGTACTCGGTTAGGTTTATGCACAAGAACCATTTGGTAAGGTTAAGGTAATGTTAGGGAAACATTGGGGGCTTGGGTTGAAATGACTTTATTTCTCTTGAGTGTTTGAGCTCCACTGTGCACAATGATGTATGAGCAGAGTTAGATTCAAAAAGCCTGTTTTCATATTAATCTTGCTCAGCTTAAATCTCAGTTTAGGAATTTGACATATTGACATTATAGTGTGGAGAGACATTTTAGTTAAATATCAATAAGTAAGCTACTGATGTGGAAATACACTGAGAATGAACTTTTTAAGTAAAGAAGGTGACAACTTCCTGCTGGGGTTACACTTTAATATAACTGATCATATTTGCATATTTGTGTGAAATTAAATAAGTCGTTGTTTTATTTTTGTGTGTGGAAAAACTTAATGAAAGTGTTTTTTCTAATGTATTTCTTAATACATGTTAGAACAGAGTTTAACTTTGAATGTAGCTTATTTTGTCACAAAAATGGCTGTTATACAAACTATTAACTAAACCATGTTTCCTATGTTTCCAATAAAGAGGTAAAAAATAAATGGTTGTATTATATTCCATCATAGACCTCATAAGTATGCATTTACTTTTAAACAGTTAACTATCACGGCCTTGATTTCTTTTGAGCTCAGATTGTTTTCAAATGGTCTCCACTGCATTACCACAGAGTCATATATATATATATATATATAATCATGTTATAATAGTTTAAATAATATTTTAATATTTAATTATACATATTCATGGTTTTCTCCCCTTTAATTGTAGACCAAGAATGTTCCCAGTGTTCCTGTAAAATGTTCCCGAGTAGCTTCGAAGTTGAATAAAACATTTTCCCACACTGTTGGACAGCATTACATATACAGTATATTCTCTGTTCTATAAGATATTAAATTCAAGACCAATTTTTTAAAGCTGTATGATTCCATCAAATAAAAAATTCTAGACGCCCCATGAATACTTTTACACATACAGTACTTCACCGTAATTCAGTCTGACATATTTGATATCTTTAGGGTCTTGACTAGAATTTAAAATCAACTTGCGTGCGTCTGTGCGATGCTTGGTTGCCCTGTATGCTTAACTTGCCAAAGGCTCTTCAGGGTTGAAGAAGGTAAAAGACCCCATCTTTATGTTTTTGATCCTAGCTGCTATGATGTATCCTGGGAGTTTTATTTCATAAAGATTTATGTCAGCCTTTAAAGGTAGGGTAATTAAGTTTGGATAATGTTATCCTCCAGTACATCTCTATCTGCGACCACAGAACCATAATGTCAGAGTGGGGAAAAGAAGCAGAGTTACTGCGCAGCAGATGGTTGGATGTAAACTTCTCAAACACATACAAAGAATGAGAGAAAGGCGAGAGAGAAAGATGTGCTGACAGTCGAACAAGCGTCAAGTCGAACAGACAAGACTACGCTCTTTCTCTCCGGTGTCCTGTCTGCACATCAGCATGGAGGCACATCAATAATGACACAGCACACGGCAAGATGGCAGCTCATGTAGCCAACGTAGAGAAATGCTCATCATGTCGATGTGTGCGTTGGGAATAGAGCCATGACCTTTCCTGATCGCGGTGACATCTCAGAAATCAGGGTTGTGGCTGTGAGGCTTTAAGACAGGGGAATATCTGCTCTCTCACACCCCAATTTCTGAGACATGTAAGTCATTTAAAAATAATAACCAAAGACAGATTCTATACCCCCGGCAGAGAGAAAGTTTACTGTATCACAGCTGCTGATACTTCTGTTATATGTGGTGGTCTAATGGATAGTGAGGTGGGCAGAAGATCGGAAGGTTGTGAGTTCAAATCCCGCCAGGAACACTACCACTAGTGTGCCCTTTAGTAAGGCGCTTAGCCCTCAGTTACTCCAGGGAGAATGTCCCTGTAATCGCTAATTGTAAGTCGCTTTGGATAAAAGCGTCAGCTAAATGAAATGTAAATGTAAAAATGTGCCAAACATGGTGATTTCTGGCAGCTGATATTCAGTCAATTTACTGAATCAATGAAATCAAATCACTTTTGAAAATCAGCGCACTGATCCATGATGGACCATATCAATATTGATCAACAACAAAAGCTTAAGCTCTTAATCTTGGCTCAATTAAATGATCAAACTCCACAGAAAGCTGTTAGATATGTGTTATTATCTTGTGTTGCAGTGAGTTTTAGTACTGTAGCTGCTGTTCCAGAGATTTTACCACTATAAAAAAAGGAACTCTGAGGGAAATTGGCTCTTTTGGTCTAAACAGCATTGAAGTGGGTGTCATGAAGAGGGCAAGGGTAAGAACACAGATCCACCTCCTGTTCATTCCAACCCTCTCACACTTTAGTATGAATGCCAATAGCAAAGAGAGGGTGTCTCTAAAAAAACTGACACAGGCTTGGCACCTCGAGGCATCGCTAGGGGGCGAAGTCTCGGGGGGAAAGTGAATTCCTTGTTTCGAACAGAGGATCATCCCCCTCTTTGGGAAGACTCTTTTGAACTCTATTCGTAGGACTGCAACACATTTGGGGGGTTATATTATTGGTCATCCCACTGTATCCAATGTGTTCAGTTTGAAACACTATGTAAGTGATAAAAGGTATAACAACTTGAAATAGTCATTGATTTCAAATGCATTCAGCAATGTTAAAATACACGTCTTTAATTATCCCAGTCATGTGTATAAGCACTGAAAATACTGGATCTCAGTCATCTGGTATTGCATAGTGCGAAAAGTTCCCCTTCTCTCACAAGTAAGTGCAAGTCAACTAAAGCTCTGGTTGTGTCTGCATGAACTCTTGGAAGAATATATCTCCCTCTTTAGCCAATACATGCACATTAAAGGGGCTCGGAGTATGGAAGTTAGGGTTAAGTGAACAACAACAACAACAACAAGAGGGTTTGGGAGAAATAAATAAGGTGATATGTTGGCAAGACTAGATTGACTGAAATGTTAAATTACATTTGATGGTGAATAAAAAGGATAAAATATGAACAGTTTTCTTTAAATTAAGCTATACTAAAATAGTAACACTTTTCTTTGACAAAGATGAAAATAAAAAGGTCAGAATTTCAGTCAACTAAAAACTAAGGCTTAATATTATAAATATGATGATGAAATAACAAGAACATTTGACACAAGACAAAAAAAAAGCAGTCAATATTCACACTATTTATACAGGAATATTAAACTAGGTTTAGCTATGATATACGATAAGTTACTGGTCATACCAGACCAAGTGAGGCTGTATCGTTATTCCCTCGAGGGAATTTAATTCACCAATGGAGCATTGAATTCAACTTTTTATTTCTACAATTTGTCATTTCTTTTGTGAAAAGTCGCATAGTGTCACTTTGAAACTCCATAGAGCTAAGGTGAACCTCGGAGTCGAATTAAAATTCACGGTGGGTTCATCATTACGTCATGTGATCCAATGTTAATAAAGCCAATAAAATATTGATGATTGCCGCTTTCAGTTTCAACATCTGTCAAATGCCACTGAAAGACAATCAAAACTCAGTCACTTTTCGTAGTGCTAAAAGTTGACTTTCCCTATGTGGTAAATGTTAAAGTGTTGGCATGCAATATCCAACAGTTTACCAGGAGACGTGGACGTTTTCAGATTTCTCATAATTCAAAAGTCATTTGACCAGCAGACAAACGTCCTCTAAATACCACATCAGCTCAATCATCATTTATTAAAGTGATTCAGATTTCCAAAGAGGCCGGCCCCAGCAGTGAACTGCATTTGAACACAAGGCGTCAAACCAAATCAGTCTCATCTCACTGCTTCTTATTAGAAGGGAATATGATGGACCACAATACAATCAAGTACGATGCTGCAGTGAGGTCTTTCACTTTCCCAGACGTTCATTTCTCCAGGCCTTTCAGGGTCGAAGAGGAGCTGCTCTATCACAAGTGTGATCTCCCCTATCGCACAGCTCTTATGGAACAGACACATTTCGGATATGATAAATCAGTGCTAATACCCTCAGTGTCTGCTAGTTAAAATAACTTCAAATGTTTTATTTGGCAGGGGTTCCTCACTTAGCCTGCAATATCTGGTTTAGCCCAACCTGAGCAAAAGAGCAGCTCATGCAGAATAATATAGTAGACTAACCCAAACTAAATATGAAGCTGTGCCACCTAAGCAAACATGTTTTAATAATTCAAATAATAGCATTTTATTTGTTTCAGCATCATTTTACAGTCATCCAGCCATAGATACAGTTTCCCCTTAATCAGCCCATGATAATCCCATCCAGACCTTCTCCAATCTGCCACAAACCAGCATTAATGTTTATCCCATTCTGCTCATAGCCTCATTTTTCCTTCACACTCAGCCCTGTCCTGGTCCCATGGTAGTCTATCACACTTAAAGCTTACACTCTTCACAGGCACTTATAAACATTTAAAGCATTTGACTAACCGCCAGACAAAATTGACTTTGGGATGAAAGACATGGGGGCTTTTAAAAAAGGAAAAGGGAAACTCTTCATCGAGAAACAGAAGCCCTAATTTAATGGAAAACCTAAAAGAAAGCATTTTTATTCTGCAGAGGTAGCCGAGTCACGCAGAGGGTTTTCTCTTTTTAATGATCTTTTGGGGGGTTGGGGGGGGACTACGGGGTTTATGATAGAAGGTGCATGTGAATAGTTTTCAAATGGGCGTTGGAGGGGAGTCCACTGTGTCGTATTGTGGAGGATGGGAGAGAGGAAGGCCCTCACTTCCTTCCTTCTACCTGTGCCTCCTCCACACTGTTTACCCTCCCACCCTATGGCACTGAAAGAACACTTGATGGGCACTGGCCTTGCTGGTGAATGAATCTCTGACGTCACTTGCCCACACACACACACACACGCACGCACACACACACACACACACACACACACACACACACACACACACACACACACACACACACACACACACACACACACCACACACACACACCACACACACCCACACACACACACAACACACACACACACACACACACACACACACACACACACCACACACACACACACACACGCACACACACACACACACACACACACACACACACACACACTCTAAGCAGTGTGACTAATAGCATATTAACGTCCTTTGTGTTGCCTCAGTTATACCTGATTCATGTCTGGCTCCCAGGGGAAGGATCCCCCCAGGTTATTGAAATATTCAGACGTTAGATGTTAGTACAGGTGAATCAATGATGCCAGTCAATAACTCCCCCCTCGACAGGGATTTAAGGACAGGGGTGTGTAATACCAGCATGCTAACAAATGCAGGTGAAAACATCACTATTGTACTTGATATTGATTTTTTTCTTCTAGTGTACACAGTGATTTCCCAGCAAGTATACGTTTATGTACCCATTGCGTCTGATAGCCGATATCATTTAGTGGCTGGTATGTTGCAATGAGACAAACAAGGGAGTTGGGTTGGGGGGTTTAGGGTCAAACAAGGTTCCTCAGTATTGTTAAGGTAATAAACCTGCAGTTTAAGGACCTGAATCACTTTGAAGCAGAGATAAGTATCTGCAAATATGTCACACGGACAAACATGGCATTTCCTTTCTGCATGCTGATATATGTTTTACTGTTTTATTATAAGGCCTGAGTCCTTTAAGAAGTATATGGAACAGATTAAGTTCACAATTAAATAATTGTTCACTTTGCTAAATAATAAAACTGTACTTCAATTTAACCCCAGCTGCAGTTAGTTAAAAATTAGGGAAATAAATACAAAAACAAAGTGTTTTCTTTTATAATATACTGCAGGATCAGGATCCTAACTGTTCAAGAACAGGAACCGTTATATTTTGGGGAATATATTTTTCAGATTTTGGACAAAATAAATCAAAGCTACTGAATATTACTGAATACAAATACTACTGTATGATTTCCATATATAACTTTGCAAGTTATTTTTCCTGAAACTGGATTCAGTAATGGCCCTGTAAATATAAATCTATAATGTAGTACTTTAAATGCAATGTTGATGTCTTATAACGCCTTGTTACCAGTTGAGCTAATCTCTTATGTTGTGCTCCTCAGAACAGAAGGTCAATTGAGCTTATGATATTGTGATAAACAATTAGTTAGACAGAAACTCCTCCTCATTTCCACCCTGTTTACTTATTAAGCCTCTTAATGTCATCTCATAACAGGACATCCAGCCTTAGATGCCTTTACACTACCACGCTTTTTTGGCTTCAACAAACTGTTCAGTCTTATTATTGGAACATTATTACAATACGCGCTTATTTTTAGAAAACAGCACAACAGCCTGATGAGGTTTCTTAAACTGGAGCATTCAGTGTTCCACATTTTAATCACCACTCATCCTTGTCAAATAGGATATACTGCAGCCCCCTCTGCACTGTTTCTGTCTCCTACCTCGTCCTCCCACTCAAAGTGTCCAAAGATGCACCGTTGCTCTCATTAGGATGCAGGATGCGGAGACAAGCCATGATCTATTCAGAATTGCTCCTACAGGAGCGGGGACCTCCTCCCTTTTAGAGGGGGCCAAGAGCTGCAGATTAAAAGTCACTGTGTTCATCACCCTGCTAAAGCACTCTCATTAACAGACATTACATTACCTACCCCACATGTTCAAAACCCTAACTGGGGGCTTCATACTGCTTGTCATTATGCTGGGATAAAAGTATTTTTAATGTTAACATCTTCCCATTCACTACGCCTGCTCTCAACTTCAAATGAAATCCACTTATTACTGTCCGTTCAGTGGGCATTGCCTGGTTGTGACGCCGATTTTGTGAACAATTAATCCGTATTTAATGTTGTTAAGTGTGTTGATACACTCAATTCCTGTGAGCTGAGGGGGAAGCCAGCAGCTAATCAAAATGTCTCTCAGCCATTTACAAAGCAATGTAAACTGCACAATTTTTGGGTTGCTCTAAAACCTTTTACCAGTGTTTCTGAGCTGAGCGTTTGTTGCTCCCAGCTGTTTTGGAGAGGAGGACTTGGTTCAGCATTTTTTCGTTTCATGCTGCCCTCGCTTTCCTTTTTTCGTGCTAGGGAGAAAGACAGAGAGAGTGTATATGTGTGCGTGTGAATGTGAGTGTGCGTGTGCGTGTGCGTGTGTGTGTGTGTGTGTGTGTGTGTGTGTGTGTGTGTGTGTGTGTGTGTGTGTGTGTGTGTGTGTGTGTGTGTGTGTGCGTGTGTGTGCGTGTGTGTGTGTGTGCGTGTGTGTGTGTTTCTGTGGGGGAGGTCAAACTGTAACGTGTCAACTCTGACTCCATGTGATTGTTTGTGTGTGCATCTGGTGACATTTCTGTGATGGGGTCAGACTGAGCTGCAGTCAGTGTGTGTCTCATTATAAAAGTTGGTGTTTAAGTCTACATACCTTGTTTTAAAATGTTTTCCCTTAGAACCAGTAGATGCATATTTTATATGTATATATGTCAGGTTTACTTACTTACTAAAAATTAAATGGATTACTTTCAGAAAGTTTCAGTACATGAGGGGAATCTGTGTATATATCATACTGAAATCAATGTAAACTATTGAACAGAGAATGTTTTGCAGCCACACAAAGATCATGGGGCTTTGGGTCATTACAGCCATGGCAACTACTCCTACAGGAGCCTTAAAATACAAATATTTAACTAAAACAAATGATTTGTGCAATGCTCATTTTAAATATTCAGCACTATTTTAGACTTCAGTTCAAATGTTTTCAGACTATCTTGAGAAGAATTTAAAGAAACTCTGCTTCAACAACTCTTCAGAGTTACAGGTGGCATTTTTAAAGTTAACAAGTCAATTCTCTCTAACTTTCATCAGGAACAAACTGCTCTACCTGGGCAAAGTGCATACACACTTTGTTTTTGGTCAGAATGAGTAAAGACATTGCAATCATAAGTTTACAACTCAAGGTCAAGGTCATCAATTTAGGATAGCACAAATGGAGCTATGGCCCTCCCTCACACTACTCATTTTAGAGAAATTAGTAGTTTCAACGTACTGAAAAAAGTAATGGAAACCCTTGTGTATAAATAACACAGTTACACATCTGTAAATCATAAGTGTTTAAAAGAGAGGCATTTCAAAGAAGAATGATAATATCAATGACATTGTAATGATGTAGTAACATATTGATGTGACAGTCATATTGCCGTACATGACGGCATATTGCATTGAATGGACCAGATAACATTAAAGATATGCAGAAGCAAAAGTAGAGCAACATCAGCAGTACTCTGCAGCGAACAGTAACTGATCTTACACTGTAACAGAGCTTAGCTTTTAATTAGGATTTCAGAATTGAAAAAGGGGGAATAAACATTTAGAGTGTAGTAGGGCTGTGTGATTATGGCAAAAATCATAATCTCGATTATTTTGGTCAATAATTGATATCACGATTATTAAAAACGATTATCCATTTACTTTGAAAACATCCATATATTGAAAAAAAAATGTGAACAGTATGTTTTTAACAGTTGATTACCCTGAACTTTAAGTATAATTCAACTGAAAAACCAATAAAAAAAAATAAATAAATAACATATATATTTTTTTTTTAATAAAAATAATAATCGTTTTATTTCGATTATATTGTTTTCGTAATCGTTGCAAGCCAAAATCGTAATCGAGATTAAAATACGATTAATTGCACAGCCCTAGAGTGTAGTGAAACATGTGGAATAGAGGGGGATACGCTTAAATGATGTTTCCAACTGTCTGTGCATATCCAGCTCCATGACTGTACGCAGCACTTGATGCTTTTATGTTTAAATGGCTGTCTTTTCACAAACAAACAAATGGCGTGTGCATGCATGCGTGATAAGCAACACTCTCTTGGCCCAATCCATTCCTGCCTCGCCCCAGCCTTCTCTATGAGTGACACACTGACTAATACACAGACAGATAAACACTCACACTGACAAACACGATAAGGCTTTGACCACGGAACACTGACATGGACTGACTGATGGACGTCTCCATGGAGACCAGTCACCAAGACTGACACAATGTCTCTCGCATTCCGAGCGCCGTACCAACTAAATCAGAGAGGTGAGGGAGAGAAAAGAAAAAGAGAAGGAGAGCAAAGGAGAGATACAGAGTGGAAACACACTGTGCGGCAGCAGAGTGATTACAAAGCAGCGCTGAAATATTCCAGAAGATCTGGTCTAAAGGGCCACGTGATCGTCTCCCCTGCCCCTCGATCTGCTTCTCTCACACCTCAGTCGCACCCCATCACTCACACCTCTCCATCACTTTTTTCTTCTTGACACTCCTCTCCTTTTCTTTCTCCTCTGCATCTGTTCCTCTCTTTTCCCCCTTTTCGTTCCTATACCTTGTTTATTTCCACATCTCACCTCCTCTGCTGATTTCTCCTCTCTGCGGGTTCTTCTCTCCTCCCCTCTCTCTTTTTCTCTCTCTCTCTCCCTCTCTCCCACGCTGTGCGAAATGGAAGCTCTCACAGAGACCTGAGGTTGCCATAGTAACCTGCCATAGTAACCACTCACCATCTTGCGTGTCTCCGTCACGTCGGCGGGGGTTCGTGGCATCCTTGGCCCTGCTCCGAAGCTCCCAAAACTAATGTAACGGGAAAGTTCCTGGATCTAATCTGTGCGTGCCTCACCGAACCTACAAATGACAACTTCTCTGAGGGATTCAATGACTGATTCCTGACAGAACAATTGTTAACCGCAGGTCAGTTTGATGTATTATTAGACATAGGTCACCACAGTCACACAGCTGAGAGGGAAAGTGTCTCTGAAGGCTCAAAATAAGTTTTTATAATTTCTAACTTTCTCAATTAAAAAAAGAATAGATCAGATCATGACTCACTTGGGGTACAGGCAAATAGTACACCATACTGAACCAGTTAAAAGCCTTTATTTCAATAGTTTACACAGGGAAATTTGAGCCTGGTCGCCTCACCGCTGCACCGCCCAATTCAAAGCTGCCACAAGAGAAAAGTGCAAGAGGGGCAAAATATATAAATAAACTAGTACAACTGAGTCAACACTCTACATATACCGCGGAGAGTCCAGGGAATGGGAAAACAAACAGTGGAGGCATGTGCAGGTTCACATGATGGCACTGAGAGTAATCGTTCTAACCATACAGCTAAATCTGTGATGTAGCTATGGCGCCTAGCTTCACTAACTTCCTCCACTGTGTCTCCGGGGACTGCTTGCATGTATCGTCACCCTCCTCTGAAACCACCGACTTACCATGACATCACCACTGCTGCCCCTAAAAAATATGACTAACTCGAACCAGAAAAAAAAAGGACATTTGATTACGTATCATCTTGTGCGACAGTGCGCCCACACGACTCTCCAGGCGTCTCATCGTGATCTCTCAGAGCGCCGTGGCAACCAAACCTGTCTGTGTCAGGCTTGAATCACAAGTGGAAAAATCAACAAGGAAATAAAAAAAAAAAACTGTTAAGCATCACACTTTGGTCATTAAGGTTGTAATTTCATGTTTACTGCTATATGTTTCTTGCTATGTACATCATCAATATTTATACTGTCATCATCATCAGCATCAGTATGCTACTACTGTTGTGCCTCCAGCCAGCGCAGTCAGTCAGTGAGGCAGACAGAGGAGCCAGACTCTGCAATGCTGTATTGAGCTCATATGCTATCACTGACCCGAAACAAACTCCCTCAAGACTCTGTGCCTAGATGCAGCCAAGCCAACAGTGGCAGCAAAGCATGGTCACTGAGGCTTGACCGCTTTCATTACCCAATCACATTTACTAATACTTAATCTAACCAGGGGAAGATAATATCGCTACTCTTTGCCAAACTCAATATCAGACACGCAGGGCTGACCGCTCTCTCTGGTCAGCTCATTTCAAACGGCATAAAGCACCCCGACTGTTTCAGTCTCTCTCGTTACTGATGACTCGCGAGCAGGCAGCTTTCTTTCGACCTTCTTCACAAACGCATGATCAGATATTTTTCGCCAAACTCCGCCAGACAGCTCTCCCACGGCGCATTCAGGAGCTCATGAGGAGGGAGTGGAAAGGACTCGCCTCAGTCAATCTTTCCGGCATCCCGCTCCACTGTAGGTCATGATGAGAATAAATTCCTCAAGGGAAATCTCACCATTTCTAATTATGTCAATTCAATGGATTATTGCATTCATTTTGTGTCATTAACCATTGCCATTCCTCAAACTATTATTTAATAATTAATGCCCGGACAGTCATCATGATCCCCAAAGGGCCAACACCCAGGCCTGGGCGGGAGACTCAATCAA
The DNA here is from genome assembly GCF_902827165.1 of Trematomus bernacchii. Classification (NCBI taxonomy): domain Eukaryota; kingdom Metazoa; phylum Chordata; class Actinopteri; order Perciformes; family Nototheniidae; genus Trematomus; species Trematomus bernacchii. The sequence goes on along the minus strand of NW_022987720.1, from coordinate 15,741,866 downwards.
ACCAATCACTGCTAATTATATCCACCGCGCCGTCATAGGCAGCTTAGCATTTCTGCTGTGGATGGGTCAGTGCTCATGCATCGCCAGCCCCCCCGGTAACTGAGATTCAAATTGTGCCATATCATGCGCAAAAACAGAAACTCAGATCTGTGTCCCCGCGGGTCAGGCATGGCGTGAGCACGTGGCGACCGGCAGGGACAGGGATAGGATCCCAGTGTCTCAAAAGGGAGCTTGTCATGCTGCATTATTAAAAGGGACTGCTGGAGGGTTTTCCCACAATTTTGAGCCTCTCATTGTTGATCAGTGACTCTCTCTTCACCCTTCAACCTGTGTACATCAGCAAGTCTTGCCGCCATCAATCATTGACACCCTTGCCCTGTGAAGAGATCAGCGACCAGCTTGCCCTGATTAGAGCAGTTTTAGTGTCATCTATAATCTCCGTTTCTCTCCGGCTCTTCCATTAACAGAAATGAGTGTTTGTGCATGAACTCAAGCATGCACAAATGCACACTCATCTTACAGACACCACATTTAGGGCAACTGTTACTCTCTTTGCATTCTAATGTAGCAGCAGAGACGTCCCTCAGAATTAATGCAGTCTTTTGTCCTTTAAAGTACAGTAAGGGGACAAGGAAAGGCAAGCACTTTAACCAGATCGCAAGCATCCTGGCTTCATTTGATTCACAAATCAGTGACATTGAGAAATATTTTAGGGGGTAATCGTATGCTGGACTCCTGTCGTGCCCTTTCCCACCCCGTGTGTTTGTTTTGAGAGGATTTGTTGTTACTTTTCCACATCTCCTCTGGATATAATCTGCAATGGCTTCATGATTCCAACTGCGCTGGAGCGGTGGGGGGCTGAGCATTATCTCAAAGTCACACCTTCCCTCTAGGCCAGGTGTGCAGGTGTAATTTACCATGTCCCTGTTAACCTGCTTGCTTGTTTTCATCAAGCTCATCGGCCATGCATAAGTGGTGTGCCTCGGAAATTAAAGAGCAGCCTGGCCTGATTCCTCAAATGACTTGAATCGCTCAGCCGGTGCTTAATTTGCAACACAGTAAGGAGTCAGCACCCAGTTTTGTGGGATACATGTGACTATGTGTTCAAAGTAATGGTTGACAGTTAAAATGTGTTAACTGTGATCAGAAGCTTTCCTTGCTTATTATCCTCAGATTCGTGAAAAATATCAGATATCCTTCATTTATTTATTCTGCAGACAGGTTGCAAAGTAATTGATGGGACATGCTTAATTGGGAAAAGGAGGCTGGATGATTTTAACTTTCTTACAGGGAAAAAGTTGGATTTAAGTAAAGGACTTTCCTCTGGCCGACCACAAAGAAGAGCTTGAAGCCATCAGTGAAACAGCCTAAACAGGGAGCCTGTTACAGGGGCAGACTTGAAGGGGGAATAACCTGAATAAAACATTCCAGCACCCATTGACTAATCTGTGTTGACTTTCCATTTGAATCATTGAACCATTTTTATTTAAATGTTTTTAAGGTCAAGAGGTGTCATGCCTTTGGTCCTTCAAGACTTCAAAGGAGATTTGACCTGAGTTGAGCATGTTTTCCTCATGAGTTTACTCATTTAGTACAGCTTGTGCCAAAATGTCTTTGCAACCAAATTCCCATGAAAGAAAAGAAAAAACACAACAAACAAGTGCGCAATTCTCTGGATTTCCTTTGAATGACCAGATTCTCAGGAAATGTCTCTCTTTAAGGAAACAGCCCGACTTTACATTTCAACTTGGGTAACTCCTTGGTTGGGGAGTGGGAGGATGACAGCCACAAAGTTCAAGACGAACAAATTTCACTGACATTTTTGCCTCGCTTTTGCAGCAGTGAGATGTCTTGATATTTGGAAGAGCTGCCCTGAGCTCGAGGACCTTGCTTTTAAATGTGATATCATGTGACAAGCCTCTCATGAAGCCAGGGCCTTGCAGTGACTGGTGCTGTTGCATTCAGTATATGATCAGCTGGTAGAGACACCTCACTTCCTCACTATTTAGCATAAAACCAAGAATATAAAGGATAACATACAAATCTTTACAGGAAACATAAAAGCTTACCATCCTCTTAAAGTTGTACTTCTGTAGCCCTTTTTTGGATCTATTGGAAAGAATATTCTCAGACGCAAGGGCTCATAAACGGTATGTGTCATGGTCATTGAGCTACGATGGTGGGGAAGTTTACAGGTAAGCGTTAAATGTAATATCGGTGTGTGAATAAAAATCACAGAACATAAAATGCAAGCAGCCAAATAGCAGTGATTAATTGGCCTGTGGGGATCAGGAAATATGTATAATGACACAGGCCATCTGACAGCTATAGGCCTATGTGTTAAACAAAAATGTCTTACATCACTCCTCCAAAATGTCCTATATATAAATGATCCTTGATATTCTCCCTTCCTCTCATGCAAATCTACCGAAACTTGAAGTGTTGGAGGGGTCTCTCAGTGCTTTGCCCCCCCAATCCCTCCTTGTTAGACCCCATACACACAGCAGCTCAACATTACCCCCTACATTTTTCTTGTCTAATCCTGCCCCAGTGCCCCATTTCACCTTCCAACACCCCATTAATAACTTATTCTCTCTCTCATAAACTCAGGAGATCATCCAGCTGGTCCACAGCACACACACTGCCAGCAATCTCCCCCCGCCAGTCCCAGCCGCTCGGATTGCTCTGAAACACTGCACATTAGCATTCAAATCCTCTCATAACCGTATCATTGTGTTGCAGATAGAGGCAGTAGATCTTCATTCATCAGTCCTAATCTATCTGCTCCTTGTTCTCAGCCGAAAGGGGCCCCAGGCTCTGACTCAGAGCTTAACCCACCGCGAATAAGCCGCAAGGTGCCTGCGCATTTTCTTCCAAATCTGGGGTCATCAGCAGGGGCCAGCGGGGGGAAATGAACCCCAACACACAAATTAACACTGCAATGGGGTCCGATTAGACCGGTTTAATTGAGTATATTTAAGTGAAAGCGGCACGTTAACCGGATCAAGTAGCCCTGTCAACAGCTTGTGCTACAGTTGATGCTCCTCTTATCGCCAAGGTTAGATTAACTTGTATTGCCAAACAAATATGAGATAAACAAAAAGAATAACAAACAGTCGATAAAAGAAAAGTTTTAACTGTGCATATGGGCAAAATCGGATAATCCAAATCAATTTATTTCCCCAATTTTTGGGGGTCTGTCTCGTCATACATGTAATTCGTGGATATGAGCCATGCAGTCAGTGAAGAGGCCTGTTCCAGAATACACACGAGGATAGTTCACACATCATATGAGGTCATGAATGCGTATTTCCATTACAACGCATTTAGTAGTTTGTTGCGCGTGGAGCAAAATGCACAAACTGTCCGCATGCGCGCGCACAAACACAAGCCAGACAAACAACAAAATCAGAGCTCGTGAATTTGCATCTTCACTGTCTGTCTGTATGTCATCGAAAGCAACAGTGAGTGAGGAGGGACTCACCTTTATTTTAGGATGCAGCAATCAAGTCCTGAAACACATCTCGCTCAGCACGCGCCGGCCGGGTACTCCGAGAGCTCTCACCTTCCCTCAAATAACAGCTATTCCACTGCAGAGCCGCCGCCGACGCTGTCTTCTTCTCTGCTCTCCCTCCCTCTCCCTCTTCTCCCTCCTCTGTCTCCCTCACTGTTTCACCTATCTCTCTCTTTCTCTCTCTCAGATTGATTCACCCCTTCCAAGTGCTGCGCTGCCACCGCTGGTAATGAGAATTGTCTCAGAAATCTTCAGGTGGATGGAACCACTGGCCGACGGCAAGGGGACGTCACACTGCTGCTGCTGCTGCTGCTGCTGCTGCTGCATCAATGGAACTTTTTTGTATTGATATTGTTATATATATTTGTACTTTAATACTTGCAAAGATAATGCAATGATTTCTGTTGCAATCTGCAGACATATCACCATGCACGTTGCACACTAGATCCAGACAGCACTTGGCAAAGGCTTGATTATTCATCACCTCAAATAAGATGACAAACAAATGCATCTAATAATCATACGAGTGATCTTTTTTAATTATTTTAACTCAAATTAGTTGAGATGTTTTTCTACAGTGCATTATTGCATTTCAATGCTCAAAATGTCATATGTTCTTCCTTTCTCTCGTTTTTCTTTTGTAGACTTCAATCCAGAGGCACACACACACCTGTGTCCATATGGTCATATCATCTCTATAATATGATGATGGTGGTGTTTACAGCTTGTTACAGGAACATTTGCTGCTTGGCTGGTTCCCTTGGCAACGTTCAAGCACACACAGTGCTGAGCCCCACCTGTACAGCACTGCCTCATTGGATTGGAGTCCTGCCTGCCATTGCAGCTCCCATCATATATACGGTATGTATACAGGACATACAAGTATGATTGATATGCAGAGATGGAGGTAGTGACTGCAGAGGAGAGGACAGAGACTGGATTTTACAGAGACCAAACCAAAAGAGAAAATATGTGATCTTAAAAGCATCTTGGCTGACTCCCCATGAGATAACAGGAGGGGGTTACATAATTAAAGGGGGAGTGAGGTAAGGTTTAAGGTCAGGTTAAGGTTACAGGTGTGATCAGGGTATAGTTGTCGTTCACCTCAGCAGGATATTAACATGAGGAAGTGAGAGAGTGGTCGACTGTCGGTCAGATAGCAGATGGAAAGAGGAGGGAGGAAAGAAAAAATGTGTGTGTTGGGGGTGTAGGGGGGTGTGGGGCTTTTTCAGACGGGTGATTAGTGCTGGATTGATAACGTTCTATATCGAGACTCAAAGGATCGCTCTTTCTTACATCCTTGTACCTCAACGCCAGCTCTCCATCACAGGCACGTGTTCTCACACACATACTCCTCACACACGTGTCTTCCTTTCTCACACTCACAATCACACACACACTCACAAACACACTCACACAATGGGAAACACGGTAATAACTGACCCGTACATATTCAGCCTCGATGCAGCAACAGGGTGGCCAACCTGTATCTCTTTATTATACGATGCAAAATGCACACTCTGCACGCCCTTGGATGCCCTTTTCCACTTTATGCTCAATATGTTTTCACTAACTTGACCCCCCCAAAGCCCCCCACTCTGCAGTGAGTGTCTAGCAGTGTCCACAGCCTGTCCCAGTCTTCTGTAATTCTAACAACGGCTCTCGCTCAGTGCTTTTGCATTGCGTCTTCCTCTCTCTCTCTCTCTCTCTCTCTCTCTCTCTCCCCTCCCCTCCCTTGCTGCCTTCCTGCCTCCCTCCCTCTCTCTCTCTATTAAATTTCCAGTCACACAACAGTGCAGTGGATATCCCTCCCTCTCTCTAACTCTCACACACTCTCAACCACCACATCCCTGCCTCCTTCTCTCCCTCCCTCTGTAGTCTGTGGAGTTGTTGTCGTCGTCCCGGATCTCTCCCTATCGCTCGGTCTTGATATTGACAGTTCTCTGCCTCCTTTACTTTGAACCTCTCAATCTCGCTCACGCTTGATACAAGGCTGCTCCCTTTTCACCTCTAGTTGTCTCATCCCTCCTACCCCCTTTGCCTCATTATTTAAAAGAGCCCCCTCACATTTCCTCCTCTTCCTCCCCAACCCACTCTGTTTGTATCTGTGTACTGCAGTGCTGCTCAGGCTATATGGTGTGGAGAATTACCTCCCCTCCTCTCTCCTCCTTAACTGTGGTGGGTGTGCAGGTCTCGCACCGCCAGGCCAGCCTTTAACTGACTGATTGAGTGGACACCACAGGCCTATGAATGAATAAAGATGGGAGCCACTGTGAGGATTAATGCGTCTCACATGAAGACAGAAAGCTTGCCGTCTAGTATTTCTGCCTCTGCCCTGTGGATGAGGCTGCTCTCTCCGCCTGTGCTCTGCCTTGTGTTGCTGTGTGTTATGCTGTGCTGGCATATTGGTTGAGAGACGTTCAGGCGCTCTCTTTGCCCTGGGTTATGTTCAGGTCCCGGGGCCTCGGTGGGTGAAACCTCTGCCATCGCCATGCTGTGCTCGAACGCCGTGGTGAGAGGAAGTGGGGCAAATACGTTGTGCTGTTGAGAACATGCCGTCTGCCTTTCTCCTCCTGCCGTTTCAGCATCTCCCCCCTCCTTGCTCACGCGCTATCTCAAGTCTGAACTCTCCACAGCCTCCGAGGCCCTGACTGAGCCCTGATCCGTATCTGATGGTGAAACAGCATGCCACCGGCTGCAGAGATTCCAACCTGTGTGATACCAAATTGAACACTCGGCTTTCGTGACTAGCAAGCAAGGGTTGAACGCTCCAACGCTTGTATACACCCTAAAACGCTGTGTTTTCCTCAACAGAGAGAGAAGCTCTTCTAAACAAAGAGTAAACCAAGCTTGTATCTCCACCACTAAAGCCAATACTCCTCCCTTATCAGAAACAACCTTATCTGGCAACTGCATCCATTAGGCCTGATAGCACCATTGATCCTCCTCAACCAAAGCCAAGTGGACCTCAACCGGATGCGGAAGACAAATCCAATTTGAGGTGTTAAATGCTCCTCTGAACCCTTAATCTTTCCATGGGCAGACTAAACTCTTCTACCTCCACAACCATCACAACACATATAGGCCCCGTCCACACGGAGATGAAACAGGTTGTATCCGCTACAGTTCTCTATTGGCGCGTTTCCACTACACGGCCTCGCTCGGCCTCGCTCGGTATGGCTAGGCCTCGTTAGGACTGGCTCACTTAATGGCGCATTTCCATTACAGTTTAGGAGCTGGGGTAGTATCTATAGTAACGCAGTGTAGGCGGAGCCGTGACATCATCTTCAATGAGAACCCCAGAAAAACAACACAGCCATTAGCTGTTAGCACTCAGAGCTCACAGCTCCTCATATATGTTCAGAAACTAGACAAAAGTTAAACAAGTACAAACCACAGACTGCCTGTGTCATGGCGAATACAGTCGCTGCTTTATTTATGTCTGTATAGGCCGTTGTTGTGAGTGTGGACGGTCGGAGCATATACTGCGTTAGCTTAGCCAATCTCCATTTAGAAAACACGCATTTTAAAAGGTTTTTCGCCTGCCGTCTGTCTGCAGACTTGACAAAGCATTAATTCATGGTTTTTACTAACCGGTATCAGTATGTTGTTACTTCGGCATCATTTTGAAACGTGTATTACAATTAAATCACGGTCAAATATGTCCATCTTGTTGTAGTTGTAGCCCCCTTGCCAGCGATGCTCTCTCTAGTTTAGCATACTCAGCCCGACTCAGCCTCGTTGTCTCTGGCCCTAGACCCACGATTTTATGAGGCCAGAAAAACTGTGAATTAGGACCCGCCGGCTGGTACTAGGCCAAGTGGAAACGCAACCAAAGACGGGCCGCTGACGTCACAGCCCTCTTAAACCGTGCTCCGCGCTGTAGTGGAAACGCGCCATTTCATATAGACGGTTCGTCCACACGAGGCCGACACGGAAACGCGGATAACGATAACGATAACGATAACGGCTCCCAAGGTGGGTAGATCTGCTGACAAAAAGCTCTGGGGGGCCAAACGGCTCCGTGTACACCCTATACGATAATTTCCTGATAACGATGACGCATAGCCCCGCCTCTCCCCACCTCTGCTGCTCACCCCCGCGCCATTGCTGATGTGTTTCGCCAACAACAACAACAATGGCGGATCACAGGGTTGCTTTCGTGCTCCAGACGCTACTGACCATGATACAGATGTTAGTGCAAAAATCTACAGCTCCTCTACCACAACCATCAGCAACAAGTGGACATGGAGAACTACATGAACTACATAAATAAACAGAAGGGCAACCAAGCAACCATGGCAACCATGCTCGGGGGTCTTATTCGCTGCTTTTGGTGTATTTTGTGGCGGAAGTACAGCGCCACTTACAGGCCCGGCATATGTACTACAGCGTCTCCAGCGGGTCGAGCGGTCTCGTGTGGACGGACACGTTTCCGGTGCCGATTCCGTGTGGACAGAATACTTTTTTGATATCGACCTCGGTTCGTTTTTCGTCTCCGTGTGGACGGGGCCATAGTCTCTTTGTGGTGAGGCTTAATAATAAGAGTGTCTCTCCTGCTACTCCATCGCTCGCTCCTGTCAACACCTCCTCCGGCAGGGCGTAAAACAAACTCTGCCCCCAGGCCTATAAACCCCATTATGCTGAGCAGCACTTCTGCCACCAGGCTGTATAATCTTAATTTCTTGCCTATAGTCTCCCCTAACTGGCCCTCTAACTGGTCCACTGCCTCTGTCCTCATGCGAGGAACAACAAACAAAATGCCATACAACCAACACGCAGGAGCATTTTAATTTCAGGCCACTGTTGCTCTGACCTAAACCATTCCACAGTAAAGAGCAGCCAAACAGCTCAGTCTTTGGTCAAATGTGAGGGTGTGTTCAGGGATGTAATGGGAAAGGTTAAGGGCACATTTTTTATGCAAATGTCATAAATCTATACTATTCATACGTAAGGACACACTCTTAAGCTGTATGTTGGGATGCTTAATGCATGACAGGAGGTATTTTGTTCAACTTTCTTATTTTACAGCCATTTCATTTAGTGATTTCCATCTCTGTGCTGCATTTTTCCACTACTATTTTAAAGAATACCTCAATGTTGTTGAATTATGTGCTACGGGTGTAAATATTTAAGTTACAGCAACAGTTTTGCTGTATTGCATTTGGTACAGAGGAGAAAACATTGGGGTAAAATTGGTCACCAATAAAAAAATGTTGTCCTACATTTGTCATAGAAATGTCAACCTTGCAATGCAGATGCAGGGGGGAGAGAATAAGCTTTGGTGTAAAAGGCAGAATGGTTCAACTTTTTTTTGTGACTTTTGACTGTCTCGTGCCTGGCAAATATCAATAGAGTTCCACCAATCCCATGCAGCTAATAATGGTCAGATCAGAGTTAATGGTATCACAAGCGGCTTGAGTTCAAATTTGAATTGCATGACCACATCAATTTCCTCCTGAAGAAAAATAAAGCGTGCCTTGATCTTCACACAATTATGAGAAATGTATACAGTAGGATCAGGAAACTTGGAGATGTTTATGACATAACACAAACCCTTAAAATGTGTCAAATATTATTACATTTTGATAAAGTCGCTACTCACAGCCAACAATCTTCAGCTCTCTGAGTGTATATACCCTGATGGCTTTGATGGCTCATATCAACAGCCTGGCATCCCCATACTCTCACAGCAACCCCCACATGACACCCTAGGGGACACCATCTCCACAAGTCCACAAAGCACATGTAGACAGCTGCCTCCACAATGGAGGCTTAGAACATCGCCCACTCAGTTACAATTTCTTCAGCCTACCCAGAAAGGAATGAAAATTCTTGTCTGAAAACACGCGTTGAAGCCCACCTGAACTGGGACCAGCCAGACATTCCCAGTTCCCCCTCACTACACTTCACAGGTCTGTCTGTCATTCCTGATTTCAATTTCAAGAACATTATCTCACAATCATGTTTTTCTTAGTATTCATACATTTTTGCTAAGCCATCATTTTAAGATTTAAAGTCACAGCTTTGAAGTAAAAGCCCCAAGTTGTCTTCATTAAATCGCTCACACGTTAATATTTCTAGCCTATGTTGGAGTAGACATTAGTATCTCATCCAGTTATAGTGGCAGCGCTATGAGAGTCCAGTGCCGGGGATTCAAAAATGGGTCAAAGGTTGACACTTTGGACAAACATTAAGTCCTCTGTCGTTTATTTCTATCCTGTCAAAGTTATATTAATGTATTTCAGAACATTAAGGATTTCTACTTGTAAAAATGTTATAACCTAATGGATCAGTTTTTTGATCGGACCACAGGTTAATTCATTGAGTTTTTGAGATGTATAAATAAAATGTGAACCTACACAACAGTTTCACCATGAAGACTAATACCATGGGCCAGGTAAATACAGTATAATGGATCCAACTGGAACCAGAATTTTACTTATAGAGCCTCATAAAAATAATTAAATTAGTATAGCCTACGATGCTAGGGTGTAATTAAAAAAAAAGTTGAAATCTAATTCATTAAATATTGATTTAAGAAAAACATATCATGAAATATATTTGCTGAAAGACCGTCTTGAATGGAGGTCAGTTTAGACCTCAATTTATTTACAACAGTTCATCACATGGACCTGTGAACATTGTTTTCTGTTAATAAAAGAGATACTGCAAAACTTATGAGCTCAGACAGGCGCTAATAGCTGGATAGTGAGATAGAGGCAGATAGATGGAGAGAGGGAGAGAGTGAGTGAGAGGAAGATAAAGTGAAGCTAAGCCGGGCTCCGAGGGCCAGCCAGTGATTAAGGGATGGGAGGGATGAACACCAGCCACTGAGGGACTAGTGTCTATCTGTTTGAGTCCATGTGAAAGCGGGGTTGAGGAAAAAGCTCAGAAACAAGAACCCACTGTCACGGTATCTTAGCAACCGTCTCTGTCTCCCAGGTGACAGGGACTGACATCACTTCCTGTTGGTGAATGTGTGTGCATGTGTGTGAATACACAGTGTCCAAGTAAAAAAAAAAAAGACCCACAAACCTATAAGTAAATGTGTCATGAACGTTAGTGTGAGGTTGAGCAAAGTTCCCTTGTTTCTCTCCTCGTGCACGGACATCTCGGCTCCGTCTCTTCAGCAGCACCCATCAGTCACCATCAGGTACAAGGATAGAGTTTGTTAATTTGAACTAGCATGGATCGTGTGTGAATGTGAAAGCACCTTTCAAAGGCAGACTGTGGGCATATACTTAAGAGTCTGAGCCATGTGCGCATGCGATCAGCCTGATTGTACGTTATGCCAAGAGAAACATGGCCAACTGATGCCATCTGGTAGGACTACTTGGCACGAGGGGACTCTCTATGGTTCCACGACATATTGGAGTAGTTAAAATTAACACTGTGACACTATTTGGCAGAAAAAGATACTGAACTATCTATTACTGTGACTATTTCAGTCTCTCTCTTACCTTAAGGGTCCCAGCAGCATTCCCACAGGGGGGAGGAGGCTGGACTGGCTGAACATCACAAGGAAACATCCTTATGTGCATCAACAGGAAAGAACTCTTCACAATGATGCAACTTCTTCAAAGAGCTATACTTCATCATTTTATTCTCATGAGACAACTTTATCAAAAATAAGAAAAAAAGTAAAATCTCAAAGAAAAAAAAATAACACTATTTCATATTGTAATGATAATATTCTAAAAAAAACACGTATAGAAAAGCAGAGTTTCCAGAAGCATCACATCATTTACTGTTTCAGATGGTTTGGCGTCTTTAAGTGAGAAGCATGGAGGATTAGCATGCTGTTGGTTTGACCATTTCCATGAAAAACGTTCATTATCTGCCCCTAATTAACTTCAGCTTTTCAGTCCTGTAAAAGAAAAAAACTTAAAACTATTCATGATGTGTCCCTTAACTTTGTTGAACATTTGTAGCAATACAAATAACAGAGCGGATGCATGTGTCCAAATTGGAAAATTGGATGCAGAGTTTCAACAAAAATGTCAGTTCCTGACTCCACAATGCTCAATCAGATAAGGTCCATGAGGATTTCATCGTCCATTGCACTGGGGGCTGGGGGGGCCGCGCCTCTCTGACCTCCAGACATCAGCATCTGACCTGCACACAGGTTGGGGTGTTTGGGGGTGTAGGGGGGGGAAGAGGAACAGATGTTTAAATTAGGGATTCTCTAAACTTTTTCAAAAATTATAATTTGTGAAGAGAATACTAAAAGTATTGAAATGGCATCAAGTGGTTTTGAACCTAAAAAAACGAAACTACTAAGACTTTGTCAATTTTAGAATGTTTGGCTATGAACCTCATTACCCTTTAAAGAATACATTTTCAGGCTTATATTTTAAACTTAGATTTTCACTTGAGTCCCTTATGTCTGAACTCTTTCCACCTCTGTGGGGGTGCTTGCTAACCTGGCAAGGGCTGCCTCCACTGGCTCTGCATTTGAGCCCCCCCTCCTGGTGTCGGATGGACCAACTGCTGCCCTAAGCCCTGGTGAGACATCATGCCTTGCATGTGAGACACCCCACCCTGCTGCAAGGACACAGAGACAGAAAAGTGACATTAACCTCCAAAAAACGCTAGACTTCCAGGAGAGAAGTTACTGTATGAGACATCCTGTGGCTGCTGTGCACTCTTACTGGCTGCTGTTGGCTGAGGAGGAGGCTGCGGAGCTGCGGGTTGGCTCCTGGGTTTGAGAGGCGGAGGATGGGACCCTGGGCTTGGGCCTGTCCGCCTTGTGCCACCTGGTTGGGTGGAGCACCTCCGACTGACGGCTGTTGGTTGGTTGGTCCGGTTGCTCTCATGGCCATCTGAAGGACATTTTAAAATGTTGTATTCCTCACATGTATTATGAATATGAATAAACCATCATGGGCTGCTGGTTTTGTGCTCTTCACCTCATGCACACTGCAAAGAGTTATGATAAATTAAAATATAAAAACATGTGCATGCATGTTATCAATAAAATGTGTGCTTCCCACAGTCGTGCATTAATTGGACAGGAGCAGGTAAAGTCAACACATGCTGTCCACACGCCAGATGCTGAGCATTGGGAGTAAAGGGACAGTATTTCTGTTTGTATGTACAACACCAGGTTCTGATGAGGAAACAGGATGCACACAAGACCTACATTCTGTTTAACATAATTAAAATACATTTTAAAAAGCAGCCTACTGACTGGTCATGTTTATATACCTTTTATCAGCCAAATAAAAACAAGGACAGATAAAGGACATGGAGAAATGGGCAATGTGCTGGTACATGTGTTACAGACTAACCTTCAATGACGGAAGATTAATTATAACTAATAAGTATATAATACTTTAAAACCCTTACCATTTCAATGTATTGCGTAGGGAAACCCTAAAAAACATGGTGTTTATATGTTGGGGGTCTCACCATGTTGTTTTGCCTCTGCTGCTCCTCCATCATAGAGACCTGACTAACAGGGGGCATGCCCACCACCACAGACTGGACCCAGCACAGATCAGAGTGGAGGAAGGGGTGGTGGAAGTGTGAATAAAAAAGGAGGACAGTAGAGGAAAGGGTTACCAGTAAGGCATGCAGAAATCAGCGGGCACCTGGGCAGTAAAGGTTTCAACAACAGGCAGCGTGAAAAGAAAACTAGTGCGAAACCTGGGCAGACATGCCAGCACAGAATGCGTTAATTTACCTGCTGCTGAACGTTGCCGTGGGAGACTGGAATTGGGCCAGGAGGTCTGTTGAGGAAGTTCTGGTTGGGGGCGACCTGACCAGGCTGCATCGGACCTGCACCGCCCAACTGCTGCATAGAAATGGAGAGAAAGGTATGTAGGTCGCTCTGGATTAAAGCATTATCTAAATTAAATGTAAATGCATTGTAAGAAAGTGAAACAGCAGCAAGCATAAGAAACATTTCATAACCTTTATTTATCGTCTCAGTTTGCATGCCCTTCACTCTCACAGCCAGTCACCTTTAATCTTATTTGATCTTAAAGTTGTCCAGAACAAATGCATTGTTTTTTCTCTTGTTTATGTTAAGAGCTTAATGTGACTACACAACTTCTTGAGTAGGGGAGAGCAATAAGGTAATTTCACACATTCATAAGCAATAAATAAATACATAAATACTCATAATCCGTATACATTAAATACTTTACAGCTAGATACACATGTTCTCATACTAGCCGCAGAGAGATCCCTTCTTTAATCAGGTTCAATGTGAGTGATGGGGGACTAAATCCTTGTTTTGTGCAAAATTGAATTCTGTTGTTCAGCAGAAGCTAATATGAGGCTTGAGCTGCCTGAGTTGGACAAATCAAGTGGGTATCTTCTGAGGTTAAAGTCTTTTCAGTACAAACGTTGCTGTGAATTCTTGCAGAAAACAGTGTATTTTGTCCAACATCACTTACACATAACTCTTTCATGATGGCTTGTCCGGATTATTATTTTTTTAAACCAACTAGCAAAGAATGTTAACCTGTCCTTTATGAAGTGTATAACCAACAACCCTCTTATCAACCCTCTGATCTAAACATATATATGTTGGACCGACTTACGTCATAAAGTCTGATATCCGGATATTCTTGTATTGTCATAATCAATCACAATCTGTCTTTTTTCGTCAACATTGTTATGCCATGCAAAGGGTGTTACCAAACGTATTCAACACACATATTCATGTTGTTCATGAGTGTGCAGATGGAAGTAAAAACAAACATAGTTTGGATACGATCGATGATGCACCATGGATACTAATCTTTAAACACCACCCGCTGAGGTGTTTGGAGTTCTCATTTTAAACAAACTCAATCTTGATGAATAAAGTGGTTAGGACAGTCGGGAGCGGGATAATGTCAGATAAAGTATCCAGTCAGAGTGAACTCTGAAGAGAAAGACAGGAAGCAACCTGTTACAGCGCCATTTTCTGCCTACACAGCTGCAAGGTAGGTTCTGATCACTCAGAAACATAACAGCTTTAACTGAAGATACACTGAGCACATTTCATCACACTTCTGTACTTAAAACAGCAATTTGACACCCAATGTACCTAAAGGTATGTATAGGATGCAGCACTGGTTTTTATTAATGTATAAAGCCATTTTAGGTAAGCTTCCACTCTACATATGTGTCAGATTTGCCCCAGTTTGCGACTCTTACAACCTCAGATCCAGTGCCTGGATACGGTTCCAGGTACCTGCTGTGCAGACTGAGGCTGGAAAAAGGAGTCTTTTTTATTATGGTCCTTGGTCTTGGAATGACCTTCAATCACGCCTCAAACTGACGGCACTTGTCTCTATAGCATGTTTTAAATTGAAGTTGTCTGAAGTCCTTACCTCCAGCTGCTCTTGCAGTAACAAGTAGTGTACCTTTCTACTATCTCTACTATACTTCCTACTGTCCTAATGTGCACAATGTAGTGACTGCTTTCTCGTCTTTTGTTTTCTTAGTTATGTTCTCTGTATTTTATATGTTTGTGTTATGTGTAACGTTGCTGCCTTCTTGGCCAGGTCAGCATTGAAAATGAGATTTTATCTCAATGTTTTTTATCTGGTTAAATAAAGGTTAAATAAAAAAAGGGGATGGGTTACTTTAACCTGAAAAGATACTAAAGCTGTCAGATAAATGCAGAGGAGAAAAAAAGTACCATACTTTTTTCTGGAAGCTAGTTGAGTAAAAGTAAAAGGTAACATAAGGAGAAAATACTCTATTAAAGTCAATGTTCCTCGAATTTGTACCTCAGTACAGTACTTAAATGCTCAACATTTGAAACCGACTCAGTGCTCCGGGGTTTGTGTTGCTGCGGTGGCTTTGGTTAGCACACTGAGGGAGAGACTAGAGGGATGAGCACAAATTATTAACTACAGACTCAGAAATGTATTGGAGAGATATCTTCATCTTGCATAATCAGATTTACCCTGAGAGTGTGCTAATGTACAGTGTTTTTCAACCAATGATAGTGCAACACATACATGTAGGTATTTTGAGGGAACGTACAGAACAGCTGCGGTTTTTTCTCCCGTCTAGGATTTATCTTCAGTCTTTAACCCACAAACCTGTAAAATCCCAGATTAGGGCTTGCATCCCTTTCCAGAGAGAAATATGAAATGTTTTCTTGTGTAAACAGAACAAACAACAATCTGGTTTCCAAAGAATGCAACTCCAGGGCTTTGCACAGAAAAACCTTAACTACTGGTCCAAATTGAAATTTTAATTACGTTAAGATTGCTGTAGCGCTTCCCTATTAGCAATGCAGCACTGAATATGTTACTCAAGAGCCAGGAAAAAAAAAACCTTCATTACAATTTCATGTCTTCTGCTTTTCTCTAAATGCACCGATGCTCTCTCACACACACACATACACACACAGACACAGCTTCAAGTTACATATAGAGCTGACGCGCTTTTGCAAAGACATAAAATTAGTAGGGTGAGTAAACAAGCGCTATCACTGCTGATGAGAGCAGGCTGCAAAGAGACATTTAATTTATCTCATGTAAAACAGATAACAAGATTCATTTTTAAATGGAGACATGCTGAGTCCCTGCGACTGGATGCTGCATTGTTTCAGAGCGATGCAGCATCCCTCCTCAACGGATGCAATAAGTTGGAGTGGAGCCCTGTGATGGAAAAGCCCGCTAATCCAAAAGACACATTTTAAATCACCCTGTCTGCAGGGATGAGGATGAGCAGAGAGGGAAAGTGACATTTCTATGTAATGTGGACAAGGCAGCAGCATTTGTAACCTGTAATGAACTCAGTGACGACAATTGGTCTACCTTTAGAGGGAGGTTGAAAGGAGGGACCCTTCCTCTAGATTTTCCTGCCCTGAAAGATTGGCAGACACTTCTGCCTCTCCATTCCTTCTCCTACAGTGAGTCTCATGAAATGTTAAGATCTCAACACCCTAAACAAAAAAATTATAATATCTGTCCGAGTTGAGCTTAGTTTTAAAAGGTCCCATCATATGCTTTTCTGGTTATTACCCGTCCCCTTGTGTGTTATGTAGCTTTTTCTGCATGCAAACGGTCTGCAGAGTCACAAACCCTCAAAGTACACCCTGTAGCGAGTAAAACTCTAACACAGAAAATACCTGTCAATGCTGCCCCAGAACGCCTCGTTGGAGATTTTTATTTTTCCATTTTTTTCTTCCGGGAAAGGTTGACGTCACTCTAGACCAAATGCACCAATTGGTCCAAATGGACCAATCCGCGGAGCTCCGCACACACACACACTCACACTTATCTTTTCTCAGCGGAGCTGACCAATCAGAGCACAGTGGGCTCATAGGGAGGGGGGGGCAGGAGCTCCAACAAGCCGTTTGGGACAGAGAGTGAATACACATACTATACAGAGATGCTGTATGAGAAACCAATGTGAGTTTGGAACATTGAACAATGTAAATCTATTCTAGTATACCTCAACAATGGAATTATGATCAGTAGAAATTGCCATGACATGGGACCTTTAAACCAAATCTTACAACCTTATACATTATCAAAAGATGACATTGAAACTACAGTGCAGATTCAGTTTTTAGGAGTTTTTTAACACACACGTTAACATTAATGTACTTTTGGACTGACCGGAAGCTGTATCCAGTTATCTTTTTACATCCATGGTATAAACACTAAAGACACTGCCCTATGTATCAAGAAGAGCTTAAATGTTGTGAAGATCTATGCATGTTAACACAGTATATTTACAAAAAGCAATAACCTAACACAGTACACCATATACAGTGTTACAGAGACAATTTAGTTAAGAATGCAATCAATTCAACATAAAGACTGCAGATGAATTGCACCTATATTTCCCTTGGAGTGATAATGAGGTGGGAGTGAAATGGTCATCTAATGTTGCAGTAGGAATTTGGCTAATGCTAGCCTCATTAGCCTCCACCAGAGTGAGAGACGTGAGTGGCTGCTGTGAAAGATACTGGGCAAGCTAAATGAAATGTCAATAACAATGCACCTTAATGCTGTAAACAATGCACCTCAATTCCCTGGTGCTGCTCTTTAATGCCTTCTCATTATCACCTCCTTTTGGTCTCCCCACTCCACACTGAAAGCTTCCTCTCTTTCCACCAGCTCCTGCTCGTATCACTACTCACCGCTCTGTGCTGCTGGACCTGCTTGTGATTGGTGATGACTTGCCGGATGCCATTGACGAAGCCGCTCTGATCGTTGGGAATGAGTCCCATGAATATTCTCTTTTTGGACGAGTAGAGCAGCATCAGCACCCTCACTTCACAGGGAGAAGTGGTGTGAGGGAAGTGAACGCATCCCGCCTGTAGGGAGGGTGGTAGGACAGATTAAAACCTTGACACTTAACTACTTTGTATATAGACTTTTTGCACTACTTTGTTGCATTGTTGGAGGAGCTCAGGTCAGAATAATTTAATTGCCATTTCTACACTGTAGCTTTGTGCATATGACAATAAAACCTTTGATCTTTTTTAATTTGAAAAACAAGCGACCCTGTGATAATTATCGGATAGGCTAAGGTTTGGGGACATAGCCTATTATTGAGCTCCTTTACCCAATCAAACATATCGGTTTCATGAATTAAATGCAAAAGATTTCAATCCTTCATAAGGATCAGGCAACAAGGCAGAGCTCAGCTGAATACTATTAATGCCTCTGCTATTTGTCAATGGTACTAACTGGGTTACAATGCACTACACTGAACAAATCATTGTGTTAGCCTTCTGGAAGAAATTCAAAACTGAACAATAAATATTTTTGTCTGATCTGATGGCAGAGTATGTTTAAAATCCTAACATCTGGCGCAGAAGTGAATGATGTATGGCCTGGGTCCCCCTCTAGAGTCCTGCACATAGCACTGCATCACAGCTTCATGTTCAGAGCAACTACTGGACAGAGGTGGGAGCTGCACTCAGTTCCCACTCATGGAAAATGTATTGAGGAATACTGAATGATGGATAAGATTTGGGACAGGGAGAGAACAAGTATTCTCAACAAATGTAGTTTTGGACAACTTACAAAGCCGTTGGCCATAATGCGGTACAGGCCTTTCAACGACTCCATGTCTTTGTTGGTGAAGAGAAACTGAACCATTCGAGAGTTTCTGAACAGGTGACCTAAGGTTGTCTACAGAAAGAGAGTAATTAGTAATGCAACATTCATAAACAAAACTGAAGTTATATGTACTAAACAAAGGCTAAAAAGTGTTCTCACCAGGAGTTGTTGTGGAATCAGCTGCATGATGAGTTTCTGTGGCCACTGCTCTGTGTTTCTGTTAAGAGACAGAATGGCATCTGTTAAAACAAACCACCCTTTACGAGATACAGTCCTAAAGGTTTGATTGGCTACTCACAGATTTTCCCCTTGGTTAACGTGCACCTGACATGGCAGAGAACGCGTCAGTTTGGTGGTTGAATCCATCGAAGCGGCTTTAGGCTTCTGCAGGAAAGGGGTGGTGAGACGACACAAAAAGAGAAGAAAAAGTTAGTCAGTTAGCCTGAAGAAAATAAATATATCTTATAACACATTAAAGTTGGATTCACACCTCCAGAATTATTAGAGGACTGGATGTTGCATTAAAATCTGACAGTTCTTGAGAAAGCCTACGCCAAAGTGCTGGACTCCAAATGACTGTCCAACCTCAGACTCAGACGTTATCGTGGCCAACATCAAAACTAATCAAACGGATTTTGGAATGTTCTTTTTTCTCCATGAAAAGTTTTTATTTGGCCAAAAGCTTATAACTGCATAGGCCCGAAGGCGGTCTGAGGATGCCTCCAAACTGTCTCTTTCTGGAGGTGCTCTGGGAGTGAGCAGCTGCTGAAGACACCAGGGAAGACCCAGGAGGCGGGGGGGGGGGGGGATTACATCTTCCAGCTGGCCTCGGAGCGGGCGGAGGATAGTGCTGAGGAGGGGGACATGTGGGCTGCACTGCTCACCCCTTCTGTCACTGTGACCGCAATCAGGCCAAGCAATTAAACAAAATGGATGAATGGATGGATGTTAAAGACCTGCAGATAACCTGTGCTTAGTAAAGTGTCAAGAATGAAAGAAAAAATAACCACTTTATAAGCACATCAATGCTGCAATCCCACAGGGGGAAAACAGCCAGCCACTTCATCTTCAGGACATCAATGAAGGATCAATGATGAATCCATCACATATGAGTCAGGCCTACTGTAGTCCCTGTTGATAATGTATTGTGCCTGGCTTTCTCTGAGGACAAATGGCTTATATGTCTTCAGGGATTGCTAAATCGAGAAATGAAAAGGAGCCTGAGATGTGGACACTAAGAAAACAATTGTATGAATCTACTTTAAATGAGTGACTGATGAAACAAACCATTTTGTAAGGTTAACCTATAATTTAGACAATGAAAGCTTTTAGGAATGAACAGATTGAAATTCAGCCAAACAGGATGAACGATATTGATAACAAAGTACTGAATGCAAGCTGCAGCCAATTGTACTGGCATTCCCCTGAGAGAGTTTTTAAACAACCAAAAATGAGTGATAGTGGTGATTAATATTTCTCCACATTACAGATCACTCCATAGGAGAATCACTTACAGAGCAGGTCTAATAGAGGTAGATACAAACAGATTAAGGGTAATGCTTCATACTCCACTTTGCAACTGTTCATGCTCACAGGCAAGATCAAGAGTTTCCTGAGCCTCTACTCTTATTCCTGTCCATTTAACTGACTTAGATAATTTTGACAAACAGAAGAGGGAGGATGAGACTATAGTCGATAGAGGCGATTGATCCGAGTCGCTCCACAAACACAAACACTTGAAGGCCTGAAGGGGTTCGCATAAAAGCCATTAACATCCATTTCCCTGGCTCAGCACATCAACTGCAAACTAAATTGATTGACCTTGAGCAAAGGCAATAGTAATTGGACAGTAAAATAATGGGCAATTAATCGTACGGTTCAATTATCAATGACAGGAGGTTATTAAAGCTCACAACAGTGATAGTTCCTAGACAGTGGTGATTTGTCGGCAGGACAGCCGCTCCCCAATCCAGTTCGAACAGTTTATAGCTGGGCTATAAGGTCAGCAGAGTTATCTAAAACATCAGTATTTTGTGAAATATGCTCGTTCTCTCTTGTTAGATTTAGATGAGTAATTCACATCGTCACCATGTGGTTACCAGGCCAGAGAAGACTCTAAGAAGGTAATATGTCTGGCTAAGAAACCCCTGCAGACGCTTCCCCAGATAGTGCGCAGGAAGACCAAATGTTTATTGAAAATTACCCAAAGAATGACTCTAAATACATTGCAGGGAGTGATGAGAACAACTTTTAAAGGTTTATAATATATTGAGCTTAATCCTCAGGGCACAAAGCATTCAGGAATCACAGCTTTTTCTTGGTATTACCTCTTGCCACTCCAGAACACCGGTCCATGCTACAATCTTATTGGCCACACTTTGCTGCTGTCCGCTTGGGTTTGCATTGCCTTGAGGTACAGAAACACCAGGCTGTCAAGATAAAAATAAGAAGGGGGGGGGGGGGGCAATTGTTGATTGAAAGTACAAAAAAAAAAAACACATTTTCAAAAAGTGAATAATGGCTGTTCTGATGATTAAACTGGAACGTTATTAGATTAGGCAATTTAGTTTCAAACAACATACAATTCAAAATGATATCAGTAACTAGAAAGAAGAATGACTCAATGAGTTAGGAAAACAGAGGAAAAAACAACACTGAATGTACCCAGAATGCTTTTCTAGGGAGAATGAAACATCTTCAGGGTTTGATATGAACTAACATTTAAAATTCATTCTGATACGAGACTTCAGACAGTGTGTTGTTCTGAGCTGGGGGCTGCTGACGATACAGCATCACAAACTAAAGACTTGGTTGTATGATGTCTATATTGAGCAGGGACATTTACATGTAGAAATATTAATATTATTTAAACATTAAAAAGTGTTTACAAGAGAGAAAGGATACCAAATAAAATCTTCAGCTGGGTGCTGCAGGAACTTAATAGCCCGTAATCTAGGGCTTGGCTTGTATTAAAAAAAACAAAAAAAAACCTGAAGTTATGGGTATTATTTGTTCATCTTGATTATCATGACCTACCATGTTGGGCTGTGCAGAAGGCACGATGGGAAGGTTGACGGGGGGCTGCTGCTGGGGCGGGGCCTGTGGCTGCTGGGGCAGTCCTGGGGGGGGGACAGGCTGCTGCTGATTGGGAGGAACTTGTTGCTGTGGCATCATGGGCTGTGTTGATGTAGTGACGGTTGCAATGCTGGGCACATTGAGCTTCACCCCAGCCACTGATGGGAGGGTTGGCTGTTGGGCGAACGGAGGACCTTGATTGACCATCCCTGGGACTGGAGGGAAAAAGTAAGAACAGATATATCACATGTAAAGCATGAATAGCTTGAAAAAGGAACATTCTAACCCTTGCACTGATTTCGGATGGCTTCTAATCTTTACATATCTAAAGAGCCCGTTATTATTATTATCATCATCATTATTATTATTACTACAAAAACACTCTGCTATATAACGTGTGCAATATTAATAATAATGTGCAATAATAACGTGCAATTAAGTATCCGCCACCACGTTTTCTGCACTATTCAATACTCAATGTACAATTATTTTACAGTTTTTTTATATTAATTATTTGACCTTCTATGTTTCTTGTAGTTATTTAATTAGCTCTTTTCACTGTACTGTTAGTTCACAGTTTTATTATCATGCTGCTGTGTTTATTGTATCTTTGTATCTCTGGAACAACAATTTCCTTCGGGATAAATAAAGTCCTATCTTATCTTATCTTATTATGGGTCCCTCCATGTGAGAATAAGTAGTAGATTTTACAGTAATACAATCTTTAGAAAATTGTTTTCCAGAAAGAGTTACAGTAATCTGTACTGTAGAAACCTACACAGTCACACATACAATATGCAGACAAAGAACCGCCACTAAAATCTTGGCAAACATGAATCATTCAAAGAGTCTACCGGTAACTCACAGCGACTTTTCTGATTGTTGGCTGCCTCCACGGCCATCTGTGCCGCCACCTGAGCAGCAGTCATGGGGGTCGGATTCTGTCAGCAAGCAGATTAAAAAAAGACAATGCTTGGTAAAACGTTTTAGGGAAAAGAACATTAACACCACTGTTTGAAACTAAGCCAAAACCAGGCGACAGAAATTAGTCTCCAGGGAGCCTAGCGCTGTGCGGCTGCTTGCCCGTTACCTGATAAGGGTGGGTCGGGTTAATGGGTGGAGGCGGCTGAGAAGCCCCTCCAAGAGGCTGACTGGGAGCCAATGGCTGAGGAGGGAGGACAGGTTTGAGCGGCCCAGGGCCTCCACCTGAGGAAACTGGAGAGAGGGATGGATTTTTACAATGAGATGGAATTATATGAATGCTTCAATGTAGGAGTAATATTAGGCTTCACTGAGAGTGAAGGATAAGACATATTTACCAAGGATTTCACACCTACTCACAGAAAGTTGTAGGAGTAACATTTAGAAAAAGCTTTTATGAATGCTGAAGCTACCGTCAACTAAAGAATGGCTTAGCATGACCAATCAAATCGTCTTACAGTGGAATTTTATAAAATAACACATGGATATAGGACACAAGTATATTACAACCATATCTATAGTGATGTAATTTCACCTTTTCTTTGTAATTTAGTTATTTTTCAATATTTGCGATATTAGCTGCTAGATTTCCATGTTTCTGCTAGTCGCTAAGTTCATCTTATGTTAAATGCTTGGCAAGTAGTTTACATTAAAAATTATTTTATCAGGGGTGAGATCAGTAAAAAATGAGAAGTGTGAAAGCTATAGCTGTAGGGTTTTGTCTCTGTGTTTTTAACCATATAATGGTGTTAATGGGAATGAAGTGCTTTACTTGTGAATCACAAAAAAACTCTGCTTATTCAAATGCACAGATTAAAATTGGAGGGTCAAAAGAACATTACATCAACCATACAACAAATATTGTTCAACATATCCTCACAATGTCATTCTTTTTAATAACACATTCAATTGAATGCAGAGGCCCATACACAAACAGGTTTCTCACCAGGAAGGGAGATGCCTCTGACTAAGACCATGTGGAAGGGGTCCTGACTGTAGTCTGGATGGGGGTCACCAGCGCCTCCTACTGGAGAAGCCCGCTCAAACAGAGACCGGAGAGCAGGCAGTTTCCGTGGAGCCACAACAGAGAAGTGGATTCCTCTCTGAGAAATATAAAAATCACACAATTTTGTTTAGCTATGTTTATCAAATGTAAACATCACTGATATAACCCTATTCATAAAAAACTAAAATAATAACGTTTGATATAAGTCCCTTTTTGAGACAGTGTAAGTGTAGCCTTTTACGTGTTCATAATTTAACTGTAATGTGTATTTTCTAAGTCTAATGATAATTATTTGATGCAATATTTCAATATTTAGAGTCTTTTATTTTGAAGTCCAAGCTCACGTCTCGTTATGCTGTTCTCGTTTGAGTTAGAGCGAGAACGAGACAAAAAACTGAGAGTAAAATGCACAGACACTTTTACAGCTCCGTTAGTTTAAGTTTATTCTTATAAAGTTGTAAGGACTGAAGAATACTTCCCTCAGTTTTCAGAGCATGCAGCCAACGAGGTATGTTGTTGTGTTTGTATTTATTTTACGTTTATTACTTTGCTAAACTCATCTCACATGATGTGTATGTTATTGTGTGTGTAACACGATACTATGTTTGTCATTTATACTGTTTGTTTATGTGTAGTTTTCACGGTGGATTCGAAGAGGAATAAAGCCACTTGTGTCTGCCTGTGCTTCGAGGGAATTACAGACAGTTTAGGTGGTAACTCACATCTCTGATGATTTTGACCAAGTTATCTGCCGTGCAGCCGGTGTAGCTGACACTCTCCACAGCAGGAAGCAGGTATGGAGGAGAGTTACACAGCAGAACACACACCTTGTGGGTTTGACCTCTGGCAAAGAAGAAAAAGAGAAAGCAAAAAGAGTTAGCATTTCTAGTGGGAGTAAATCCCATAGTGAGTCACTCTCTAGAGGGCATCAGATGATTTACAGGTGATTTTGGGAGGCTTTATTACTCGCTTTTGGTTGTTGCCATTAAAGAATATTAATATGTATATGTATTGAACAGGGAGACCTTTCAATTAACTGTCTCACTGAGCCAGTACTTTAGTATTATCAAGTCAAACATAATACAATTGTCCTTTAAGAAGTCTTTAACCTTGATCGCTCCCAAACTGTAATACACTAAGTGTTAAATCATTTTAAAGGAGCAATCGTTTAGTAATGATCCTTCCATTAGTGGGAAATGATTCTACTTTAAAAAATGTGTAAACTGTTCAAAGGAATTAGAGAGCAGTGTGAAAAAAGGCTGCTTTACATTTGCTCCCTCATCTTCTTAAAGTCATCAAACAGCTGCAAGGCCACAGAGAGTCCCTCTGCTATCAGACTGCAGCTTTCTGCTCCACCTCCCATGAACCTGTGTGGACAAACAGCATCATATTTACGATTAGGAAGATAATGCTGTCACATTTATCTCTGTGACGATAAACAATGTCAACTTTTGATATCAAGTAAACATGATAAAGTTACTGGATGCTGTCGATCCATGAGACAAACTCAAAGGCAGAGCTGGTTGGTGCGTGACACTGCACATATGACTCTGGAGCGCAGTCTACTGTGTTGAACACCACAAGACCGTACTGTGTCCCTCCATACTACAAGGACAAAAGAAAAACAAGCAATGCAATTAACAAGCATTTTGTCTCCCAAGGGTTGCCAATCAACCCATTTTCAATGTATCATAAAAAGAGGGAAACACTCACATCTCCACCAAAATCTGTTTCTGCTGGGGGCCCTCCATTGAAATATCTATAGGGAATAAAATAAAGCATTTAGACATGACAACCTGAATAATAAAGGAATCAGTTAGCAAATCTTCGTAATCTTACTCAATAGCTGGAAGTATATAATTTTTCCGTAGAGATTCAAAGTAAGGTCCGAGGTTCGCCGTCCCTTCTATAACAAACACCACATCAGCCACCTGATTGGTCCCAGGCTTTGTGGATGGCTCCATGAGACCATGGATCTGGGCAAGAGGAGGAGGCAGATTTAACATGTACAATGAAAGAAGAAAAAGGTATCATTTATATTCTAAGTTTAGGTTGTCTCAAAAATGAGACAGCAGTGAGATAAGCAGCACGACTCAACAAGCATTCATGCTTTCCGATATTCATTACTATTAATTGCATGGGAAATCTGGAACTAAATTAGGAAGGACTATTTTCTGGAAGGGAGAAAGGAAAAACATTTTTTTGTTCATTTTAGAACTTAATTATACAACATTTACTGCAGTGCAAAAATGAGAACGAACCATTTATACGGTAGTGTTTGTCCTCAAAAGTGTGCTTCCCTGGTCCATAAGCATTTTTAACTCCAATGTACAATATGATGACTTTAAAATCTTCTGGCTCTAATTGAATAATTTAAAAAAATGTCTAGTGCAATAATTGCAATCATACGAGTGCAAAGATAACATATATTATTCTGCAAGAATTACATTTTTAATAGCGCAATAATTACATTTATCAAGTATTATCATAACAAAGACCTGGAGTTAGTCTGCAGAGCAAAACTGGATGCATTCAGAAATACAAATCTTTACAGTTTTGAAAGAGAATTTGAACTTCACGCAACAATCACAGTAGACTCTAGATTCATACAGTATGTTATCATTCAACCTCAACTGCAAACTTTAATTATTTTACGAGTTTAACAACATTTGGTAGCTAAAGATCCACGTTTAACTCAACGACGATCAATACATGATACATGATCAATACAGGTTCAACTAAGATTATTAATAACAACATGATCATGACAGCTGGTAATTCTCAATAGTTTAACATAATACATGAGGTTACTGTATGTATGATAATATAGATTAAACTGAAGCATTGACACTCTGATATAATTCCATCACACAAACATACCAGTGGAAAATTAAATTGTATTTTACTTAGAATCTAAGAAGTATAGGCTGCTTTAAGAACAGAGCTCTGGATGCTTGTCTGCTGAAGTTGTTTAATTTTTGAGTTTTTTCCTGTTCCTTTTAACTTAGCAGGAGTCGAGCTCCTTGTTTGGTTGTATTCGGTACAATATCAATACATTATTTTTTTAAAAGGGTAAAGTTTTATCAACCTATGATATTTTTTTACAATTAAATTATGTTTGTTAACTCAAGTTCTGCTGAACCCCCAAAAAGAAAGGCAGCTGAAGAAACACAGCACCGGGGCTAAGCTAGCCTTGCTAACATGTTAATATTATTCTAACCTTACTCACAGCATAGGATCGTTTATTTATATTATAGGCCTTTTTCAGTGTAAACGAAAGCAACATCACTTTGCACAGCCAAACTGGACAGAGCTTCATTCTCAGAGTTAGCTGTGTAACATTAGGTACGTCAGTGAGCGATATCAGCACAATGGTTAAAATAATCTTAACTAGCCAGCGATGTATCTATACATGCATGTGGTGTAGAAGCGGACTGACCTGGTGTTGTACTGAAACCAGTCGAATCGCAGTTTTGCTTAGCTAAACACACATATATCGTTTGATAAGTTTGAATTAGCTCTCACATCACGGCATGCTAACATTTAACCCATTTGTTGTATTTTTGACGGAAGTGACAAAGAAAGCACCCGCCCACAAAATGTGACGTCACGAAGTCTTGCTCGTCCTTTTTTTCAGACGAGTGCTGCCTCCTACAGTTCAAAATATTAAAAAACAGATTACTTATTTTATGTGTAAATAAGATGTGCAGCATCCATGGATGTAGACAGACCATCAGCATTCGTCCTTTTGTTCTTGATCATGTCGCAAGTACGGTAAGTTTGTATAGCACCTTTCCATACCAAGGCAATTCCAAGTGCTTTACATGAGATATATAAATGAAGATAGTTGAATTGAATGAAAAGGGGCATAAACAAGGCCACAGTAAAGCACAAATAAATACAATAAATAATAACCATAATATTTTAGGGTTTAAAACAAAAAAAGAATATACAATTAAAGATGTCAATGTGGAAATTGAGAAACTAATTATTCTATTAATCTAGATAGAACATCATTGGCATTCAAAGTAGTTACAGTGCAGTGTAAGAAATGAATGAATCAACTCAAAAAACTGAATTGACTGTGAAGGGCAAAGAAATAAGAGCTCATAGGATTACCTGATGTTTGGGAGGTTTAGTGCTTTAAAAATAAATTGTAAATATGTTTTGACACCCAATAAGTCAGTGCTAAGAACTGAGAACTCAAATGGTGTGTTCCACTGATCAGGTTTTTATTGAGATCCGTAAAAAAAACATTAGCAGTCATGCACTCATTAATTAAGATACAAAATATAAATGTGCAACCCCATTTTACTAAATTTAGATGACAGCCTGAAATTATTTCGCTAAACTGGTAGCTTTCTTTTGGTTCTTGTGCATAAGCTTCAGATTTCAGATTCAATGTGTTTAATTCCCGCATGTGGCTGCACTTAGCTAGCTGACTACAAAGGCACCTACAGCATTAGATGCCCACATTAAAAGGGAATGAAGCTTTGAGGCGTGAGATTATCACTGAAGGTTATCTTGGCTTAAACCTTTTAACCTCACTCTTTGAAAGTGCTCTGCCAGTTAGTCATGAGAAATGTCATCTGTTATCACATCGGCCTCAAATCCATCTAATGGAGGCGGCTGTGGCTCAGTGGATAGTGTGCTGGACTTCGAATCAATCAAGTTCGAGTCCCACTGCAGTCAGCATGTCGTTGTGTCCCTGGGCAAGACACTTCACCCCAAATTGCTCCTGTGGGGATTGTCCACAGTACTGAATGTATGTAAGTCGATCTGGATAAAAGCGTCTAACAAATGACATGTAATGTAATGGCCATCCTGAAGTATACAGAGCTGTGTGCTTTCTTTAAGAGTAAATCTACACGATACTTCACATAATCCACACACATTATCATCCATTTCATTCTATTGTAAATTAAAGATCATGTTCAGATTTGTCTTGTAAAAAACAACACTTGGTTACAGCTTTAACTGTGGAGCTAAGACTGGTCTGATGCCCAGTCTGGAGGGGAGATATTTTAATCATAAACACAAACATAATCCTTGCGTTATGTAGCCAGCAGCAGGAAGGATGCTATAGTCATGCCTAGAATTCACTGAATATTGACATCACATACAGCCATTCAGTTTATGTCTGAAACATGCAGTGTTTAAGTATACGTTTCCTTGTGTCCATAAGAAAGTCATAGAAAAAGAAAAGAAAAATCACACAAGTAGAATAAGGACTCCTGAGAAACATGATGGGATGTAGCTTGTCAACCATAAAGGTATTTTTACATTTCTTAAGAGATTACCTATATGTCAAGGCAGAGTTTGAAACTTCATGACGTGGTTATTTAAGACAAACAAACAATTATATTGTGAACAATTAAGCATGTAAGGCTTTTGATATGTTATATTCTCTTTATGTTATGGCAGCTCCGCCCCAGACTAGGTGGATTTTAGGCCAAACTATCACATTACAAAGAAAATATAGTTAATTCCTCTTTTATGTTTGAAAAATAGCTCTGCAGTAACACTGGATAGTTTAAAGTGCTATATAACCTTATCTCCAGAAGGTGTCAGCAAATATCTACAAGTACAGTAGATGCCTGTTTATCACAGAGACAAGGTAACAGATTGTTACTCAAAGGGCTTTGAGATTGTTTACTGAGTATTTATATGTTGTATATATTTAGACTAAGTGAAGCTAATAACCATGAGATAATATTTTCCTTAACTTTAAATATATCGTCTAACCATTGTCTTATGATATTTAAATCACATACCATTTTTGTGATTTATTACTGAGTCACTGACCTGGTTGTCAGGTTTAGCTGGTTAGCATGTTTCCCTATCCTAGTTATTTCCCTAAATCCTTCTTTCTCAACACTTGCTCATCCTTTGCAAAACCTCAGAGCTCAAAATAGAAACATAGCAGAGGTAACCAGCATGCCCTACTGTCAGATCAGCCCAATGCACCACGTCTAACCTGTAGTCGTAACATTGGTGCACTGTTTCTGGGTTCAACAACAGCCTCTAGTCCCCTGTGGCCCTTCAGCTCAGCACAGCGCTCAACAAAAGGCTTCAGAGCTCATCAAACTCAAAACCTCCCACAGTAACAACGCTCCATATCAATTAAACCCAAATCCTGGGGAGGGCAACAAGCTGTGGGCTCAAGCAGCTTTTACATTCGGGCATCACTAAGCAGGAACGCTTCCAACGACCGAGAACTTCTTTTGAGGGAAGGTTTATGCCCAAGGCTTCCCCCGGTTGCAAAATGCTTTTTTTATTCTCACTGAGCTACATCTACATGGCTAAATTAAACAGACAGAATGTTTTGCGAACATGTATGTGTGTTTGTGTGTGTGTGACAGTGCATGCGTAGGCACCCTCTCACTTTGCAACTCTGAGGCTTTCTGCTTCTCTGAAGGATATACTGTGTGTCTCGCTGCTTTGAACTTCAACACACACATAGCCAGCAATTACAGAAAGCCTGCTCTGCGGGAGCACCTTTTGGAAAACCAAACAATGTTTTCACTTTTTTTTCCCATTTTGTTTTTGTTTGGTCAGAGAATGACATAATAAAATATGAATGAGAAATATGGTCGGTGTCTCTGAGCTCCATGTCTGCGAGGTCCAGGTGGCGAGGTATGACAATTCGTCTCCTGACCGCGGCACCCAGCTGGGACGCTGAGGGCCAGATGGTCCGCTCACAACAGGTAATCACAGCCAGCATGCTGATGCACTGACATCCTCACAAATGGGTTACCAGAACTACCCAGAGCATTTGGGACGCTGTGATAGTATCCCCTCCCCTGGCTGTCTCTGGGGCCTTTTCTATCGAGTCTGGCACCGGTGCTGTGTATTTTGTAAATAAATCCACATTCATAAATTCCCCTGTAGCTGTAC
Source organism: Trematomus bernacchii (assembly GCF_902827165.1). Classification (NCBI taxonomy): domain Eukaryota; kingdom Metazoa; phylum Chordata; class Actinopteri; order Perciformes; family Nototheniidae; genus Trematomus; species Trematomus bernacchii. The sequence goes on along the minus strand of NW_022987720.1, from coordinate 15,711,358 downwards.
TCATTCCAGGCCATGAGTGCATATAATGTCAAATGATGTTTCACAAAAGTTTCTGTTTGTGAAGTGAATATCATTTAGTCCTTTCATGAAAGCAATTTATAGCAAAGGTCAGATGGGGCCCAGCTCCTGTATTAAAACTCCGCTCCCCTGCAGAGGCAAGCTACTTTAATAATCCTACTCCTTGAGGTTTCCACTTGCATGAATTCATTGAATTAATTATTTTTGAAAGGTTTTGGTTATTATTTATAGTCTCGAAATAAAAAGTTTAAAACTGTATACGTGGCATTGTAAGTGTTTTAAAAAAAGGTTGGCGTGTCTGTGCGCAGCGCTTTCAAGATGATGATGATGGGAAAACAAAAGTTTCTCAAGAGTCACGAAAGGTATCAGCATGCAGGTAGTGCAGGTAGGGTCATTGTATAATGTGAATGTTACATAAATATGTACTGTAGGCCTACATGCGGAAGATAATTGTTATACTAAAGTATCACCAAAAGCTATTGTATTTGTCTTTAATAATGCAGTGGAAATCATTATCATTATGGATAATAATCAGATACACTAATTAGCAATAAGAGCTAATGTCCTTCTGTCAGCTTTAAATAAATCCCTCCAGTACAAACAGCTCTATATTGCACACACCTCCCCCAGTCTCTAACTTGCTCCCCCTCCCTCTCTGCCTCTTTCAGCTCACTGAACTGAGTGAAATGTCTTTCCGACTAAATGATTTTTTTTTTTGCACGGTGGGAACGTTGCCATAGAGACAGCAGCCCCCCCATCCCCCCACCCCACCCCATCCCTCCTTCCACTTTTCTCTCTCAACAGTCTACAGCATTATGTGCTAACTGGTGCGTTGTCACGTGTGTATGTGCACGTGTGTGTGTCTCACTCTTTGTGAACCGTCAACACTGTCAGTGTGCTGCAGCCAGGTGCCCCATGATGAGTGTGTCTATATACAGAACTATCCTCCTCTACATCCTGTCTCCACTTGTACTCATACACACACACACACACACACACACACACCGCATGCAGCTTCCACTCTCTTGTCCAGGTTTTCCCATTTGCGTCCTCCTCCTCCACTCTAGCATCTCCCGCTCTTCATCCTCCTTCATCTGTTTAATCCTCTCCTACTCCTCCCTCTCTTCCATTCCCCTGCTCAGTCTTCCTCCTCTGCTGAAGCGCTGGAGTTGCAGATTGCTCCATGGTGTGCTTTTTCGCATTAACAAGAGATAATAACCACATGACAAATAACATGACGTTTTAAAAATAAAAAGGGGGACAAATAGGAGCAGTGAGGCCAGATGGAGCTAAGCACACGGGGCAGGCAGCCGTGCTCCATTTTGCATTTAGGCAAAAATACGGCCATTATAAAGAATTCATGACAAAGTGGCTGAATAATTACACACGACTTAATGCACAGTAGAAAGTCAGAGAGCTTAGTGATACAAAAAAAAATTGAGTTCAGGCTGCTTCTGTCCAGGTAGAGTGTCTTACCTCCCATGCCTGAGTCACATATAGACTGTACATCGGAAATGCCCAGGGCCTAGCATGTTATATATATATATATATATATATATATATATATATATATAGCTCACTGCCTGGGATGTGTGACAGTAGCTTCACCCCCTCTCCTGCCTCCCAAGCCAGTGGATTAAAAGAACTCAGAAACACAAAGCTGGATGATACATATCCTTTATTTCCATTATCATTGCTTCAGCCACACTGTTACTTACACATTCACCAATATCCTGCGACCTGGTACAGCTGTCCCGACTGAAACAATCACCTTGACTGAACCCCTCACTCAAATTCTCAGCTTTAACCAATAAAAAAGTAAACTTCTTGAATAAATTAAATATAAAAAACAATTGAAAAATAATAATACCAATTCGAGATAAATACAGCATAAACAATGTTATTTCATCATCGTTGTTTTTGACCACAGAGATAAACAATTGCTAGGTCTCCATTAAGTCGTCATTAGTAGTATTAGTATCAAGTTCATTGTCAGATTTTGCTTAAAGCATTACTTATATAATTTTTCATTGCATCAAGTTGACATCATTTATGTTAATATAAGCATGCAAACATGTTTCCCCATTACCATTCAGAACTGCACTAACACGAGAAGACAGCGGAAGAGAATAGAGAGGACGGAAGGAGGGTGTCATACACAGAAAGAAAGAAAGAGGGCAAGATGGAGGGATGAGAGATAGCGGAGGAAACTGGAAGGTTGGGCTGGTGAGAAATTAGAGCGAGAAGAGGACAAGTAAGTGGGAGCGGGAGGAAAGGTAAGGATTGCTGGAGGAGAGAATGAGTAATCAGAAAGTAATCAGACAGACAGAAACAGAAAGAGAGGGGGGTGGCAAACAGAGGGAGGAAGAGAATAACGAAATGTGCTTGTTCCACTATGGGTTTTGTAATCCATCACCAGGCAGTAACACAAGGGCTAAATAGGGTAGACACAAGCACAGAGAGAGAGAGAGGCTGGGAAAGAGAGAATTATGGGGCCTCGAGACCAATGGATCAATACCATATCTACTTATACAAGCTGGTCGATAATCCCCCAGCTGACATACCACGCAGAATACTTGCAGGTTTGATGCGGGGTGTGTCATCTCCTGTATACCCGATCAAGCACTACGGTGAGTCTCACAGCACTTGCATGGCCCAAAGGTAAAGAGAGAGAATCTAAGTCCCTACCCTGAAGCACACACAAACACCTCCGTAAAAGTGTGTGTGTGTGTGTGTGTGTGTGTGTGTGTGTGTGATAGAATGAGAGAGAAATGGCAACGATAGCAATACAAATAGCTGTAGTGAGGTGTTGCACTGTTGTTTTGCTGAGGTTACAGTAGTAGTCGTAGTAGCTGTGACAGACATGGCTTTATAAGTCTGTATCGGAAGTGCAAAGTCCCTGGCGCTTTTTCTCTCACAACACCTCCTCCCGGTTGTCTTTCTCTAAGGGGATCTACATTTGTCATGATCTGTAGGCCGTGACAAATGAGCCTTGGATGCTTTGTTTCTTTTTTCTTTCATTTTTTTTCCTTCTCGTAAATGTAATCAAAACACACTCAACAATTCAATTTTCAATCAGTGTGCAATTAGTTTTTTTCCCTCGGACATACAGTACACAATTTACTGAAAGAAGTACACGATCAACACAGTTACTTACATCAGGCAAAGAGTTAGAGAGGAGAGGGGTTGAATGATTGGCAGCTGATTTCAGAGACAACATAGACAATACAAACTAGTGTCTATGAAAGACAGTGTATCCCCACCTATTTCAATGAGGCACATATAGTACACACATACACACACATACAAACCCACACACACCCACGCACACAAACACACAAAATGGCTCCTTGTAAAGACACGGGACAGAAGACACGTTTGGCTCCAAGACAAGCGTTTACGTCTGTGGATGCCGGGATTTGGGGAGTGAGGGAGGCAAAGACAGAAAAAAGACGAGGGAGGGGGCGAGCAAAGAGACGTGTCACACACAAGGTCACAGTGACACACAGGCATACACAATCACACAGACGCGCACAAATACAAAACAAACACGCCCATAAACACGGAAACACACACTAATAAAAGCAACACGGAAGTGTGTGTCCTTCTAAAGTCTTGTAAGGGGCATGATGGGGACTTGAAGATAGTCATTTATTTAGTTGAAGCTGGATGATGACTTCTTGAGAAAAGAAAAGAAAAAAGTCCTGGAATGAAAGAAAAATAAAATAGAGTGGTGATATCCTTCCCTGTTGGATACATCCTCTAGCGAGTGCACTCCACACAGATGCTGGTCCGATCCTAAACGCAGGTTTCGTTCCACCTGTGTAGTCCTACATTCGGAAAAGTCTGCCAGTTTGGCCAAAATGCAGAGGACGATCAAATAGTCCATGTCTACTGGAAGCTCACACCACGGCATCCTCAGCGGATTGTAAAAATAGCATGAATAAACTCCTTTTTTGATGGTTATGTGTGTACCGTATCAAACAGACAACAGAGCAAAATAATGATAGAAATGTTGACACTGATGAGCACCATAATAATGGTGACAAAAAGCACAAAGAAGAGGGACACATTTCAAGGTTGCGTAACATGCTTAAACCAATGAGTCAGTCCTCATTTTTCCCTCCTCTGACATCATTAAAGACCACTGGACGCTTTGTCGTCTTTCCTCTGGGGAAAATAAGCGAATTAAGTCTTAAACAATAGGACGTGGAGCCTGGAGAAGGCATCCAAAAGGGCTGGGAGAATCCACCTCAAATGTTTCGTCCTGCTAAGTACTACGTGAGATTTTTTTCCCATACAGTACGGCATATACTGTACACAAATATTGCAAAGAAAAATATCGACATAGTGATTTTCTTCTTTTATAGTCTGTACAAGGGCATGAACCTTTGGTCCTGGTTGAAACATCCATTTTAGGATGGCCTTCCTTTTTTTTTTTCTTTTCAAAAAAGAAAAGTTTGTCACATCACACTCTTCCTAGATGAAATACTACACTAATTTGAATCACACATGAACTATGCACATACTACAAACTCTGTGTGTATCTGTGTGTGTGTGTATGTGTGTGTATGAGTTATATGTTTTTTGTTCCCTTGCTAGATCCCAAATGTACACCTGAAATCACTCCTACTGTACCATTTAGTGTTAGCATGTGTTTGTTAATTTGAAGTCTGATGCTCAAGGTGTAGCTTGGGATGGATGTTTTTTTTCTTCTCCCGGCTTGGTAAAGACAGCACAGGACTTGAAGAATTCATTAGCAGGAGCAAAACAGCACTAGCAGTACGACACTAGCAGTGTCTCCGCGTCTCTCTTTCTTTGATGGACAGAATTATTCACAGATGAGAGGAAAGAAAGGAAAGTCTGGAGCTGGAGAGATGATAAAGACCTGAGGAAAAAGGGGATAAGGGAGAAGAGACCGATTAAGCTAGAGAGAGACAGAAGGGGGCGAGAGAATATATAAACAGTATGCAGTACTGTACGTTTGGAAGGAGGAGGGGGAGATGCATTACATAACCCATAACATCTAGATTATACAGATGCTTCTGCCTTGGAGCCTCTACATCTGACAGCACCACAGCCTCCACTTTATCACACACTCACAGCTAAGTCATGCCTTTAAAGACTCAACCACTTTTCCTGTGTAAATCTGTCTCGAGAGCATCTGCTGCACAGTACGTGGATGTACTTTAAGATGTTAGCACAGTGAGTTCTGTCCAGTTTACAAGCAGAAATCAAGGAGGCAGTGGATTTTATGTAAAATAGTGATGCAGATTCCAATAGCCTAGAAAATAAGAATCCAGACTGCGTGACAGCATGCTGATAAGACGTTTAAAAATCAATATGTCAGATCTAAAACAAGAGAGGCTCACAGCTTTAATCGGAGTGAGGACTGTCCACCACGATGTTCGGCTTAGCGGAGGATTCTGGAGCAGTCTTCGACACAAATGTACCAATCGCTTTTTCCTGCAGGGAAATAGAGATTTTGCTTGTGTTAATTATTAATGGAAAATAGAAACACTTTTTATACATTCAGTTGAAGTAATTAAAATGTTAATATGATAATAAATGTAATGTTGCTGTCATGCTTTGTAGTGGAGTACCACTACTATTTTTGCTACTGTACTTAGTGGTGGAAAGAAGGGTATAGTACAATTTCTCAACTCCTGTACCTCAAGGAGTAGTTCGACATTTTTAGGAAATGTGCTTATTCTTCTTCTTGCCAAAATTAAGATTATAAGATTAATACCACTGTATGGTAAATATGAAGCTACCGCCAGCAGCCAGTTGGCTTAGCTTAGCACAAAGACAGGCATAACAACGAGGGTAAACAGCTATATCCCAGCTCCATTCAAAGATAACTAAATTCTCCTCTGAAGCACCTCTGAATGTGATATCATTAACATTTTATATCTCGGTTGATTAATCCACCCAATCAAAGTGTAAAAAAAAGAAATCCTTTCAATAATTTCCGTAGGAATGTCAAACACCAGCACTTCTTTGTATGTTGGGTTCATTTTGCACTTCTTAATGGTGTGTTGTGTGTATTTCAAATTACTCTACAATGTTTCAGAGGATAGAATTGTAGTTAACTATTATTAGTAATTTCTTTCTTTTGATTAATGTTTGGCATTCAAAGCATGTTAAAATTGTATTAATTTATATAGATTAATTACCCAACAAGATGTAAAGTAATTAAAATATTTTGCAATTCTGCTTATTGCAAATAGTTTATCTAGAAATGTCACATAGCTAAATATGTTATTGTGTATGCGAGACTTTTACTTGCTGAATAATTTTACCTTTTAGAACTTTCTTAAGAAAAAAACACCTGAATAATTATGTTATCACTGCTGCTTTAATGTTAAAGTGCCATTACTTCTATACTATTATCACAACTTTTGCTATTCTAAAGGCAGCATACTGCAGATACCACTACTTGTAATGAACATAATAATCATCATATAATAAAATCAATGTGGCTTTTCAGAACCAACCAAAGGACTGAACATATGTGGTATGAGATCATGACACATGAATGCACACACATAGTCACTGTCACACACACACATGAACACACATGCTCATATGGTCATTACCTCCACAAGCTGATACCAATTTTCTATTGGTTTGCGTGGATTGGCCAGCATGGCTGTCCAGTGCTCCCTTCCTGGTCCTTCAGCCTCGCTGCCGACACGACACATCCCTATAACCTCGTTATGACCAATACTAACATGAAGTAAGGGATGGAAGCAAGGACAAGAGAGACAGAGAGACAGAGAGAGGGGGGGGGGGGGGGGTGATGGCATGGATATAATAAAGCAGAGAGGGAGAGAAAGGGCTTGTAAGAAACAGGCAGGCAGAGTCTAATCTATCAACCCTGAGTACTAGAAAAAGAATACAGTGGCTGTGGAGGGATATTGAACAGCAGCTCGCAATTACATACAGCCTTGCATAAAAGCTTGATGAGAGCGGGGAAGCAGGCACAAGTACAAACATACAAAAGCATACACCTATGGAGATGCCAAATGGAGGGCAGTATACATAATAGAGAGGCAAGTATCTATTCACAAACACATCAACCAGCCAAATGTTGATGCAAGCGTCAGACAGACAAACGCTGGCAGGGTTACACTTCTTCCTTCACCATTAGCATAAATCATGCTTATTCATGAGGTGCCCGACTATGTAAAACAGGGAACGTCCACCAGGAGGCTGATTCATGAGAGGGCTCTCATCATGTTCAACACAGCCGCAACACCATCAAAATGTTACGACCCAAAAGCAACAGCAAACACCACACTGCCAGCGCAAACACACATTCAATAAGCAGCACACTTCACAGTTTCATGTCAAAGCACCCCAAACACGCTGCAATGCAATAACACTTGCTCACCAGTCATAGTCCATCACCGCAATGATGATGGAAACACTTTCTATATTTTCATTGGGAATGTCAAACACCAGCGCCTCGTTGTATGTGGGGTTCAGTGTGTTCTTCTTAATGGAAGTCTTCCTCTTTTTTAGCCTTCGCCCGTCACAGATCAAAGAGGCCTTCACATAGGGATCTGAACGAGAGAGAGGAGGGAGGAAGCCAAGAAAGATGAAAGGGACGGAGTAAAAGGAGAGATAGCAAGCAAGTAGTGAGGGGGGAAAAAGTAATGAAGAGAAGGAAAGGGGATGAGAAACGACCGTGAGGAATAGAATAAATAAGTGGGGACTCCTCCAAATGTTGGTATTATGCTCACAGGTATCCTGCTTTAACACATAAAAGGCATGACAATCAAGTCACCTTGGCAAAGCTGGATTAAAAACACAAAGGGAGAAAAGCAGTACAGGTTGAATCACTTCCATTATCCATTCAACATGTGCGGAGACAGCAGCTAGGGAAAACACACACGACTCCATCTTTATACTGCATTTGATGTATCTTTAAGGCACTGCAATTACCCTGGGATCACTGTGCCAATAATTACGGCATGCGGTCATTACCATTTCAGATTTTATTTAATCTAAGAGGGCATATGCAATATTAAGGTCTTTAAGTGAAGAAAAACGAAAGAATTAAAGGATTTGCTCTTGTTAATTCAATATTAGCATTAGCTCATATCATCACATCAGTTTCACAGGTGAAACTCTTCTTTATCCACACATAGTTAGTGCAACACCTGCAGCTAATTCTGCTTGCAACAAAATACATTTAAACAATGTTTTACTGTGTTATTGTGTTAGTGGATAATAAACTAAAGGCTTCAGCTAATGCATTGATAATGTATAGATCTATCTTTAGAAAATCTAACCTAAGATTATTTTAACTGCACTTCAGAAATTATTTACAGGGGTTAATTAATCAAAAAGGTACTTTTCTGCATCTTCTTGTACTTCAGTAAGTGGTAAATAAAAATGTATTTGGTTAAAACCTTTTTGCACAGATGTGTTGATTTGTATCTGCCGGGAGAGGAAACTGATATAATGTTTAAAATCAGTTAAAATGCTAACTGTATTGTGCAGCTGTATTGCATTCTGGTCAATTGAGGCTACTGATGGGGAAAACACAGCTTCTTCATTTGGTGTAAAACGGCATCAAAAGGAATTTAAAGAAACTAGATCCATGTTTGCTTGTGATCTTAAAAAAGTATCCCAACTGCATGTTAGTGTGTGTATGTGTGTGTATATATTTGTAATCCTTTACCTGAGAAGCCAGTGAGGTCCATGGCTTTGAGGTTGGTGGCCTTGATGACTGTAGCAGTGAGCCTGCCTGCAGTGGGCAGGTAACACAGCGAGAAATTGAGCTCCCCGAGATCAGCCTTCTCCTGTAGGTCACCACACACACATACACATATAGAGATCAGAAACTGAGCTGGCACAAAGTGAGCAAACACACACACACACACACTTGGCATCAGAGACAGAGTCAGATAGGAAGAACATCAACACACAGATATCCTTTGGTGTGCTATGATTGTCTGTTGCCAGAAAAGAGCTACATCTGTGACGGATGGCGCTGACGGCAGGCATCCTAATGCGGAGAGGCAGAGTGTTTAGGCAGAGGGGAAATGCCGTCACTGTAAATGAATCATATGCCAATCTGTCTATGTCCCCGAGTGGAGGAAAGTGTTAAGTAAGTAGAAATGGCGATTCCTCAGGCTTTTTATAAACCCCCCCCCCTCACTACTGATGTTCTCGCTGCCTGTGGTCTCAGTGGCACCACAGTAATGACACCAATGGTATTCAGGTCACACTGTGGCATGATGACTCCTTAGTGGCTTTGTGCCTCACTAATCAATACTTCCCCGGGTGAAACACTGAAATGCGCTAAGAGGCTGATGCTTTAAACTTATTTAATAAATGAAACCTTCATGCCAAAAAACTGTACGACTTCTAATTTGCTAATAGCTTTCTATGAATATTTCATATAAATCTACTTGGACGCAGCACTGTGTGATAAAAAGTTTGGATATGGCCAGCGGTGCCTTTCCAGTAATCCATCTGGACTCTCCTGAGCTGTGTTATTACATTACCAGACTCCGAATGAATATACTGCAGACAATTTCCAGTCTACACCATTCCTGTGCATTCTCTCTATAGAGTACATAAACATCAGACAACAGACAATAATGCACAATAGAAACAATAAGATACTGGAAACCTTTTCACCCAAAAACACCTTGAATATTTATATACCCTTGAATTGATGGGCACTGCAATGTTTTATTTCTCAAAACTTTTATCAGAATTTCCAGAAGGTAATTTCAAGTTCTGCTATTTAAAATAAAAAATTCCACTCAAGGTTTCTCAATTGCTCGTCTGAATAAATGTTTCTTGTGACTGACAAAACATAACCTCAGGACAGAGGCAACCTGATAATTCAAACTTGACTGTATTGAAGAAGACCAGCTGTATTTTAGAAGCTTGCATACAGCAATACGTGAATGCAGCAAATACTTTAAACTGTGTTATCCATTTTAAAAAAACATTAAGAAGGATGGTTTTAAAATTAAAGTCTGACAATACTTACAATTATGTGTTGCTTTCATTTGAACATACAGTACAGTATTTAGTGGTTGCATTTCAAAGTTATTCATTGACTGCTGATGCAGAATTAAACTGTGACCTTTCTTCTTCCATAGAGTCACTATGGCTATGATATCATGAAGTGAATAAACAGTATGAGACATAGCAAAACAGACATCTTGTAAGCATGCCGTATAGTATATCTGTACATTCAATATAACATACTATATTCAGCTGTTAATATACTGTAAGGCACACTATAACATCAGCACATCCACATATTCGTTTTGTAATGTACTCATATGTTCACAAATCTTATTGTGTTCCCATTAACCATTTGGCTTTATACTAAAATACATTGGACAATTGTATTTCTTATTTATTAGTCACTTTCTCTTTCCTCTTAGGTATTCACATTTTATTTCCAACCATGAATCCATGTATTTGTCCTGAAACTAGAGAGTCACGTTTGATATGCTCCATTATTTCTCTATCTAACACTGTTTAGGCCCATCATTTTCATTGGCTGGATATCGCTACAAGGCTCATTTGAATTCAAATCTAATCTTATCTAAAATCTTCCCAAAATGAAAGTTATTGTTTTGCGTTTGATGCAGAGCTTTGTTCTTACCGCTGTGCCCTCCACAATGTCCCTCCAGACGGGTTTGTCCCCGCTGCCCTCGCTGAAGTCCAGCAGGTTGTCCACCACTACCTGGCCAATCAGGTCGTGTCTGGAGAAGCGGTCGAAGTCGTACACAGAGAAATGCAGCTTCCTGGAATGTAGCTCACTCAGCGGAACGCCAAACTGAAAGGTCTCATTGAACACCGGGTTCAAGGTCTTTCTGTGGACCTGCGAGACAGACAAGGACAGAGAGAGGGAATTGAAACTCTGTACATTAAAACTAGAAACATTCATTATTTAGAACCTATAGTGCACCAATGGGTAGGTAACATGGAATGAGTACAAGGAATGATAGGGCAACATGTTTTTTTAACCCTTAGATGCACGAGTGACTGGACCCTACACTCTTCCATAAGTGGGTCAAAAAGGACCCGTATTAGAATAATATGTGTTTTTATGCCATTTTTGTCATTTTGGTTTAGAAAAATCACTTGGATAATATTTAGTATTATATTTTGGTTCACACTAGAAATATTTTATATTTAATTATTCACTATTTATAATTTTAGATATTTCTTTTACATTTTGAAAAAAAACGTTTTCCCATAGGATTCCATAGAAAATGTATGCGGGTCATTTTTGACCCACTTATGGAAGCTTGGGGTATTAATACAAAAACTACAATTTCTTAAAATCTAAATTAAAAATTCGAATGGCACGATATCCAAAACATGTTTTTTGAGGAATAGCTGGAATATGAAATGATAAAAAAATGTAATTACAAAGATACTTCAAGAAAACCACCTCACCAGGTCAAAAAAGACCCACTTATGCATCTAAGGGGTAACAACACTACAATTACAGCAGAAAGGCGGTTAACATTGGACTTGCACTGTACTAAGGGTTGCTCTTACACAAAATGTCAATGCTTGTTTTAGTGCTACCAGGAATAGCCATTACCTCTGCTTGAATTAGTCATGTATAAAAAACTTGGATAAAATAAAATACATTTGTTAAATGTATAATTAATATTCAATTTCAGTATTCTTGCACTAAATATTGTCCAATTAAAGGTTTGTGAGTCAAAGCGTATTAAAATATCAACACCATTTCCCAGATTTCCTAATTTCCTTGTTACATCAGACCTCCTGTTTTCTTTGATTAAATGGACATACTTGTATAAGTACACAGTATCTTATTTCCTGGTTGGTAAAGTACACTTTCACATTGGGACTTGATGTCTAGCACTTAGCAGAGTTCACCTTCTGGCTTTTATCTGTGACTCGAATAAGTATCAATGCAAAACTCTTATATTTAGAAAAATAATCTTATTTTAGGGGCTCAGAACTTATGGTAAATACATTTTCTCTGAAAGCAGTAATGGACAAAATCCTCATATTCGTTTAATAACATCTTTGGCACTGGCATTGGTGTTTTATTGTACTGAATCTTTTCCTTAGAAAACATAAAAGGCATCAATTTCTATGAATCAAAGGGGTTCTTATCCTCACATGGGAGAGTTGTTGTGAATGTAAAAGCTTTGATTAACAGTCTGTAGGATGAATCATAGTGTGCTGAAAGCAGCAAAACAGACATTATGGCACGCAAATGTCATTTTAAATTAATCTGCCTTTCCACAGAAACACGACATTTCAGGGCACAGAATATTCCAGAGGGGTTTGGTTTGCCATAATAAAATGACCCCCAGCAACACAATTAACCTCTAGCACACTGCCTGACCTCGTTGCTCAGCCAGTGGGATGAAAGTGAATTTGTTCCTTTTTTGTGGGATGGAGAATCAAATCAAACCTACTGAAATGATATAAAAGACCTGAAACCAAATTTAAAACTCAACATTCTGTTTCCCAACACGTACAACATAGCCAGATGTCTTCCTCTTGGATGTGTCGAAAGATGTTATATTGGTAACTGTATTTATTCCAAGTTCACCTCTATTTTGAAGGTTTAATGTGTTCCTTCTCTTTTCTATCCGTCACATCAATATCAAGTAAAAAGAAACAGATGGTTTAAACCGGAGGACTAAGTCGGATGGAAAGCGAGCTGCTGTAATTTCCTGCTCGTCATATTTAAACACATTGCAGAAACATTCAAATGTGTCTTGAATCATTTAATCAACGGTTTTTCTTTACTATTTGCTGATTTAGTCTTATTTAGTTATTTGCAAAGAAAGCCTTTGATGTAGATGCTGTCATGCAATAAAGCTGGTGATCATTTAAATGACACACACTCGATTTTCCAAATCTAACTTTTGTCACTGCATGACTGGGTCTGTCACTCCGGCTTATTAGCACTTGATGATTACTTGTTAGCTTTGGAATAAACACGCAGCTGATGGAGAAGCAGTGCCTTTAGAAACCAGAAACACAAAGCTTTAACAGCTACAGAAAAGAGGTCTGTTTCTCTTTTGAAATGAGCTGGAGGGATAAAAGCAGGGAAAATATGAGTGGTCTGAAAATTCCACATGATTGAAATTAAACAATAATCTACACCCTAAACAAAAGCAGAGCGTTGTTATGCAAATTACAGAAGCATTCACTCTTTTCAACGGCTGAATCGGCTTTTGTAACATACAGGAGACAGTCGCACAAAGGGGGAAACCAAAAGGGAGACATTTCAAACGGGTACAGCTTCATTGTGACTGAAAGCTTACTTTTCACTCTTTCCTGGATCTACTGACAATTGTGAAGGTTTTTGAATTTTTATCTTCAGAACGTTTCCCTGTTTGACCCATACGCTGTACAAAAACACTGGTATAATATTTATGGATATAAAATCGAGAACTAAAACTTTCCTCATTTGTGAGGGTTCAAAGCCAGTGACTTTTGATCTACCCTACAGAGAATAAATTAGAAGAGCGGATGATATTTAAGGGCAACGGGTACATACCCTGGTACAGAACATCCCGAAATGTACTCGATATTGACTCTAGGGAGCCCAATACCCAGAATAACACACAGGAGTTGAGTAGCAGTGCCTTGTAATAGTCTGAGGCACATTATCTTGAATACATTTAGCTCCAGATTAGATTATATTACATTAGTGAAGCTGTAATGATTCCCCATGAGGAGGCTAGGTCATCAGAGCAGCAGGAAACAGGCGGAGAGAAAACAGCCAGTCTGACGTGATGATGTTTAAATGTTGAGGAGATTTTCTCTTTGTTTGTTTACACTAAGCAAAACGAGTGAGTGTGGTGGGAGTGGGATTCACCTTGGTCTGGTATTTCTTCTTCCTGTCTGGCAGTAGGTAGATCTTTACATATGGGTCAGAGAAGCCGTTGGCATCCTTTGCTGGCAGGTCCAGAGCTTTCAGGATCTTCACCACCAACTGCTCCGTACTGAGACAAAAAACAGAAAACTCCATTAAACTTTCACATTCCCATAAAAAAAAAGGCAGGGGTCGCTCACATTTCCACAAATAATCTATGAGAGCCAGACAGGATCAACCCACACACACACACAAACACACACCTTTATACACACATAACGGTGTGGGAGGTTTTCGTGTCTTTGGAGTTAGGAATAAATAAAATAGCATGTAAGTGCGTTTGTGTGTCATTCCTGCAGATGTATTATGTTGCAGCGATTAAAGTAAGCACAGTAAGCAAAGTGTACAACGAGTGACAGAGAGTCTGCTTGCCAAGGCGAAGCTCATTAAAAAACCTTAACACAGTTCCCTTTACTCTACCCTCACTATGGTCCATGCTAGTGCCTTCCACTATCAAAGTATTATTTGTCTGTATTACCATTCTTTTTGCTTTATTGTTCTCTATCAGGTTGCATAATGGATGAAAACATAGTCAATGTTTCGTTCACTAAAAAACATAAGGTTTTTTTCTATTGTATGCACTTTGTATTTTCTATTTTACTTATGTTCTTTGTAATTTTTGTTATCATATTTTATGCATGGGTGTTCCTTTCTCACTTTTATTTATGTATAGCACACTGAATTTCTCCTGTGGAAAAAAATGTGCCATGGAAATAAACTTGCTAGACTTTAAATCAGCACTGCAGTGGTTGTATAAAGAAGCCCTTCCTACACTGGGGGGGGGGGGGGGGGGGGGGGGGGGGGGGTCAATCTTAGGGGTCACTAGATGATTACTGTGGTGGAAAATGATAGAAAGAAAATACTGCTACACATTTTTATACACGTTTTATATTTGTCAAATACAAATTAAAATGTAACCTGTTATATTAGGATACAAGTAGAAGTGGCTCTGTTTATTAAATGATATATATCCATATATTATATTTTAAATTGATTTCATGAACATACTGTCAAAATGATATTAATTATTTGTTTTTATCCTTAATTATTTGAAAGATCATCGGTTAATCCAGCTGTAAACAATAGTCAACCCTTACAATTAGTTAGTTAATTAGTTAAATAATAATGATATTAATTTTTTAAAGAACAGGAACTGGTATTAGCAGATTGTTTTGCATTTCGCCTAATGTATGACTCAAACAATGAATCAATTATCAAGATGTGCTGCATTATTGTTTGCCAACTAAATAGTCAAATAATCAATTCATTTTGTCAGCTCTACAGTAATGATGTCGTCTTTGTAGATACTAATAACGTGATATTTTCTGAATGAGGGAGAAAATGACATTTTAATGATCTTTGTACTAAATCTTCTGGGACATTTTGCATGTGGAAAGTTAGCACATTTAGACAATCAGCAGAATTGCTCCAACAATTGCATAATTGGTTCTCTAATCAACACTAATCAGATACTCTCATAGAACAACTCTCACACAAATGCACACGTTTCACTATTTCTGTATTTCTTTGTCACAAACACAAATATGAATAAACGCACACAGTCGTAAGCGCACACAATACACATGTTTTTACATTCGATTGCTCCATCCTGCGTCTCGTGCACCGTTTATTATGTATTTAATTACCAGATGAAGATGAGCACAGCTCGGAGGCCTTTAATCAGACCTCGTTAGGCTGTGTCTCCCCTTGTTAACCAGTGTGTCAGCACTTCATTAGCTGCTTAAGGAGAGCAGCGTGAACTTTGAGGCTGAGGAATGATCAGCAGGCCAAACGCCAGCAGTGACCCCGGCAGTTATAACGTCTTATGTCCGTGTGTACCAATCACAAGTAAGACATGCTTGTTGACAATACAACCGTGGCCCATCTGGACACGTGTTTACCTCTGAATCACATCCAATTAAGGCAATCGGATAAATATGCCCACTCTGCTATCACATCAAATCAGGGAGATGATGTTAGTGGAGGAAATTACATTTACAGCTCAGCCAGATAAATATTTTAACGAGGAAAAACCTGTAATACTCCCCTCTAACGATGTTTATTCCAGTATTATTTTTGGATACGTGTTGGTGGCAGACACACCGTGATTAGCCAGCGCGGTTCACAGTGATGCTCATATGAACAACAATTGGAAACGACAGGAACACACCTCATCATTTCCCCTGCATTGGTTGTTTGCTACAGAAACGCGGTCACAAATTCAAATGTCTTTTTACAGAACGAGATGTGAGCTTGGAACCCAAATGAAGGTTTTTACACAACCCATGAAGCGTGCTGTCGAGAATATACCTATTACTGCTCGAGCACAGAGGTAAATTCACGACCTTATTCCTGGCAGACAATGCCCGAAGGCTAGCTGTTATTCCCACAGTGGAAATGTGTCAGCTTTTAATGGGATTGTCAATAGAAATGCCTTTCCCAGAGGATCTGAGAGAGATTGACATTGTTATTCTGACTGTTACACTCCAAACAGCTGGGTCTCACACATTAACAGACCGATCTTATCACAGTTCCAGTGTGTGTGTATACAGACATGCACACACACTAAATCTCTAACCTTTCTTCTTTACTCCCTCTCTTCTGCTTCCCTAACTATAACAATTTGCCTGCTATGTAATGACAGGCAACTAAAGCCAGACATACATTATCTTGTGACTACATAAATGGGGAAAAAGGGACACATGAATAACTTCCATCATTAACCTCACTGTCCATCCAATTTCCTTGCTAATTCTCTATATCTGTAACTCAAGTTAAAACACAGTCTGGTGTTATTATTTGTTGACAGGGGCTGCTGTTTAAAGTGGCTTGCCATATATAATTCATGAACGCTCCTTTTCTTTTCTGACCATCAGCATTTTCGCTTGTTGTAATGTTCCTACATGTCAGGGCAGGCAGACATGGGGGAACTGCCAGCTGGGCTGCAGACAGAGCGAGCGAGTGAGATACACACTCCTCCCAACAACCCACAGCCACCTAGAACTGCAGTACAGCCTCACATTCGTACACACTCTCCCATTACCCAGTCCTCACAGCATGGCATCCACCAATTACATACTCAGACCCAAATTCTGCAGTAGAGAAGGTTCAAGGAAGAATCCTCAAAGGAGCTAAATAAATAGAAGCAAAGTCTGTGCCGCACAGCACATAAAGACACTGAGGCTGCTTTGTCACTTACTGTATATTATTATTTTAGTATGATTATTGTAAACAAGGGTTTGGCATATTTAAAGCCAATGCAGTAGCATTTCATTGGTTTGGCTTCTTGATAGCTTATCTACCTGTAGGAGGCTTTTCTGCATGTGTTAAATGCACTTATTGTAAGTCACTTTGGATAAAAACCTCAGCTAAATGAAATGTAATAAAATGTGAAAACAAAGGAGACCACAGAATGAATCTGGAGGTGCTTACTTCCCAAACAAAAACTAATTTGCTCAAACTTAATGTCCCCTTGAGTTGGAGGCTTTGTTTACGTGTCTACTGAAGAGAACAAACACAGCAAAATATGTCTTCCAAAGAAGCACCCTCTCTCTGTTCTGTGCCATGAAGGAAATTCAGCAAACCAGTGTCTGTTTGCACCCTTCTTAGTGTTTGAAGAACTGAACACCCACTGCTATGATCAAAGTGGTGCAAAAACAGACGCAGCTACATTGACAGGAGACAGGCAAAACCGGCACTGTGGCACTCAGACAGTGCTGGATTCATCAAACAATATTATTCAGTTCGTATTTTTAAGGACTACATTTCCCAGACTGTGCCAGGCTATCACAAGCATACAAATAATGCAGAATTGATGTTGTTATTTCTTTATTTATCTATTGAATTAGCGCCATGCATAGGAATGTTGTTCAGTCATTTTACCTCTTTGGTCCAGACCTAAACTAAAGAAAAACATAACTGGCTTGCCATGGAATCTTTGAATAAAGTTGTACCTTGTTAGGTGATAATAAGACATGGAAAACAATTGTGTTTTGCAATGCTTCGATCAAAGCAGGAGGTTTTCCTGTTTTCCAGACAGCAAGTCGATTGGGCTCCCCACGGACACTGGTGCAGCATCTTCAGGCTAACCTGGTTGTGATGTAACCTCGATGTTTAGGTTTGAATATAATTGTCCATGTTAAAAGCCTACATGTTTCACACAAGAGGACATTGAAAGATCATTTAGCCTGTTTTGATGTAAGCTTGGTGACTTACTTGAAGGCGTAACGCAGGAGGAAGCTGATTTTGCCGCAGTTGTCGCCCCGGTTTGCCGTCCCCCAGGTCGCCCTTGGGCCTGTAGAGCTCCGGTTTGATCTGCCCAATGCTGGTTACCTGCTCCTTCTCCTCGCCATGGAAATCAGGGCTGGAGAGCTGGTGAGTCATGGGCTTAGGCCTAAACAGACACATAAGAGGATGAATATTAAGTGAAGAACACACACACACACACACACACACACACACACACACACACACACACACACACACACACACACACACACACACACACACACACACACACACACACACACACACACACCACACACACACACACACACACACACACACACACACACACACACACACACACACACACACACACACACACACACACACACACACACACACACACACACACACACACACACACACACACACACACACACACACACACACACACACACACACACACACACACACACACACACACTAAAAACGATGCTTTCAAATAGTATGATTCAGTAACTGGATAGGAGATGCATTTGAACCAACTAAAGTGAGTATAACAACTATCCGCATAGGCACACCTTTTTTACACATTCATAGAAGTGTTATAAAATCAAGTCTAGTTGTGTGATGATGGTTCTTCTGGAGTACAAACCAGAACACATGTATCAGTTAGAAATGGGGAATGTTCTACCAGAGTCCTTTCTGTTTTTGTAGAAATTATACCTGTAACTGTGCTTAGTAAATAACTGTTAATATCACCATCAGTTTTTAGAAAAAGACAGATGTTGTTCAAGATGAAACTGTATATGTTAGAAAGCCCTTTAAAAGCCTTCATTAGAAGGAAGCAATATAGTCTTTTTCAGTATGCTCACAAATCAGCTTTTAAGCAGGTACTGTTTTCCTTTTCTTGATTTTGAATAATTTGTTTTTTAATTGATTTTAGGAGTTTCCTTTGAGCAACAACTACTGTTACAAATGCACAATATGCACACACTCTTTTAAGGTGCAATGTGTGAGGGATAGACAGAGTTTTTAGTTTACAATAGGCTTATATTAACAGAATGTGAAGAACTAACAGTTTTGACACAATTGCAAGACTGTGTAAGGTGTTGCAGAGATAACACAATTAGTATGCTTATCAGCTAGCCCTGGACGTCCTGTCTTAGAATACCACTTGTACCTAAGGGGGTAATAGTGAGTCACGGTAAAGTCTAGTCTGTCCTCAGTCCAAAAAGAGAGAAAAGAACGATTAGAGCTGCTGAGTCAATCAGGTTGAAGGTAAAGCCCCCGGTTAAATTACGCAAAGATGGCTCATACTCTTGGCAAATGACCTTTATCACAATCCTAACGACCTGCTCTTGGCAAGAAACCACAATTTATGTTCAAGATAATAAGTGATATCAAAAGAAGCGACACAAGGGTAAACATTAGCATGGCTCTCCTACGTTGGACAGCTCCTGGCAAGTGAAGAGATGAGGTGTGTTTCATTTAGACTGGTAAGTAACATCCAATGTTGCCTCATAGATAAATATATCTTTTGTGCAACTAATGACAAACCAAACCGTACCAGAATAAACATTACTAAAGACATTGATGTTTGTTTTTGATGTGGTATGGTCTCTCTATGGCTACTACTGGGCAAACTATGCTATACATTATATGCCTCACAAACATTGAGATTGTACGATGACACATTGCACCTTTTAACCCAAACACTCGGTACTGACCGGGAGGTGACCTGCTGCTGGGAATGGGCGTTCGGCAGGTCTTTATGGGGCTGGGCTCCAACCTCTGAGTTAGGGACGTCTGGAGACGTCTGACTCAGCTTCAGAGTTCCTGCAGAGTGAGAAATGGACAAACATGACTCGATGACTCACTTGTCTCTTTTATTAGTGCCTTAGTCATTACAGTGGCTTAGAGCAATGTCTCTTTTTCGAATGCAGGGTCGGCATCATCGATCGCATTGATTGTCTTACATTGATTTAACTGAGAGTTTTTTAACGGCAGACAGAAGAGAAAGAATTAACAGACGTTAACGACAGCAGAACATGATCCAGCATCAAAAGGCATAATAAACAGATATGAAAGAAGGCACATCTAAGTACCATTTTGGCATCCAGAAAACATTTGACGATTACTGATTAATGATACTGATGAATCAGTCTGTGAAAATTGCCCCGCCATTATACCGTTTTTGGGAAGGATCTCCTAAAGCTACGTTAATCAGTATCTTTATGTGTAATCGTGTTAAGCCTGCAACTAATGCTTATTTGAATTTCAAACGTTTGTCTACAAAACATCAGGAGAAAGTGAGCAACACCAGTTCATGCAAATTAAATAATGAATTTGATTATAAAAAATGTAATCAAATAATTATCTGTCAATCAAGTAATTGATTAACAGACTACTTGTTGCAGCTCAACAGAAGAACACATCAAAAATCTATGTGAGATGTGAAAGGGTTGCTGGTAGTAAAGGAAAAACACATCATTATTAGCCAACTCGTAAGCTCCAGCGAGTTTCACTGCACACATGAACTTTGAGTTCAGCGGTGTCAGGCAGCGGTTTTTTTGCAACAAGCTCTGATAAAACTAGCTAGGAAAGAAAGTTGAACATACAGTACAGCAGCTAAAGAGGGATTTGTTCTCAGCGGTTGAATAGAACAAAACAGAGTTAAAGGAAAGTGAATAAATGAGTTCACCAGCATCACGAATCTAATGGCGTGTTAGCCTTAAAGCTGATTAGATCGCTCTGCACATTTCTTTGTTTAATAAACAAAAAAAACCTTTAATGAAAATGTGTTTCATATAAGTGAAACTTCTCCTTAAAGCCACAGTCTACCTCTTTCTTAATGAGTTTCTTTTATAACCAAGTATTTGTAATAACAGACTAGGCAAGTAACATGAAAAAGTAATATTCCTTAAATGTAGCACTACTATGAGAACAGCCATTTATTTATACAAAAATGGCCGTTCATCACCCAGTTAAATTAGTTTCACTGTATGCAGGTACATTTATTAAATTCAGTAACCTGAGAGTATATTAAAATAAAAAGTTATTGAGCGTGGAATTACATTACTCAGTCTGACTGGGATTAAGAGTCTCTCCCTCTCACCTGCATTGTTGGGGTAGGAATCCATGTCCAGATAGGACGGCTCCTGGGTCTCCTGTGGCCCCCCCACCACACCACCGACCTCCCCCCTCTCCACTCCCACCAGGTCAGAGAAATGGGGGTGGTGCTGACCCTGCTGGCCCAGGGAGGGGTAGAGTGAGGAGGAGGAGTGACCCTCCTTCCTCTGCAGCAGGGGGGGGTAAGAGTGAGGAGCCCCCGGGGCCTCCAAGGCTCCCGACACCTGCACTTCCGGGCAGCAGCCCCGACGTCAGGCTCAGGCCTCCGCCCTCCTTGTCCCTCCATGGCAGCCAGCAGAGCTTCCAGGAGACGAAGAGCGAGACGGAGAGGAGGACGATGCCACAGAATGTCACGATGACCGACAGCAGGCTGACAGAGATCTCTACAGAGGACCAGAGGAAGATATAAGGGGACATTAGAGGAACAAAGGGAGATACAGAAGGAAGCCATAACTTCATTATTAAAGTGTGTATTTACACAAAAAGAAAAAAGAACATTTCAAAAAAGTGTGGGAAAAATGTAGTCGACTGTAGACTGTAGGCTACTTAGGCACAGCAGTGCTGTAAGTCATAGTCATAGCATTGCTAATCCAGTGTTTGTCATTATACAGCATCTGCAATCGGTTCGGCCCCCTGACTCCAGCCAAACTTAAAATGAACTAAAAGTAAGATTGTACTGCGGAACAGATTTTCTAATCAATGTTAGCTACCTTTGCCAGTCAGCCCAGCTGATTGGACAGGAATTGGCTGTGGAGAAGGAACGTTCACGAAGGAACTGAATCAAACAGTCAACTCTTATTACATGCATATTTATAAATAGTATTTTTTTGGTTTTAACAGAACCAATAATCGAACTAATCTACACTGGTAAAGGTGGCGTAGAGGTACGGTGGTGTTCAAATACAGGAAATGTTTTTTTGAGTTATAATCTTTTTCCAAGTACTGTATGTGTCCCAATTTTAAAAGATAATTGGGAGCCAGTGGTGCTAAATGAAAAGCAAGGGGATCACTAAAGTTACATCCTGAGAGGGGCATGAATGTCAACCCATTTAATAGTTGTTGAGAAATGTAAACCACAAATGTGAACCTAATGGTCCTGCTGAGGAAAAATCAGGGGATCAATTAAGTCCGTAGGATTCATGGAATAGGTTTAATAAATGTCTGTAAAAACCTTCATCACAATCAATCCAACAATTATATAAATGTTTCACTCTGGACCAAATTGGTGGACTTGCAGACAATCATACATTACCATCCATAGATTCATGCTGCTAGCATGACACATACACAGTAAGCCACGGCGTGATCAACAACACATACGCTGCCTTCACACATCATCAGCATCATGACAAGGTCTCAAAAATCACAAATCACGAAGCCAGAGAAGGAACCCGCTGTAGGCGTAAATTGATGCAAACATCCCCTGAAGCTCATATCCAACGTTTGAATCCAGAGCTTTAAATGGGGGCAAACGTTGGCGGAGTGGATATTCTTAGGGGAGGAGAGGAGAATAGACGGATGTGGGAGAACGGGGGCAAACAATTACAAAAAAAAGTAGCAACACCAACAATGATATCTCTCTGCGATGTCATCATGCATTTCCACATGGTGATGAGCTCTTTAATCTGTGACGGCTCAAGGACTGTGTTGGAGGGGTAAATAGGATCGGGGTTGGGGGTGTGGGGGGAGGATGAATATGGGGCAGTAGAAGATGTGTGTGTTGCGAAGGGTGGAGTATGACTCATCCGAATGAAAAAGTGTACAGAATAAAAAGAAAACCGCAGTTTCAGCACAAGACAGCCGGACAGTTCCAGCAACAGCCTCTGTTAAAGAGAGCAGAAATGAAAGTCCACATCAGCCCCAGAGCTCGGGAACTTAGTTCTGCTCATGCTTTTGAAGTTCACAACTGTACATGTCGGAGCCTATGATACGTACATTCATAAACTCATACATTTGTAAATACCCTATAAATATGGTTTCAATATTTATAAATACATAGACTAAATATACAATGAATATTTATAATTATGCTGAGCCATTTGAAGTCTTTTTATAAATAGCATGATTTGCGTCTGATGACTGTCTTGATAAAAGGACCAATCAGAGCCCACAATGAACTGTAGGCCCAGAGCCCTTAACATGAATATGTATAGGTTGTAAGTCGACCAAGAGACTCATTACGAAACAGTGTGCAGATTTCGCTAACAGTAAGCTTCCCCACCTTGCAGTTTACCTAGAATATTTGCCTCTTGCCATCTTGGGCTCCGTCAAGATCAGGATCAAGATCACTAACAATCCTTCCTGTCTGCCGGCAGATGAATCATAACCTCATGCTGAACAATATTGTCTGACCGCAGAGGAAAATCTTTCCTGAACCACCGACCAGATACTTTTCTTTAACCCCTTTTTCTTAAATGTAATTCAATTCAGAATGTCTTAAATGGCATAATAAAGACAATAAGTGTTACATCATACAAAAGAAAATGACATCTGTAACAGGCTGACAAGACTGAGTGGAAACAAGACAACAGCAGCCCATCCTCCAGCCCTGGGGTACATCTTCTGGAATTTTGGTTCGCCTTCTGTCTCCACCAACCCTGCCTCTCTTTCTCTTCCACTCTCGCCTCTTTATAATCCCCTCAGAAAACCCTTATTCCTCGCTGTCATTCCTTTTCCCATGGCGTCTGCTTCTGCACGCCTCGACTTTATTCCTCTACTCAGCGGCTGTCTCTTTGTTCGTCATTCCTATACCTCCTCTTTGCCTCTCCTTCCTCGCTCAGTCTTTGGTGAATTATTCATCAGTCTGTGTATGTCATTAATCAGCACTTGTTCAAAAGATATGATTGGGGGGCTGCGAAGGTGGGGGATGGGCGAGGGGACATTGATCTGTCGCGGTGGTGAACAAGACGGGTTGGGAAGTGAGGAGCAAGGGATTGAGAGAAGGGGTAAAAAGGGACAAATAAAAGCCGGGCAAGAGAGAATGTGAGGATGGATATAAGGAGACGGGTAAAGGGAGGATGCGGAGGAGAGGAAAAGAGGGCAAAGGAAGGTAGGAGGAGGTAGGAACATATCAAAAGGATAGTAATGATTAAGGGGAATGGGGTGAAAAATGATCGCAACCACAGAATGGCCGGCAGGGCCAGTAGAGGCTGGGAGAGGGGGTGAAAACAGATTGTTGCACATGCTGAAACGGACATATAAGCTGACTGGGTTTATTCCCTCCTTTTTGTTTCCTCCGAGGAGGAGGAGGAGGAGGAGGAGGAGGAGGAGGAGGAGGGGGGTGAAGAAGGGAGGAGGGCTGATAAAGTCGATGCAACTACCACGTGAAAGGGATGAAACCAAAGAGGCAATGGTAGAGAGAAGAGAGAGAGTCCAGGAAAAGAGCGATAGAGGAAAACAACCTGACAAAGATTTAGAGCAAAACCTAAAAAGGGGAGGGGTTTGAGGATAAGAAAGGTTAATGTATTGATCTGGAGGGGGAAAAACAAAGAGAGGAGGCAGAGGAGTAGGTTGTGTGTGGTTGGCAGATCAGGGATGCGCTGATAAGACACGGCTGTGATCAAACGTGCGAGGGGACTATCGGGGGCCAAACCGCGCTCCTCCATTTGTCTCTCTTTAGGGCGGTCGCTGTACCTTCACAAGCCCTGATCTTGCCAAAGATCCATCGCTTATCCACAAAGCATAAAAAGAGAGTGAGCGGGCGGGTAGGTGGGTGGTTAAGAGGCCTCTGAAGTGCACTGTGAAGAGGGACTGAGATTCCCTGTCAATCAGTGACTGATGCAAGCCCACTGGGAGTCGTACATTGCTCTACATCAAACACATTTCTGCTGCTTACACAAGCCATTCGCTGACAGCTTTCGGCGCTGCCGTCCTCGGAGGGTTCGGAGACTTCCGTCAGCAAACACCGAAAAATCACAGCTGGTAGGCGAGGGGGCCAACGCCTTAAACCATGCTGTGACATTTCTTCACAGAGCCATCCAAATCTCCAGAGGCAACATGCAGCCAATCCAGGCTAATCTACACTGAGCCACAGATATCCATGCTAATCTGCATAACAGCATATTGCACTTCCAAATGCTTCAATTAGAACCCTCACACAATACTCTACACACAATACTCTACACACAATACTCTACACACAATACTCTACACACAATACTCTACACACAATACTCTACACACAATACTCTACACACAATACTCTACACACAATACTCTACACACAGTTCGGTCAAATTGAAACATTGAAGAAGAAGAAGAGATAAATATATATGTATTGTAATCCAGTTTTAAGATAACAATCACAGAATTCTACCGAGACTCTTTTGGGGCTCATAAAAGAAATGCGATGGACTTGTACTGAAGCCATTTCAATCTAGCAGATCAATAATTCATGGGTTGTTGTTTTGAGTGCGCACTACCTCGAACAATCCCTAAACATGAACACTTGTCTTAACATTTGCCTTATCATACCTTAAAGTTTAACATATGTCATGCTGTACTTCAACTATTCAGACAATACTAGAATGTTTCTGCTTAAGACTGTCAAAGAGGATATTTGCATACACTATGTAAATCATACCATTTTTATGACAGAACAGGCAATACCATTATTTAAAGTATCAAGAAGTTTATGTTTTATTTTTATCAAGATGTAAAAGCCACTTTCAGACCACAATGGGATACTAATCATCTTCAGTCGAGCTCATATTAGGAGAGTTCATTTTGAGTTGGTGATAAGTTCCTCAAAGCAATCCACAAAATATTTTCAGTATCAAAGACTCGGCCCCTGTAGGTTTGGAAGTTTTCTTTTAGATTAGTGTTTCCTCCTTCACAGCGTACAGCAGCTGTGGTCTGTTTGGATGAGGGATGGGCATTTCAAGCAATATTTAATACTATTCAATAATCACTACACACCTGTGCTGATACCGACCTGTGGTATTAACGTAAGTCACACAAACTTTTTGTATAATTACATTTTGTAATTAAAAAACTATTCAAAAGTCATGACCTACACTAGATTGAACATCTAAGCTAAATGTACTTCTTTTGAATGGTGGAAAACATTGATGATCTGGGCAGATGGGCAGAATGTTTTCCACTGAAAAATCTTGAATCAACATGAATCAAGCTGCCTATAGCCTCTCTGTTCTGTTAAGGAAACTACCAACTTGTACAAGCCAACTTTCAAATGTACAGGGGTGAGCCTTTGAAACAGCAAGAGTACCTTTTGGGCAAAGAACATCTCACTGTGTGGCATGGTTCTAGGTATGGCAATGTTGGTCTCTCTATTAAATGGATTCCCATGAATTTCTTAAAGACAATATTGCCTTCCTCAGGACAAACTGTAGTCACTTTGGTCGTTCCCCTGACTTTCCATCTAGCAACATCAGCAGGTCAAAATCTAAATGTTTGCAATGATATGGCTTATTATTAAATATATGCAGAGCTTATGACAACCCCATCAGCCCCAGCTGTAGTTTGAATGAACTGCTAGTAACGAAATGTTAGCATTGAAGCATTGTCATTGTGAGCATGTTAGCATGACGTTAGCATCTAGCTCAAAGCTTTGCCTCAGAGTAAATCCTCTAAGATCTCGCAGGGGAGAAACGTATTATTGTTACAAACTGTTGAATCCTCTGAGAGCAAACTTTGTAAAAAAAAATGTAGGAGAGTCTCCAGGTGTGTGAGTTGAGTTACCTGTGTCCTGTCTGTTGCTACCTCTCAGCAGGTAGCTGAACTCCTGGCAGCGTTCACTTTGGCTGTAGCCTCTTGGGGAGTTGAAGCACAGTTCTTCCACCAGCACCAGCGCCTTCTTACACAGGTCTTCATCCCAGTCCCCCGACATCCTCCAATCCGCATTGCACTCTCACCAGCAGTCAGCCAATGACAGCGCAGCCCTCGCCGCCCTCACCTGTCGGACGGCGCTATGGTAAATTGAATGTTGGCCTGTCCACCTTCTGCAATATATGTCAACTGAGTGAGAGGAGGCAGAGGAAGCTGCCGGCAATAAAGAAAGGAACAAGGGGTTCTGCCAGTGGCCTTGGTCTGGGTCACGGAGTGCCCATGTATGACTCAGCGTCACCCACCCCTCTCTCTTTCCCTGGAAGAGAAAAAAGGGAGAGAAATTGGCAATGTGAGTGTAAGTACATCAAATCAAGCTTTTAGCAGATTAGTCACCTTTCCTATTAATCAAGAACTCTGATGCCAGAACCATCAGTGTGTGTCTGATGGATCATTGGTTCTGGTGCTACAAAATATCACACTAGCATACACTATGAAGAGTGAAAATAGATAACTGGCATCATGAAAGAAGTGTTTTCTCAGGTGCCGCTAAATGCTAAAGGCTAGCAAATGTGTTGATATCGTTAAAATCACATTAGGGTCAGGTTCCGTATTTGACCAAAAACACATTTAATTAAGCATTTACCATTTATATGGTTATAAGCCAAAATGCCGCTACCATCAACCACATGTCTCATTGATGGTAAAAAAAAATACAAGTAAAAAACAGTAAACAAGGAAGTCTGAGGGTGTCCTCACCAGGGTGCCATTTATGCAAGGGCACATTGCTTTTGAATTGTTTTGAGGGAAACACATTTTTTTATTTCTATCCTCCACTGGAAAGGGATGGCAGCAAAAGACTCCCGGGCAAATACAAATCACCATATGGTCTATGTATGGCCAGAAGTACTAGTTAGTTAATGAGCCTTAACCTACCCTTGAGGTGTGAACAAAGTATTTTGAAATGAATAAAAATACTCTGAAAGCTATGTGGAATTGCAGTTGTTGCTGATGTTGGTGTTGGTTCTTAGTGGGTTCGGCACTGCAAGCAACCTTTTTTCATTACATCTAATTTAATTCCAAGTTAATATCAGAAGTTTCACCTAATGTATGTTAAAATATACTATCAATAAATTAGCCCATGGAGTTTTGAATTAAAAGGTAGTACTTTTCACATTTACCTCGAGCTGGAG
Organism: Trematomus bernacchii; assembly: GCF_902827165.1. NCBI lineage: Eukaryota > Metazoa > Chordata > Actinopteri > Perciformes > Nototheniidae > Trematomus > Trematomus bernacchii. Next base: position 15,683,086 of record NW_022987720.1, on the reverse strand, counting down.
ACTTCCAATAGCTCAAATGTTGTACCTTATAGTGTTCTAAATTCAAACTATTTTATTCTCAAAATGGATTAATAACTTTAAATAAAGCCAGATGCTTTCATACTTTCTCAACATGATTCATATTTCATTAGGAGTCTTAATGATCTCCTGGGGATTCTGTGATGATGTTTGTGTCCAAAACTGACCAATGGTCTTCATTGTGACCAGAGTATTTTATATATTATTTTGTGGAGTCCATAAAACAGAAATATGCTGAAGGAAATACCAACACTGTGAGAGAGAAGAGAACTAGTTTCCCTTTTTTTTAATTATCATTCAATATACTCAATTTATTGCCTTCCTCAGGCTTCACAAATAACTAAGAAACAATTCAAGTGAAAGCATTTTTATCAACTTAAATAATGTCAGAAAACCATGGTTTGTTTACCTTTATTGAACTTGACGGTTGAAGTTCTGGGCCATGTTGAATTTGCAGGACAGAGACACTCTACATCAATTGTCTTTGCAAATAGATTTGGCAGAGGAATAAGGAATTATGCCCGCAGTGCATGCATAACCTTTATCTTGTTATTTTCCTAACGTTTCCAAGACCAGAAAGGGAGCCCTGCGGACAAGTGGCTCTTTTTTCTTAACTTCCCATTAGGAACAGAGTGTAGTTCTTAGTCATCTGGATCCAACTGGGTCAGTGCAACACATCAGTTTTAGTGGTCCTGCCAGCACTCCAGCATTGATCTGCACCCACTGTCGGATTTGCGGAGACTCTTTTGAAGCTCTCCAGCATAACCTGAAAAACAATGAAAATCAATCTGTCAAATAAGTGAAGAGACACAACAAGAATAACAACAAAAAACACTAACATTTGGAGAATTTTTTTAATCTCCTTAAATATAAGATGGAGGTAAAATCTGATTCATTAAGTTTGACTGCCCTGTAGTTATGCTCCTTGTCTTTTCATCAAAGAAAAACAAGAGTTTTTTAGCATATTGTCTAATACATGTCTTAATAAAAGCAGGTCAATGCCTAAACTCCAGTTTCTCACAGTTTGTGAGTCTCAAGGGACTCTGACTGTGGAGAACGAATGCAAAGTTGTGTCTAATAATACATAGCCGTTGCAGGAACCCTGATATTGAAAATATCCTGCAAAAAATGTTGTACAAGCTGGAGTTTGGTTGGAAAATAAATCACTGGCAAAACAATGTTCATGGTGTGCTCACTTTTTCACCAATCTGTTTTGTCCTTGTAAAGCAGTTGCCCTATTTCTCAAGCAAGGTGCCTATAGTCGGACAGGGCAAGGACTATTGATCAGTTGATGTATGTTGTTCTGTGAAATGTCAGTGTCAGTCTTTGTACATTGAGTGGCACCTCCCTAGCAATGCGCTCCTTATATGTCCATATGTCCCAGACCCATCAATCAATCACTGCATTAGGCAAAGACATACTTCACTCTGAACAAGTCCCTATCCAAAGAATGCTTCCAATCTCTTTCGAGTTTTTCTCGCTCCTCTTGAAAACAGAAACACACTTTTCTTTTCTTGTTCGCCCTCTGTTCCTGTCTCTTTTGAGAAGCGGATTGTCACATTAGGGTAAACTGTCAGTTGAGAAGAGACTCAGATAATGCAGTCTATTTATCTGTCCACCGCAGCTCAGCCTATAGCAGTTGGAGAAGAAATTAGCTAATCAAGACGTAATCCAGACCTTACATCCTACATCAGCCCTCCTCGTGCCCCCCCCCCCCCCCCCCCCCCCCAACCACTTTCCCCATTAAAATAGTAAATCTGTGTGAGTGACTTTAAAACCCAGGATATCTCAATCTGAAGAATGGCTGTCTGGCACAAAACTGGCCGCTTCAAATGCCAATGACAGATTCAGGGGGAGGGAGAGGCAAAGATGTAATAGAGGAGACGGACAGACAGAAAGAAAGAATGATTGTGTAGCAAGACAGAGGAAGAGGTAGACGGAGAACGAGGGATATACGTCATTAAACTGGAGGCGAGACAGATGAAGAGGGTCGGAAAATAACTGGGGCAGAGAAAGTCAGAAAAAAAAAACAGGAAGCTGGCGGCAAGGGGTGACACAGCGTAATCAACGGGTAAGGGGGTGCAATTTACAACAAGCTAAATATTTACAAAGGCTCACAGATAAACATCAATTCAGAAACATGTTGACCAACAATTCGACTCAGATAGCAACATGCCCAGAGATGCACATCATTTCTTATTTAGTGTACAGACCAATACTAAACCTCCCACAGACACTACATTGACTGCTGTTGTGATGGGGATCAATACTATCAAGGAGCAAATACACCACAACGTAGACCAGATGACCAGTGAGGTCACCGTCCGAATGGGAAGAGGAGGCAGGACGGCATGAAGGTCACAGTCTAATCACACTACGGAGAAAGGAGAATGGGAACTGGGGGAGGTAATTGCCCAATCATGGGAGAGGGTTGCCAGTCAGATCAAGAGCTACATCTTGGAAAAAGGGCAACATAGAACAGAAAGAAAGACCAGTCAGCCATATAGCCTCAATAGATATAGACCAACATTCATATATGAGTCAGTAAGAAGCTGCAAGTTCAAACCTATACGTGTCCTTCAGTAAGACTCTGAGCCCCTTGATGGCCCATCCTGTTAATCACTAAGGATAAGAGCTCAGCTAAATGTCTCTTTTTTTTTAATGGCTAAGTCCAGCCGTTACATCCTCAATAGCTTAAAGGCAACGAAGCAGATGAGGCATTTATATTTGTAACCCCTTCTAATGAAGGGATCATGCATGTATTTGCACTGGCAGGAGTGAAGTCGCCATCAGGTGACCAGAGAGCTGAGTAAAAAGAATTGGAGTGAGGATTATCATCCAAAATGTAAATAAAAAAAGCACACATTCATTATTTCTGGGACATACACCAATACATATTTATTTAATATCGAATGCACTCACTCATTTTTTATATATATTGGATTTCTATTTTTTGGCTCCGTGCTAGTCAAACAAGAATTTCAGGGGTTTTCTCCTTTGCTCAGAAATTCCACCGAAAAAGCTACAAACAAACACAAATCCTCAAGCAGGGCAAATGTGAATATGATGAAACCCATGGGGCGGGTTTTCAGTAACAAGGATCATGTTAGCGAGTGCGACTGAAATCTGAAATCTGCGTGTGCAATCTGTCTCTGAGGGATGAATCACACACCTCAGCAGGGTTTGGGAATTACAGTGATAAGGCATTTGAAACGCTGCTGTCTGCTGAATAAGAAGTAGCAGACATTTGGAAGCTTACCACAAACCTGTGATCTATTGCAACCCCATATCCTCGTTTGAAATTCATTTTCTAGTGAAATTATATGTTAGTCTTTGAATTGAATACAATACATTAAATATGAGTCTGCTACCATTTTAGCTTCTCCAGTTCAGAGGCAACTAACCAATATCATTTGTTGCGGCAGCGGTAGTATTACCTTGAGGTCGTTCTGAATATAATTATAGAGTTCAGATAGCAATCAGGCAGTTTAAAGATACTGCCCTTATTCACTTAATAAAAGTCTCTTTTCAGTCTCACCTTTTCTCTCTAACTGAAATTACCATTTAATGCTGAAATTTACAAATGTTATGGGAAAAACTGAATACCTTCCTAATTGGAAAATGTAACTGAGAACAGTCAGACTCTTTTTTGTTTGAGAACATAATGCTTCTGTAGACAATGGAGACTAATCCATTGGATATACCTAAGAGGATATTTATTTGGATCTCAGCGAACCTGCTTTCAAGTCCTTCAATCTGCTGCTGCGCTCTTTCTTTTGTTTTCAACCGTATACCTGGAAGTCATGTTTTATTGGAATGCTCATTCTTGCAGATTCTTTTGTTTATTTTAAAGTCTGTAACATTGCTTAAGTGTTTAAGCTAATTTCACACTTCCAATGTCTGAGCTTGGCAGCATTTTTTGCATTAACAGTATATTTCCTTTAATAATTTGTCATTTACATTCGGTTTTACTTTACAGACATGGCCTGTGACCCTCACTGTTCCAGACTTTGATGCTGTCTGCTCTGCTGCAGCCTGCTGGGCCGTATCATGTTGTGTACCATCTCAAATCGATGTACTCATGTACCCTTAGATCATCCGCCATTCGTCAGGTCTATCACTGATTCATAGAGGTCATGACCTCTCTCCACCGACACTGGCATATCCTCTTTTTTGTTTTGCATCACTTCTTTTCGAGGCCAAAGCGATGACTGCTCGAGACAATGCTTTCAACGCTCCTCTCTGCTCATTCGGCCGTGATAGATTGATGCACAGGGGTAAACAGATAGGGATACTACAACACATCTTTTTGGTTACTCCAGTGGAGCGCTACTGTTTTGCGTCGGGACAGAGACAGCGGCGTATAAGGCCAAGATTGAGCGTGGGGATATTAATGTCTATTGACTAGAGGTAATAGCTTTGCCAAGTCTCTGCCTCGAGGTTGTTCCTATAATAGCTCCCACCCTTTCAGTAGTTCCTGAACACCCTTTCAGCAAACAAATAACATGAGGTGGGGGAAAGTGTCATGAATGTGTGCTTAAGACCATACATCTCTATAAACATGCAATGAAACACGCATTCACAACCAAGCATACACATTTTCCTTTTTATCTCTACCTATTTCCATACCATATTTACACATATCAAAGGGGTTGCTGTTCAGGCTCTCCAAGCTTTTCCACAACTTGGGGCTGCAAGTGTTTGTATAGTCTATAACATGAGAGAGCTAATAGAGAGCAAGTGGCCGGCCAGGAGCCTTCGGAAAATGGTGCTACCTTTCCTGTCTCTTGCTCAGCCAGTGTAGCTGCAGAGCAGGACCTATTTACAGACAGGGAGTGTAATCACATACACACTCATACACACTCACACCCACACACTGACACACACTGACACACACAGAACAGAAGGCTGCCCTTACTTCATTATTTATCCTAATGCTATGTATGTCAGAGTCTGTGTCTCCCAGGTTGAGGTTTCTTTTAATTATTTTGCATAAAGATGGTTCTCTGTGGTGTGAAGCCAGAGCAACTGTGTCTTTGATGGCTTGGGGAATGGGGTGTGGGTGGGGTGGAGGGGGAATTACGCACGTCTTACGCACGTTAACCTGTCTTCTGTGTGTTTTCTGCGTGCTCGTGCGCGCATCCCACTGTCTGTTCATCTTATATGTTAAAGCGTTTGCGCGGAAGAAAGTTAAATCATCAGCAGCAGTGGGGATAGCTGCCATTGATACAGTTTTGATATGAGCCTGTTATTTTAAGGCTATTCCAGCCTATATAGCCTGTATGGACTGCCTCCACACAACATGCATCCCACTATATGCTCGAAACACACACCTAGCCTACCAATGCAAGAATGCAATATGAAAGAGCCTGGGTGATGCACAAATAATATACATTAAATATTTATGGAAAACAGACACATGCTGCTAGATTTAGGGCATATTCAGCAGAGCCCAGTGCGGGATGCAGGATCAAAGGAGATGTGATGCAAATTACGCACACATCGCAATATCTCAGACCCGAATGCAAGCTGGTAACAGAATCAACGAAGGGAACATGTCCTACCTTGGCGTTGCAGAAACCACTGTATCCCTCTGTCCAATTTACTAGCTTCTCCGCTGTTTCAGTCAGATGCGACGCTTGTAAAGGGGCATTCCGCCCTCTTTTGCTCTGTCCACCCCCTCCTCTCGCTCACTCCCTCTCTTCTCTCGAAGACGCACCGAGCAATAAGCCCCGCAACTGGGATGGCAGACTGAGAGAAAGAAATGAACAGTATGTTATATCTTCCCTCCCCGCGCTTACCTCCCGTTTTCTGTGTTCTACCCTTATATTTTACCCCCTCCTTGTGTTTTTTCCTCCTCTCTGTTTCACTATCCCCTCCCTCTCACTCTCTCTCACTCGGTTCCTCGCTCCCTCGCCTTTTTTCCCTCCCTGTGCTCTGAATACTAATACTCTGTCTCTCCTCTCACTGCCTGTACAGCCCGGCCAGTGCTAACGACATACTGATGTATGTGGGGCGTGTAGAGAGAAAGCCAGAAAGGCAGAGATGGTGTTAGTGGAGGTGGGGGTGGGGGTGGGGGGAGTCCTGGAGGGTAATGGCTACTGGGTAAAAAAAAAAGCCTAGGATCTTGTTTGGTCTTATTATAGCTGTGATTAGATAATACCCCTGCAGATGCCCCTGGAGAGGTGGTGGTGGTGGTGGGTGGGTGGGTGGATCGGGGGGCCCATAAAATGCAACTTATTTTTATGGTAGCATCCCTGAGATGAGGGGATGGAAGAGGAGAGAGTGGAGGTAGGGGTGGAGGAGTGTGAGGAGGAGGTGTTGCTGGGATTTGAAGCGGCGGAGAGCAGAGATGGAAGGGAGGGCCAATGTTCGGCTCTGAGCCAAAAAAAGGACATGGCTCCTATAGCCTGTTTGTACATGTACATGTGCAGGTGTGTGACTGTGTGTGACTGTGTGTGACTGTGTGTGTGTGTGTGTGTGTGTGTGTGTGTGTGTGTGTGTGTGTGTGTGTGTGTGTGTGTGTGTGTGTGTGCACCATGGAAACCTCAGCAAAAAACGAGAAGAGCAGATGAGCGATGCAGAGGCCATGATCTAGTTAGAATGAGATACAGCCTTATTGGAGTCGTGATTAGATTATGATATTCCGGCAGGCGTCATATAAACAGAGAAGGGACACATAAAAAACTTTCTGTGTTTTATGAAAACATCATTGGCAGGATAATGAGGACTCCACGGTGGATCTGGAATAGGTAAGTAGCTGTTTTTTAAAGGGTGCCCTCTGGGGTGCTTGACTTATTCCCAGAGGGGAGTCACCAAACAAAAATCTGGAAATTGTAATTGAAAAGATATACATTTTGTAATTAAACTGAGAATGTAATGTCGTTTTGACATCCAGATGTCCAATTATGCATCAAATCAACAAACATTTCTTCAAATCTATTATCTAATTAGCTCAGGACCATGCTTACAGGGCAGTGAGCACAAAAAACAACACACAATAAAACAAAAAACAAACACAACAAATGTTACTTACAAGGATATTTGTGAAAAGAGCAGAAGGTCTGGGTTTAATCCTTTAGATTGATGAGTTGAAAACATTAGCTATCCCTTGCCTTAGGTTTTCTACTCTGCTTTCTGCTGTGACAGCGCCAACTTGATCAGTTAAAGTCATCCCTTTGCCCCTCAAGATGTTCATTGCATTTAGGCCTGCTGCCATAGTGAATGAACATGGTGAACAGGGTGTGCATTTTCTTGATTCTTGTTGTTTTGTATCATTGGAAGCATTCCCTAGATTTCTGCAAAGCCACTGCAAATACACATAACCTAGTCAGTTATATGGTAAAACAGAAAGCTTTTTTATTTGAAGAGAAAGTCCTTCTACTGTGAGTTATGTTGTCGCGGTAGAGGTAGGCACCTTCATTTTTAAAGACAGCAAACCGATGAATTAATCATTCTCACAGAGTAGACTGTTCCCAAACAACACCTACTGGGCCACACAGCACTGAGAACACGCAGGCCTTATTCTCCACTTTGGTATGGAAATTCTACCTTTATTCTGATAAAACTATTCTAAAAATATGTTTTTTTTCAACTATAGCTCTTATTAAACTATTATTTATTCATAAAAATGCTAATTTTTTTCTCCCTACTCAACAAACTGGTTGAGTAGGGATCTCCATCAGATTTGTATCAGACTCAAATAATATATAAGTGTCACTTTAGTTGTAACAATTCACCCTGTACAAAATACTATCTTCAGGATCCATTACCTTATTCCACCGACAGAATAATTTTATAATAAAAATAAATAACACAATGTACACACTGTCATTCCTAACAACGTTGTAAAATAACATCTTGTCAGTCATCACATGTTTCCCTGAAAACGACAGGAATTATATTAAACGGACATAACACGTCATACAAAGTATAATAAATCAACACCCCATAATTAAATGTCATTTTCATTGACATCCTTCTGGAAACAGTAATGGTAAAAGCAGGATGGAAAAAAAGCTGTTTGGAACCCTGCAGCTGCCGATGATTGACTGATAAATGAGAGTAAACAGTGACCTCTGTTAACTGTCACAGCGAAGCACAGAGAGAGTCTGAGACACACAACAGAAGAGGACAGGGACGCAGAGCGAGGGAATCAGGATCACACAGAGGGGGAGGGGGGGGGGGGGGTGCAGAGGAAAGGAGAAGTCAATAAATAGGATTGACAAAAGATAGAACATAAAGCTAAGCCAGTGGCAGCAGCTACTGTCCTTGTTTCCTCTGAAAAAGCCATTGGCATGACAATATTTCTTATTTATGGTGCAAATTATTCACTCTTAAAAATGTACATAGAACACACAGAGCAAACAGGCACACAATAAAGCGCATTTATAAGCTACAAGGATCTAAATATCACACGTGTCGTGCATATATTTTTATATAAGTAGACCAAAGAAAGCTCAAAGGGATAAGAGCCCATGAGAGAGATTAAGCGTGACCATCAGTGTTAACTCCAGAAGTCAACATTCTAATTTTAATTAAAAAAAATGAAGAACAATTTTAAAGTTACATAATTGTTGATACGTAATAAAATAGTGCTTAAGGAAGACTGTTTCCTGTGTCCTCTAAACTGTCCCTTAACATATACCACATTTAACCTGAATAGTCTTGAGACACTTTATCCCCAAACATGTTGTCTGTAAAAGCTGGAGGACTGTTGGTTTTGTACATTTAACTAAATGCTTTGTTCAATCTTAATTGTCAGTGAAAGTTACCAGTGTGCTCTTATGTTGACATCAACCAAAATCAATGGAGTTTTGTTTCCTGAAAACTGTGCTGCTACCTTTTTCTGGGTGAACAACATTTTTCTATTGGCGAGACCCACAAATCGTTACAACTTGCAAGGCGATGGTAATGTAACCAGAAATGTAGCTAATCTCTTATGTAATTTATTGCCAGCTGGCCACTACTGATGCATGACTGTTCCACTGTTAGGCCTACCTTACCACCACATTGACTGTGGCTTCTGCAATTATCTTAGATGGTACAAAAGATTGTATGTTAAAAAAATGCTCCAATGGAAATTGGAGCAAGGAGAGCTCCAAGTCGATGGCAAACGCTGAAGATTTATTTGAAGTTACAGCCTGAGAACTGACAAAGACATTTGCTGCAGCAACAAAGTGACACAGCTCCTGCTCAACCAATTCTGAAGATCTCCAATGTGTGTAGTTCAAGACAAAACTATTCTCAAGGAAGGAGAGAAAGCGTCAACCAAGGTTGCATGCCTGAATTCCTAACTATAGGAATAGAGTGATAAACTGCGTAAAAAGCAGATACCTTGGCAAATATTTTCCTCAACAGATACTTTCCAGTCAAAGTATCTTTTAAAATCACAATTTTCAAAACTATACAAAAGAGAAAGAATAAGGACACACAGCAGGTTGATCAACCACCTTGTACATTTTGAGCATTCCATTTGAATCAGTGTAACGTTCATAGTTCACCTTTTGGTTGTTGAAAGTTTAAACATTTAAATACTTTAGCAAGTTTTGGCACAAGATGGAAATTAATAACATGCATTGTAACATGATCTGTGATTGCTGGTCACGATCGATTGTTTTCATAAGTCGCCGAATGGTGCATCATTTTAAATGTTGCGGGAGCAAGGTATTGTGGGACTGCTCCTTCACCTTTCCTTGCTTAATGGTCCAGTGTATCCTACGCTAAAGGAGATAAGGGAAGAATTGAAGCCCCTTTTCTTATCTACAGAATTCAAACAGGTTTTATCATGGCTGCCACTTACTGTAGGTACTTCCGGTTCCTGTCACTCTGTTAGGAACCTTTCTGCATAAAAAAAGACACCAACCTCTACACCAATTCTACACCAACATATGTCTCACCAGAAGAAGAGGGGGTTGTCCCTCTAGGGAAGCCAAGACAGAGGAGACAGACAAAGATATCACTTAAAAAGCAGTACCTCTGTCTCTGTGCTCTATCTCGTCTTGCCAAAGGGGACAGACTTTCCAAGTTGCCCATAGCTCAAGGTTTTACTTTCCTCAGCAGCACCAACAAAACAGAACATAGGTAGAATTTAGCTTCTACCCAACAAAGTCCTCAAGCAAAACAATAGGACAAGCTGCTGTCCGGCAAAGAGCTCTCCCCAAAGTTGTTGCTGACAACTTATATACACTATACTAAAAAAAGGGTCCAACCAAACAGGACAAGAAAACAAAGCTTCAAACATGTTTTATAAAGAATAGGAAACTCAGGAAATGGTTGTAACAACAACAAAGGTTCAGTTACAATTCTGTATTGCCAAATGTGTTTAAAATATGTTCTTCAAATCTAATATTTAAAGTATATGCAAGTGAAAAAGAAGAACCCAGGAATTAAAGTGGGCCGAGGCCTTTAAATGGGTAGGCAGGCTACTTGAGTGAAACTAGGGCGCTACCATATACTCAAAAGGTAGAAATGGCTGACCATGCGGCATACAAACATTTACAGGTATGAGGTTTTACCGTATCACTGGTGTGCAAGACAATGGCAAGCAGGACAAACTGTAAGGAAGCAGCAAAGAAGCATAACATAATACAGACTGAGGAGACCAATTGATCCATGTTTTAAAATAGACTGCCACCTGTACCATCAACCATGACAGACAGGGGCAAAGGGCAGAACAAAGCCCAGCAAGTGCCTTTAATAAGCAGACCTAATGAGGGGGGTGGTTGGGGGAGGAGCCATAAGCCAGGCCTTGAGCTGCATTCCACCCACTACCCACTTCACAAACAGTTTACCTAATATAAAAGAACATACCATACCATAACATAACTTAACTGTGGATATGGTCAATTAACATTAACATGTTAAGGGAAATAAATGTGTGTCTGAAATGTGTTTTGGATTTGCTAACTTTCAGTGGGTTCTTCCTTGGCCCATACACCCATCCACTAAGTTTTATGAAAATCCTGCTTGTAGTTTTTTCTGTGATTATGCTGACAAACAGCCAAGTAAACAAACTTAACGAAAGCATAACCTCCTGCATGGCGGTGATAAACCAATCGGCCGGGCCAAGAAAAATATCAATGTGTGTGCATGTGTGTGGGTGGCTGGTGGTCAAGGTTTCTATCGAGGAAGTAAGAGATTAAAAAATAAAGAGATAAAGCCAAACATGGTGGTTTGTTTTGGACGATTAAGGAAACATTTGCTGCATCATGGCTTGTTGCTGCATGACTCTGTATTTCTTTGTGAGGGTGGGGTTTCTCTCTTGGATGGTTTTGAGTGTGAACATACTGTGGATGTAATGGGTGCTGATGTACTGTGGGAGCCTCTATGCCATTTGTATTGCCTTGTTTTGGATGATTTGTTGTCTGTTGAATTGGTTTTGTGAGGCTGTGGTCCAGGCTGGTGCTGCCAACAAACTGAACACAAAGGGGACATAATGGAGGATCAGGCCTTTTTTTATTCAAAGGGGATAGAACGAACTAACAATTGGACTTAAAGAAGACAAAACAGCAGGACAGGAGATTCCCCAATGATGTGGTGGGAACCAGGCCCATTCTGATTGACCACTTCCTGTATTTAAAAAAAGGTGCAATGTGTAAGATATGTTTTGTGAGCTAGTTCAGGCAATCAACTCGAGCCACAATTAAACACTTCAGAGGCCTTACCCCCGCCTACCAAAGAGATCTCATTCTTCACTTCACATCTTATTCTGGCGGAGAGAAGTAGAGTCCGCAGCCCTGGGGCGTGGACTGAGCTTCAGTTAGCACTTAAAGTTATCCTAAATTCAGCCACATCACCTGGTTTTATGCAGACTGCAAACTTTCTGGTGCTGCTGTTTCACATGTTAGACCCAGCTGTGGCTGGTTGCCAAGCGCAGGCTGTCCAGACCGCTCTCCTCCCCCCGGGGGGCTGCTCTCCTGACCGCGGAGAGGTTGAGACAAATGTGCGGGTCGTTTCTCGTTTCTGCCACTCTGGATTTGGTCCAATAAACAAACTAACAAAATGTAATCACACGGCCCATACAGCCCCCAGTTAGTGCCACAGTAAACAGATGGTTAAACTGTTGGCCAGCACCACACGTTAAGGTTAGAACAGCAGTGTTATCTGACTGGTTCTCAGACTTTCAGCGCATTGATGCAGATGTGAGTATTTCTTGACCTGCTGTACATTTTACTGTGAAGTAAAACTTAATTGTTAAAATAACAGATGATTGTAAATTGAGATTACATGGACCTAAAAGTAGAAATGCTGCTGTAATAACATCTGATTATGCAATAATGAGTAGCACAAAGAACCCAGCTAATTCATGAAAGCATTATTTAATTATAACAATTTCCCATGAGAGGTGATTTGAATTCAATGTTTGTTCATTAAATCTAGAGTGTAAAACGTTTCGAATACTTTTCCATCACATTTTGCCAACTCTGACATAATTATGTCCCGTATTGGCATTTCAGATCTAATGAAATGAAGCATCTTCTGTATGTATTGGCCCTTTCTTTCAGAGTCTTCTCCATCGCTGCCCCCACCCTCTGGAACTCCCTTCCACAACACATCAGAGACTGCACCGACCCCCCCACTTTCAAAACACTGACCAAAACACACCTCTTCAGACTGGCTTTTAATTTGTGAATGATGTTGTGTTGCTGTTTTAATATTTTGTATTCTATTTCATCTCGTTTTATCACCACTGTAAAGCGTCTTTGAGCACCTGAAAAAGCGCTTTAAAATTAAATGTATTATTATTATTCTTTCCAAAAGTCTTCTCTGATCAGTCTCAACATCATCATGATCACTTGTTACCATGACAACTCTCTCAGGACCAATCGCCCACATCTCTCCCTCTCTCTCTTTCTCTCTCTCTAGCTGTCGCTCTCTCTGCTCTTCTTTTGCTCTTCATTGTCTTCTTTGTCGTGACTCCCCCCTCACCCATCACCCACTGCCATCACCCACTGCCATCACCCACTGCCATCACCCACTTACATTTCCCATCAGAGGATTGCATTTGCTCATTTACTTAATTTGTTATCTTTCCTTTCTGTCTTTAGCTCTTTCTTTCATCAGATAGATGTGTGGGAAGATTCAGTAGCCTCTCCTCTGGAGTATCACCAGTCAGCACACTCACAGCAGCTGGCAGAGAACCCCTCCAGCAAACTCAATCAGGTCATTCCAGTCTCTTGACTATTGTCTTTGCGGGGTCTTCCAACCTCGTTGCCCTAAGCCTGCAGCAGTTTGGACGGGCCCCATATGCAGTTTGTGTTAAGGTCAGGAACCTCAAAGTCCTACGATGGCGGCGGTTTTTAGAAGAGAGTTACACAACCAACTGCCTCATGGCTGTGTCTGAGGTAGCGTGCTCTGCCAGCAAACTGTCAAAATCAGTTGCCCAGTTGTTGTTACAACTCCTGGTAGCTTTGCCTTTACAATACGTTTATCCTAGATTTTTAAGCATTTCTATCATTTCTTATTCTTTAGCATTTTATACCATCATTTTTATTTTTACTTCAGTATTTTTTTTTATGTTATAGGCAAGGCAAGGCAAGGCAAGGCAAGTTTATTTATATAGCACCTTTCAACACAAGGCAATTCAAAGTGCTTTACAAAAATGGAAGACATTTTAAAAATGGCATTTAAAATCAGTCATTAAAAAGAAAAGATAATAAAATAAACATTAAAAGAAAAAATACATGGATAAAAGTTAAAAGTTACAGTGCAGTTTAAGATGTGAATAGTTCAATTAAAAGCAGCGGCAAAAAGAAAAGTCTTCAGCCTGGATTTCAAAGTAGTAAGAGTTGCAGCGGACCTGCAGGTTTCTGGGAGTTTGTTCCAGATATTTGGAGCATAATAACTGAACGCTGGTTCTCCATGTTTAGTTCTGACTCTGGGGACAGAAAGCTGACCAGTCCCTGAAGACCTGAGAGTTCTGGATGGTTCATAATTTAGCAGGAGGTCAGACATGTATTTTGGGCCTAAACCATTCAAAGCTTTATAAACCAGCAACAATATTTTTGAAATCTATTCTTTGACACACAGGAAGCCAGTGTAAGGACTTCAGAACAGGAGTGATGTGATCCACTTTCTTAGTGTTAGTGAGGACTCGAGCAGCGGCGTTCTGAATTAGCTGCAGCTTTCTAATAGATTTTTTAGTGAGGTTATATATGACTGTTTGTACATGAAAGAAATTGCATCAAAAAGGAAACAGTCAAATGTAGAGACTACTGGTGAAAACAACAGAGCTATTAATGCACAATGTCCCTCAAGAGTGGTTGAAAAGAGAAAAAAAGATCAAAAGTCATTAGCAACTAAGGTTTGCTACCAAGTTGAGCATTTCGTTGATTTAATTTATTTTAGATTTTCCACTGAGATTTGAGGTCATTCTGGAGCAAAGGAAAAATAACATTGCCTTTTAGGTTGATATGGCAATTAGAAGGAGCCAGGGAGCAGTCATAGAGAGGGAAACATAATCATGCCAAGATTTTTAAGTTATTTGCACAAAATGTCTTGATAATTCATCACCAAGACAAAGTTAAACTTAATTAAAGAATCTCTATCCAAATATACACTACCAAGTAATCAGCAAGGGACAGCTAGATTTCGAAAATGACTCGCATGCACAGGCAACATTTGTAAATTATTAAATTTGATCGCACAGATGAATCAAAATGCTGAATGATTTAATTAAACTGAGGTAAGGAACTACACACTGCACACTGTGCACACTAATCAGTACATTTTATCTCAATGGAGTTTGTGCCAACCTGATGAATATAAGTCCAATATTCACCTTCTGTTTATGCTCTGTTTCGGTCTAATTAATAATAATTAATTTGGTTTATTTAACTGTCCCCAACTAGCTAGTGGCTTACTGTGATTGTCTGCTGTTCAGTGATAAGCAGGTAGTATACAGCGGGTTGTTTAAGCTTTTTCAGTGAAAACTTGTTTTAGTCCAAAGAGGTGCAACAACAGCCGTGACAGTAAACCAAAAAACAGAAAATGTGTTCATTTTCTGTTTAATGAACCAATGAGCTGAAATACACATAAAGCTTCACAAAGTCAAGCAAAGCTGCAGATTCAGATATTCATATGTATGATAATCCCTGAGAGCGGTCCCTTTCAGCTGGATCCTTATCCTTTTCAGGATAAATCTAGCAAGACATCGTCCAAGACTAAAACACTGACAGCCCGTTTCTACAGGCCTCTCTTTCAAAGCCACTCCCCCAAAATCATCATCATGAAGGTAAACAATAAACATGGTTATTGTTATTTCTTACAGACTAGCTATTTTGGGAGCAATGAGAGATTTCTGAATGTCTTGTTCTCTGACCACTGGACTATGTATTATTGTCTTAGTTATGAATATTTGGGGGCTCCAAATGTCAGTTTGTATGGTGGGAGAAAGGAGTCTGACTCACGATGTGCTACAGGGGGTGGTAAACATGATTTCAGTGATATTTTAGATACACTGCTTTCTTTGTGTTTTCCTTCTTTCAACTTATCATATTTACTGTTCGGTCCTTTCGTGTGTTGTATTTAATGTTAGTAATGTCTTATCCTATCCTGTCTCTTGGCGCTACTGGAGCCACGGAGCCGGAGACTAATCTAATCATTTAGGGCCCGCTCTTGAGTAGTAAATAATTTTCTTGGCATATCACAAGGTGTGTGTGTGTGTGTGTGGTGTGTGTGTGTGTGTGTGTGTGTGTGTGTGTGTGTGTGTGTGTGTGTGTGTGTGTGTGTGTGGTGTGTGTGTGTGTGTGTGTGTGTGTGTGTGTGTGTGTGTGTGTGTGTGTCTGTATTTATGAGTGTTGTGTAATTCTCCTCGCTCTTTCCAGTGTTTCTCACCATGGCCCTGCACAGCCCCCGAGGACAGCAGCAGCCCTAGACCATTTTCTTTTTGATCTTGTCACAGTGACACACTATGGTCTATATTTCATGTCCCTGACTAAACTGCTCTGCTGTTCAGATGTCCACTTTAAAGCTTGATGCACTCCTTGTGTATGGATTTGGCTGCCATGCCAGCAAAGCACTTTGCCTTGAAAAGGAATTAAACTCGTGAGGTTTTTCTAAGATAGATTAAATAGGGAGGAGGCAGAGAAGGCTGGGCTCATGGGAGGGGCACTACCCAAATCAACAGAACCCCCCCCCCTCAAAAAAAATGCCAACGGGTGTGGGTGAGGAGGCTGCCCTTTCTGATGGGTGTCTGAACATGTGGGTGGGTGTTTGTGTACAATATGAGGATTTCAAGAACATATGCCTGTTTCTTTATATATGCATATCAGCTTGTGTGCACAGACAGCGGGCAAGGAACATTACGTGGCAAACATTTCCAAGTTACATACAAGACAATGTACAGTAGGAAGCCATCATGAAAATAAATGCTTGTTGATTGTTATTTTTGCTATGGCATCAATGTTGTGTTGATTGGATTTGGTATTGAACTTTCTCTTCTCTGCCTTTCAGATATTTTCCAGTTCAGGGTGAGTGAAGCGACAAAGTGAAAGATGAAGTGACAAACAAAGGAAGGTAATGCGCAGAAAGCCAAGGGAGGGGGGGATGACTTGGAATGGGAATTACAAAAATATAGTGCAGATCCGAGTGAGAGCCTGAGGAAGCTTTTGTTTGCTATGTCTCACATGTTGGTTACTCAAGCTAATGAGCAACAATAAAATAGCAGCTAATTAACTCTGGCCATCAGACTGAGACCGAGGTAAATGAAAAGAGGAGGGGCAAGATAGAGAGAGAAGGGGGAAAGTGTTGAGAGAGGGAGGGGAGATAGATGGGTAAATGACCTGGGAATCACTGTTATCTGCCAAGGATGTTCATGTGTGCGTTTGCATGCAAATGAGTGTGGGGGTGTGTGTGTTGTGTGTGTGTGTGTGTGTGTGTGTGTGTGTGTGTGTGTGTGTGTGTGTGTGTGTGTGTGTGTGTGTGTGTGTGTGTGTGTGTGTGTTGTGTGTTCCAGCAGGGGGAGCTGTGTAGGTCCATGTCACTGTAAGTGCTCTACATGACCATCTGGCTCTCACTGTCAGACTGGATGCTGAACTTACACTTAACTGTTTCAGTGCCAGCATCTCCTTCACATCTATACGTAATACATACAAAAAAAACATGGACAATAAACAGATGCAGAGATTGCCTTTCTGTTGACAGTGAAAAGCACATCTTTGGACAATATTGTTATATGAACTGAATAAATCAACAATTCATAACAAAGAATCAGAGATGTAAATGATTGATGAAGGAGGCTCTGTGATTCTGCAGCTCTTCTTGATGCCACTACACTGACAGATTGTGTATCTGCTTCACCATGGCGAGGGAAGAAAGCATATGGTTAATTTCTCCTTCTCCTTCTCTGATGCAGTGTTCCAGCTGAACCCCTTGGAGAGTCTCTCTATGTACTCACTGTACTGTAGTGCTTGCCATTCTTCAGAGTACCCTGCTGACCTCTCTTTAATTAGGCTAATTGAAATGTGAAAATAACCATTTTCTGGATTGCTTATTATTTTTGGGCAGTTTAGAATAAAAAGCATGTGTATACATTCAGAGGGCAAGAAGAGCTGTCCTACCTCTCTCCTTGGTTGACCTTGTTGCCAGGTTCTAATGAGTGTGGCCCCTGCCGGCTGGTACTGGTCTGTCCCCCTGGTCTCTGGAGTGGCCTTGGATCTGGTTTCAGTATCATCTCCTTGCACCTTTGGCATTCTAAATGCTACCTTGCCTCTCTATTTCCGGGGGGAGCATCCCCCACCGTCGGCCTTAGTGTTGTTTAGAGACGAGAGGGATTTAACAGACATACTTGAGACAAATGGTGAGAGACGGATTGTGCTCGAGTGCTCTTGGCTGGTCTACAGGTGGTTCTTGGGTTTTATTTGTGTTCTTAGATCCTCTGTTAACCCCCAGAGCGCGCCCACTGTTGGCCCTAAGCATTGACAGGAGCCTCCCCAGGGCAGCATGAGCTTGTGGAGAGCAGGGTGAGAGAGAGAGAGAGAGAGAGAGAGAGAGAGGTGAGAGCGAACGAGAGAGAGAGAGAGAGAGAGAGAGAGAGAGAGAGAGAGAGAGAGAGGGGGGAGGGGGAGATGCCAAAGTACATTTGGAGCAATGTGCTTGATAGTATACAGTATGTGTATGTGGCAACCTGAGAAAATGTTCATATGTTTTGTGTCTTCCTGATGAGGTGAGTCATTCCCTCAACACACTCATCTACACAACAAGTGTAGGCTACTAGGTGTACCAACGCTCCCACCAAACGACGGTGAGCACACACATACACTACAGTGTCTCACACACACAATCTCAACTGCACGGGGAAAGATCACATGCTCATCATTACCCCTGCAGAACCAGCTGCAGCAGTGTACAGTTATGTTCACCTCATGATGTGACTTCAAACATTTATCATACGTACACATTATACACATATGGAGTCATTCGCCTTCGAGGAGCTATGTGATTTCCTCATTAACTTCTCGAAATGTAATGAGTCATTGAACCACGTTCTGTGGCTCTGTTAATTATGGCCCCATTTCAACAGCTCTCTCCATGGCAACCTAAAGTTCTGCCTGTCACCACATGAGAGATGAGGGAATAAAGACATTTTCCCATTATGCTACCACCCCAGCGAGCATATTTCTCCTCAAGACAGGCCTGCTGACGGGTAGCTGCTGATCCTTTAGCTCCCCCTGCAGGTGAACAGGACAACATCAAGCCAGTTGTCTAGTGTATGAAGACACAAAATATGTGACTTAAAGGTCCCATGTCATGGCCATTTCCACTGATCATAATTCCATTGTTGAGGTCTACTAAAATAGATTTATATTGTGCAATTTTCCAAACTCACATTGGTTTCTCATACAGCATCTCTGTAAACTACTTGTATTCACTGAATTTCACTCTCTGCCTTTAACGGCTCGTTGGAGCTCCAATAGCTCCAGCCCCCACCCTCCCTGTGAGCACAGTGTGCTCTGATTGGTCGGGACGTTGCGAATCGCGCTGAGCTCCGTGGAGGTGTGGTTTCCTTGTTTAGGATACACAGCGAAACACAGCCAAACTCATCCTGAGCACACACAAACTCACAGCCGAAGTAAAAACAATAAGTGTGGCTTGATATTGAGTAAGAAAAAGGTTGATAAACGCTGTGAGAATGGGTCTGCAGAGAGAATGGGTCTGCAGAGAGAATTTCGCCGCGATCCCAACTGTCTGTTATCAGCCTGCAGCCAGGGAGGAGAAATTGAGTGTGTGTGTGAGGAAGTCAATTTGGACCAATCAGCGGGGGCTTAACGTAACGGCTCCACGGACGTAACGTAACGGCTCCACGGATTGGTCCATTTGGTTCCGGGTACCGCATGACCGTATCGCGTCATAGTTCTGGGCGTGGCTACTGGGTATCCAGACGTCACGATGCCCAGGAAGAACATGAGAAATCTCCAACGAGGCGTTTTGGGGAGGTCTGTGTTAGAGTTTTACTCCCTACAGGGTGCACTTTGAGGGTTTTTGACTCTGCAGACCGTTTACATGCATAAAAACCTTCATAACACACAAGGGGACGGGTAATAACCGGAAAAGCATGACATGGGACCTTTAAGAGAGTGGTGACTGTTCACATTAGCTGTAAACATTCATAAACAATCATGAAGTCTCATGTGATAAATAAGGTTATGTTTAAGAGGTAAGCACTCCTGCACTCAAGAGTGGGTGTCAACATGTTGGCCTCATGGATATCATTCGCTAAAACTTGAAAGCGTTGTGGTATCAAATTCAATATCATGGACTAATAGCATGCACATGAGCCGTTTCCACTCATTATTGTTCAGACAAACAAGCATCTGTTAATGCTTGTGTGATAACATTGCACCTACAATATGAATGAGCCGGAGCTAATGAATGTCAATGGGCAGAGTTTAGAATAGAGTTTTGTGCTTAGCAGCTAATTTGCCCTGAAAATATGATAGGGATAGGGGAATTCTAAATGGATGTAAACAAAACATGTCAGAACTAAAAAAAATGTCACCCTAATGTACACCTCTAATGTTACTGAAAATACATTTAACCTTGATGGAGATCAAATCTCTGCACCACCAGTAACAAGCCTTTGTGTGTGTCTAAAGTGGTCAACAAATGAAGCTGTCAAATCAAATGTCTTGAGACAGCTCGTAACGTGTACATTGTGTGTTTCTTATCATGTGGTATTTACATTTTATCTAACTTTGAATCAGCACAAGGCTCAACTCCCAACAGCAAAACAAATACTTATTTGAAGATGAGTGTAATCACTCAGGACTGGCAGTATAACCTTTTAATGTAACGGTATGGTGGACCAAAGCCAAGACAAAATACAGTCACACCATAACAGAACTGGCAGAGCACTCCGCTGCGGGAAACAAGTTCTCAGGTCATGGACTCCGTTTGTCATTCCCCATAAATATACTCTTCAGCTTGTTGAAAACAAAATGAAGGATGACAAAGTGACTTCCAGTCAACCACTGCCTGTGGCAATTGTGCCATTTCTCTCACCTTAGTGCATTTTTAGGTGTCATGAGGGATTAAGTCATTGCTGAGCTTCTTGACAGATGGTTCCTGGCAACACCTCCTTACACCGACAAACTATCACTCAATGCAGTCAGGGGATGCTTAAATGAAACAGTTTAGCACGAGGGGAGATCCATCCATAGAAATTGATGTTCTTTTTATTTCACGTTTAAAAAGACACATTTACTCATGAATCCCCCACGCGCTGGCTCGTGTGTCTTCCTTTCAAAACAAGCAGCCAGCGTCAGTCTTTCTTTTATTTTTCCTTTGCAAAGTATGTCCGTTAGTCAGCTAATCTCAGGCTCTTACTGTTCTTACTCACCTGTATTTATGGTCACAGATCACTCTACGTCTCGTCTACACTTAAGAAGTCTGTCATCAGGTAAGGAAAGATTCCTTAGGGTGACATTATTATTTCCATTACTTCTTGGAAACTGACATTCCTAGACACTCCTGGCTTCTTGTATTTACTGCAAAAAAAAGTGTGTGTTAAAATGACCAGGATTTATTATAGAACTTCTCCCTATCGTTTTCCTCAAACATAAACAGTGGTGTGGTCTGCTTGGCTGATGGCCATGTGTTGATGTCAGGCTGCATCTGACTCTGTGGTGGCAAGATAAAGAGCAGCGTTTGACCTGGACAGACTTCCCTTGACACGGACACGAGGCCTTAAAAGTGTGTGTGTGTGTGTGTGTGTGTGTGTGTGTGTGTGTGTGTGTGTGTGTGTGTGTGTGTGTGTGTGTGTGTGTGTATGTGTGTGTGTGTGTGTGTGTGTGTGTGTGTGTGTGTCACAAACAAACACACACACACAGCAACTATCTCTCTGTGTCTCTCACACACAAACAGTCATTCTTTCCATACTGAATTCAATTATACAGTTTTGCAAATTTATTTCCAAAAGACAGGCAGCTGAAAATGCATAGTTGAACACACAGCTCATACACAGAAAGTCTACTGACGAATGCTAAGACAAGAGGAAGGCAAACCCAGTAGTTTCTGGAAGCCGTTTCCTTGCTTTGGTAAAGATGCCTGCCATGATAAGCATTATACATGCAATATAGCAACAGATGATTACAGACAGAAAGTATTTGTTCATAAGTACTTATCTTTAAGGAACAGTCTTACATGCTAAGAAATATGAATGTTTGGCATCAAAGTGAGAATCTGATGAAGTAGAGAATATCAGTTACATCTCTAAACATTGTGTGCAGAGATAGCGCTACGTCTTGGACATGTTGAAACCTGGGTCCTGTTTGGCAAAGCATCTTGATGCTTAGACGTTTTTAGTCCCGGAAATAAATGCATAGAGAGTGGGTTCTGGCTTTATACAAGTCCTGGAAACAGGGAGAAACTCCTAGCCTCTTTCCATCACGATTGAAACAATTATAAATAACCAGCGTTTACATAACAGTTTTCTATGTTATTGGGTATAATGCTTTACAATTTGCCCCTCATAAAAAGCTTGCTGTTGGTAAAAATGCCATGCAAGGGCATTAGGGCTATCGGTAAATATTGTGAGATTTAGTGTGGGATTGAACCCCCAACCCTGCATGTAACGGACAACCCGCTCTTCCCCCTGAGCCTTGGTCTGCAGAGCTTCACAGGTGTTGTTTTTATGCTTTTTACAATTTTCACTGAAAGCAGCTGCCTGCTTTAGCTGAAAACAACCCGGATGAGAGTGGTGGGACTGAACCAAAAGGTTGCAGGCAGAAATCCAAAACAAAGGCCTGAATTATCCAATAAAGTTCTGTAGAAGTGAGGGGTGTAATAACATGTGCAAGTGGAACATATTGATTATAGTTACTTTAATTTAACAAGATAACAAATAAGACAGCATCATGGTTCCTGGAATGAGTGTTGATGCTGCTAAGCTAGGAGTCCCCCCCTGTACCGACACATAGAGAAACTAAGCACATGTACTGTGTGTTTTACAGAAAACAACAGTATTATGAATAATGCTGAACTGTTTCTTTAAACACTGATAAACAGAAGAGAAACACAGGTTACTCAAAGTGTGCTTCATCACAGTATTAGCGTCACTTTCTTCATATATTGAGGCTTTGTGGGCATTATAATAGCAATGTGTTGATGTGCAAGGAAATAAAAACAGTTCAAGGGAAAACGCAGTCCTGTAAAGCAATTTCAGCACCAAAAGGCTAGTTTTAAAATGTACCATAAGAGCAATTTTATACATTAAAGCATTGTTATCATAGGGCTCCATACAAATTATCTATGCGTTCTATATATATTAAAACATTTCTTAAAATCCTTCAAGAGATAACACAACCTTGGTAGTTTTTTTATTTCTCTGTTTGCTAAAACATCCTTATACGTGTGATCATACTCTCACCACAGACCAGATCTTTGGCTAACAGCTACTTGGTGTTTGACAGCATTGGTTTTATGTTTCTGACATTTGGATGTTATACCAGGTTGTGAATTTCCATGATATAATGAAGTATGTACTGTAACAAGATCTTTCATTTTCAGTCTACATACACTAACTACACCACCTCCACATAGTTTGCTGGGTAAAGCCCCTCACACCCACCATCGTTTATCCCCCGACACCAGCCCTGATCATCCTCATCCTCAATCTTCAAAAACTCTTCACCTGCAGGAAGACACAAATAAAATAAAAACTAGGTTTGCAGCTAACAATTACTTTCACTATTGATGAAAATGCCAATTATTCTCTTGATTAATAGTTTGGTCTATGAAATACAATATTACAATGTAGCAACACAAAAAGCCATCACATTCTCCTGGTTATCAAATTGACCTCATAAGATCGCTTAATATGTTGTACTAAATAGTAGCTTAAGTGACAGAATATTCACATTTGAGAAGTCGGAATCACCTAATTGTTGGCAAAAGGTCTCAAACTTTCAAATAATTGACCAAATAAGTTGCTGATGAATTTTCTAAAACCTTATTAAAAAGCACAATTTGACAGACGAAAAATAAACAACTGAAGATTAAATATAAAATAAACAAATAAGTTCACACAATATATATACACTTACACATCCTGTCAATAATGAATCCTACAGTCGAGTAAAGTAAGCTTCGTAGGGTGGTATTTGTGTGTTTACCTGCTTTAAAGGACAGCTCATCTGTCTCCTGGCCAACATAATCATACAGAGCTCTTACTTTCACTCCTCCAATCATCACACTAGAGGAAGAAAAAGAGACGGAAAAACGTAATTTAAAAAAAGAGACACAGATGGATTTCAATCAGCCGAACAACAAACGCTACACAGCAGTAGATCACAGTCAACCACAAAATCCTGCCAAACAATTTGTTTGAAGAACATTTACTGACCTCTTCTCTATTGTTCCTTTCTTTTCTACTTCTTTTTTCCCTTTTTTGGTTTTCTTCTCAGGTATCCATTCCTAAAAATAATTAGAACAACATAGTTAAAAAAACGTCACATGAATTTGAGAACAACAAATGGAAGTGGTCTTAGATACCTGAAAGTGAGGCCAGTCAGTGGGCATGCCGGGCCCGTAGGTGTTTTTCCAACAGCGAAGGTCCTCGTGCTCATCGATGGACATCAGTGTGTTGTGGAGCTCATTGTACACAGCCCTCACACTAAAGGAGAAGTGGAGAGTCAATAAGAGGAGCAGAATTGGTACCCAGCGGAGGCAAACCAATGAAGAGCTACACTTGTTTCACAGAAGCTGCTATCCATTACCCAAAACACTTTTTACCATCTCGTGCACTCTTACCACTTTTACTTACACTGAAAATGGAACAAATGCTTCACTTTTTTGCGATCAATGTTATAATTGTCAACATTGTTATTTTCCATATTAAATGATCAGCCTGTATCTGCCTAGGACATAAGAGACCATGTATGCTCATAAGGCTTTACATTGCATTGCAATCTGAGCATGGTATAATGAACACATCATGCAGGAATGTAGGTGGATGAATACTTTATGGGGCAGTTGTATGGTTAATTGCATGGTGTCTTCTGATGCTTATACTATAACTAAAGTTTATTGAAACTTGTAATTAGCACTTAATCTACTTGCACTGCCATCCAGCGTAAAGTAAAGGGTTGCACACAAATTTGGCGGATTAATAGAGTATATAATTACTCTCATCTTCCCTTTATCCCCCTGTGGCCCCTTCAGATTTCATAAAGTCATTTAGTTGCTGTCTTTGCTATAATTTCCTCTATGCTCATGTACCATATGTAGTGGAACAGCAGTTATTTCTTTATTATATTATTCATTTAGTAATTCTCGTTTGATTGATTTTGACATACTGCCACACATACTATAAACTACACTAGACACAAAGCTGATCAGCACAGACAGTAACTTACAGCAACCATCACATGCACAGCATTGAAGTTCACCTCTCATTGTTAGTAATGTCCAGGTGTTTGTGGATGGACAGTAAGGCCTGTTTGAGGAAGACAATCCTTTTACGCTCTTCGTCCTGCGATTGGTCAAAGATGGACTCCATTTCCTCCATGTAGCGTGGAACGTAGCGGTTCACCTCCTCAAGGACTTTCTCATAGCGGGCACGAACCTGTTAACATTTAGAAACAAATGAAAAAAACCTGAGAAATGTTAAACTAATACCCGATTGACAACTAAAATGATGAAACATGTTGCCTACTTTCTCTGCCTCCTGTTGAACCAGCTCTCTGTCCTCCTGGATCTTCTTCTGTTTGTCAATGGCGACGTCCGGGTTTCCCTGAGCGTGTAAATCTCGCTCCCTCGCTGCATGCTCCTTTCGGCTAACTTTTTGGTATGCCCTCCTAACTTTATCTAGCTGTAGACAAAACAAAAACAGAACATATTATCAGTTGGGGACAGAAGAGGACAACTCAGGACATCTGTTACAAAGGAAGATGTCTGGGTTTTTCACGACAACAACAATTGCAACCATTCAAGATGCACCTCACGTCCAGAACAAAATAGTGGTTTATATCTCTGTGGTCAAGTACTGACTTTGAGCTGAGGTCTGCTACTAAATGAGTATCCAATTGTGATTTTGCAATCTATTTAAGTGTGTATGATGTATTGATTCTCTAAGGGGCTTGGGTATATTTAGCGGGTTGTCCTCTTGTCCTTTACTGCTCTCAGATCAAAGAAAAGAACAAATTACTACAAATGTTATTTGATTGTTCTTATTTAGTTCTGAATATTAAATGTAATCAAGAAAAAAGGATTTTAACCAAAGTTTGTATAGGAACTATATGTATTTGTTCTTTTGCATTTTGCGAAACTTACAACACACGGTGTATTGTGTCTTATTTTCTCTTTGATTATAGGCTCTTCTGCTTGCAATCATTCTCACTTTGATTGGTACATTTTTATAATTGTCTTTTATCCCAACAGTGTACTTCTGTCAAGTGGGCGCTATTATTCTTTCCCTTTGGTCTCATAGAACACAGAACAAATGACTTACAAGGCACATATGTGTACTGCGTCAGATATAAGATGCCATTTCATTTCAATTGGACTTCAACAGAACTCTGTAGGCTTATCAGGCATTTTACATCTTCAAGTGTGAACTGTCATCTATAATTGAAAACTGCATTCATCTATTGTTTATCAATGTCTCAGATGAGAGCTTTAAATCACTTGTGCAACACTGAAGCTGCCTTCTAAATCTGACAAATCTGACCTTTTTAAGTCGCTTGGCCCACGGCTTCTGAGCACGTGTAAAGCCCGTCTCAATGTCCTGGGACTCCTTGAAGCCTCCAAATAACTTCTTGTGGAAGGAGTCCTTCTGCCAGGTCCTGACCTGGTCTCCATCCTCCGACACCAGGGAGCGACAGATGGAGGCGTGTAAGGAGGCCAGCCGGTCAGCCGAGGACAGAAAACACTGCCAAGCCTTCAGAAGAGATCCGTACAGAGGACCTGAGGAGAAGTAGGTAATGTTACCATCTCTTATCACAATGGGAGATAGAGAGAGAGATATCTCACAGTTTACATGCTGTGGAAAAAAACTAGCTGGAGTTGCAGATACTTACTGGAATCCACTACTGGTTTCCATTTGGTGCTCCATTCACTGAGCTGCTGGGCGTACTGCCTCTCCACGCGAGCTCTCTCTTGGAAACACGCCACGATGTCATTACAGGCCTGGAAGGCATCTTCTGTTCGCTTCACAGTGGGCTGGTAGTTCCCAGGCTGCCAGGACACAGAGAGAGAGGAAGATCAACTGTTTATGCAAAATAAACATGGGAAGGAGGGAGGCTTAGTAGACTTTGAGCTTTGATATTAACACCCAACCACATAATGATTTGGATTCAAAAAGACAAAGTGGGCGATGTTTCTGCCAGTGTTAAATAGTCTTTTGGTTTGTGAATACAAAATTGGACATCTGCTCACCATTTATTCAGGCAGCAGCATGTACACAAAAACGTATCCGAAGAAATGAATGTATAAACTAACACTGAAGACTTAAACAGTTCAAGCCAGACTCCACTCACTACTCATACTATGCTTTTACTGCATATACTGTAAACATTACTTTTGTCAATACAAGTATTACAGCCTATACTGCTTTCATTAATTGCAGTAGTCATGTTTTTTTATTATCTTGGGGAGGTTATGTTTAGTATAGCTTGTTTGTCATTATTTCAGCAGGATTACATACAACCTACTGGCCCAATGTATATGAAAGTTTGTGGAAAAAGTACGCTTCTAGTTACTTCTACTGGTCTTAGTAATAGCAGATTTCCTGCTCCTTCAAGTAAAGTAGCACCTTGCACAGCAAAAGTGTGTTTTGTGATACTGTGATTAAGAATATCAAAAATAATACATTAACATTCGCTTAGCTTAGTTTACCATAAAGACTGGAAACAATCTGTCTCTGTACAAAGGAAACCACCTAAGAAGTTCAACAACAAGCACCTCTTAAGATCACCAGATAACACATCTTATCTATTTGTTTTTGTCATTTCAAAAAAACAAAAATAGATAGAATTTGCTGTTTGACATGATGCTACAGTATGTGCACGGTGCATTCACTTTGTGTAGTCTCTTTTGGTTGTTTGGCAAGTGGCAATTCTTCTCTGTTTGCAGTCTTTATGCTAAGCTAAGCTGACAGGCTGCTGGCCCAGACAGATATTTTCTGTTCAGACGTGAGAGTGAAATTGATCTTCTCATCAAACACTCAGCAAGAAAGTGAATGTATTTCGTACGTATTTCCTGAAATCTGTTCTAATCCCTTTAATGACTGCTTTGTTCCATTTACTGCGTCCCAGCCAGTGGTGCCAGCCTGCACAAATCCTTCAACTGCAACCAGCACAGCTAAATGGATTGTAGCCATTATTAATGTTATTAGTTAAACCTCTGTATAAGAACTGCCTCTTCCACCATTGTCTGGTCAGTCTGTCTGTCATAAAAAAGTCCAGCTTGCATTCTCATCTTCTTTCACAGGGATGCCACTCCTGCAGTCGTCTAAGGTCAACCCTCTGCGCGCTACATATGACACTTTACTGGCATTAGGTTTCCTGTGGTAAAGTCTAATGGCTGCAGCAGCGCAGGGTGTGGTGAGCGGACGTGAAGACGAGGCCTGGACATACAAACCCAGACGGAGAGGGAGGACAGAAGGGCAGCAGAGGCAAGGCCCTGAATGTAATACCATATCTGTAGCAAATGTGTTGTTTGTGGAAGTAGTATTTGGAAATCTCTGCAATTCCCCTGGCAAGCGCCGTAAGCTCCTACTCAGCACTCACTCCTACTCTCCTCTTCACTTTCTGTCAGGCTCTATCTGTAGTTACTGAAACATTTAGACAGCCAGTGGAAAGTTTGTAGACACACTATATAGTTTCATGCTACGTTAAATCATCTGAAGCTATGAGTTCATTCCATACACTACAAAATGAACATAAACCAGACAGAGACATAAGTGACCAGATTACATTCACCTGTCAAACAGGTGTATGTCTGTCTAATAAATTAAGCTCACACTGTCTGCATGCTTTTCATTTACATTAAACATGTTTCACACAATACTTGGCAGTATTTCTCAGTTCCTCCATGCTTTTTGAAGCCACGATGCTCTTACTTCTTTCTTTTTGGCAAATTCTCTGTAAGATGATATTTCACTTCAGAGTAACAACTACTCACTCCTAGCAGACCACGATAACTTTGATTTGTCAGAGTATGCAACCTGATTCTTTAATCGTGTACGATTGATAAACAAGCTCTTCTTTCCTAAAGGGACTCTTAATTAGTCTTAAATTGAATAATGCATCTCAAAAGGGAGCAGTTTAGTATGTTTATGTCAAAGCATATCATTGGTGAAGCAGCTAGCGTAAGATTAATATGCAGTCTTTCTTTCAATATGTACCTATATTTAGTTAGACATCTGCAACACATTTATTTATTAACATTTCTTAATTGAATTACATATAGTCATTACTAATATATTCTAATTAAACTTGAGATTCTGCTGTAGTTTACATGTGTTGTTTAATGCATGTGATATTTAATCAGCCATTTGATAGGTTTCAAGTGTAACACAGTAAACACAGCGTGATTGAAAATGAGTACCAAGATGTTTATTTATTTTCTGCAGTCTTCAAATAAAGAATATTAGTCAAACATGCTTTTAATGAAACACGCTTCCTTTGCCCTAATCAGAATCAATCAGGGTACTTCTCATCAGCGGCCTTCTGTTTCTCTCTCTTTCCTTACTTTCTTTCTTTCTGCCTCTGTTGTGGTTTGCACTAACGCTCCTCACTCGTCTGAGAATTAAACAGAAACAGCTGAGGAATCCACTTTGAGGCCAACGGCAACGCTGCAGAGACCCAGTTGGCCAATCTTTGAGGCAGATGCAAATCCGCAACCAGAGAATTTTGTCCAAGCAACAAAACGCAGCAAGAAAATGTCCACAGTCCTCCATTATAAAATCTAATTACACGTATATAACCGATCCTATCCAGCCTATAAAGCGTGTCAGTGCACAGAGAGAGTGGTGGGAACCACAGGCAGAAGAGCTACAGCATCAGCAACAGTCATATTAGCAGTTATCAAGCTACTAATGGCTGCAGCTAACGTTGAAGTATAGTAGCAGTAGTTGCAATAGTAGCAGTAGTAAATACAGAAATGGAAGTAGTATAGAAGCTATAGTAGGAGCAAACTCTTATTTTTTTCTCCTTCCAAATAATATGTAGATCAATGCACAAAACATCTCATGAGACGCCTCACAGCATTAAACTATGGATAAAAAAAAAAAGCCTGAAGGAAATGTGTTTTGTTTTGAAGAGGCTAATCAACTCAATCAAACATTTACAGAGTCTGTTACAGATATAAATATCTCTTTTCAATTTGAAATCAGCAAAAAGGATGTGTTTAGAGAGACACAACATTAGAGGCTGAGCATGTCTCTGATCACAGGACGCCTCGATGTAATCAGCAGTGAGTAATACTGTGATGTGGGCCCACGGCAGCGTCCACAGCGTCATAGCACACTCTACAGAATACACAATGATTGCAAATGAAAGTGGTGGTGACTTTGCAAATGTAAAACAAAAAGAGCTTAAGTTGGCAGTATAATGACAGACAGCCCTTGAGCGTGGCGGCAGGATGACACAGACGAGAACTGGCCTGGAAACACATCCAACACATCAGGAGGGGAGAGATAAAAGTAGGGAAGTGCATCAAGGCCAACGGGAGACAAAGCCATTATTAAAGCGAGAGCATACTTAAATTAGATAGTCGGGCACTTCGGATGTTTGAAGTGTTTACACACCTTTAAAACATGGTGGCAAAACAGTAGTGTGTCAAGTAAACAGAGTGCAGTGTATGCAATTCTGAAAAGTAAAATAGTATTATTTCTATTACTGGTAATTCATAAGAGAAGATTAACATAATTTCCAACGATTGTGTAATTAAAAGAAATGGCAGACATTTCTTAATCATTCTTCAAAAGAAGTGCAAATAACTTGAGTCTGCTGTCAGTGTAACTCATCATGTGTTTTCATGTGCTCTGAATTATGACTTCTGCAAGGGACTTTATGTTTGTTAGTTCACGGAAAATAACTATACTGGGTGGGATGAATGATGAATGATCCAGCATGGGCCAAGAAAGGACCCATTCCATTTTGGAGGGGATCAACATCATGGGGAAGATACATGCATTATTGTTCTCTTATACTTATGGCCTTGGCGATGTTGGCTTTTCTAGTTCTCACTGATATTGATGCTGGAGATGAAACAATCTAAAGCTTCGCTGGGATAAACAACCGTGGAACTTATGTGATATCATGTTCATTTTTATAGTAATTCGTTTTTGATTTCTCCTGTTTATTCTGTCAGGCTAACAGTATCCTTACAATCAAATAGTTTGACACTTGGGGTTAAGGCTTATACTGTTGTGAGAGTTAGATGAGATGATCAATACAACTCTTATGTCTTTGCAGTAAATATGAAGCTATAGCAAGTTAACTATAGGTTAGCACAGACGTCACACCTAGCCACACTATGAGCAATTAACTAAATCTACCTACAGTACCAGCAATATTGTACACACTTGACATCAGCAAAGGCTTCAGGAAGTCAAAATCAAACAATCCCTTCAACTCACTTTGGACAAATGAATGTACATTTAAAAACATTTTTAAATATATCTTATATCTGTTTAGGAGCTGACTATTTTTCCATATCAACAAGAAAAACGCGACAAATAAACACATCTTGCTGCAGTGCTGTAGCACGACGAGGATGTTGCAGAGAGCAGTGAAGTGCATCCCCCAGAGACATGAACCCCTTTGCTACACTTTGTCGAGCAAACACAGACAATCAAAAGCCTAATGAGCTGAGCACTATCACAAAAACCTTCCTGGGGCACACTTAACCCAAGCAAGGTTATTCAGAGAGTACAATGGTTACTATTCCAATTTAAAAATGAAAGCACAGCCTTGTTCATGCTGATACGTAGCCTTAACACAAAACAGTTTAGTCTGTTTTGACTCGAAGGTCATTGAGTTGTGAAACCAGGTGTAAAGCTATCTTGTGGATCCTTCTCTTACGCTCACTCTGAAGTAGCAACAGACAAAGACATCAAAACACACAGTCTTACCATCCAGAAGCTGCGATTGCTGGCATCTTCAATGCTGTTTTCTGATGGTAGCGTCGACATCCTGTTCTCTGAGAGAGTAAAGAGTATATGATTAGTTCAGATGGTATGACTCGGTCTTTCAATCTGCACACTGACCTTTCTGTAATCAGCTTCTATAGTGCAGGTAATGAAGGATTTGGGGCTTTTCAGCGACACACAATTAATAAGTATACAGGTTGTATGTTTTATCAAAAAAAGCCTCTCTTAACGGAAAATCTTGTACATTCAGCTGAGAAGTGAACCCAGTCAGAAAGTGTTTATGACTCATTCATTATACATATTATTCATACATGATTATGTCCCCACCTATAAATATAACCGTTTTATAATTTAGTTCAAAACCACTAGCACACATCCCTCCATATGGGAATCATTTAAAAACCACATATCCATTAGGAAACCATGTCCTCTCAACCATTTTTTTTGTAGGACATTGCCCACAGCTTGCCAAAAGCAATCAAGTCCTCCTCAAGTATCGGCCAATTACAGAGACAAACACCTCTCTAATGTACAGTATATATGTATGTGAGGGTCTATCAGCATGTATCAGATAAAAGACTGAATTGTTCAATGAAGGCTTTGAAACCCTCAGAAAAGTTGCCAATGCTGTTGAAAGGTGATGTGTACAGTGCATTTAATCCAGGAGGCGTACAGTTCATGTCTCACATGCTACATCAGAGAGCATGGAGTACCCTCTCCCAGCAATGCTGCCTCGAAACATGAGCTATCCTAAAATAAATAGGGGGCAACAAATCCTATCATCCGCTCTGACTCACTGAAAAACACAGACACACTTGCAATGCATAAGAAGTTCCGTCTGACTCAAGAGTATTTTTGCTCTTTTAAATGTGACTTTATGGTTGTCTGTTTCCACTTCCAGTTAAATATTTAAGCACACAGCAGTTTTGCCTTCTGGTGTTTCAAACCCTCGATGAAATACTGAACTCCACCCAGACACAGCCCTCATGTCTTGCTTGATTTTCCTCCCTGCAGCTATCTCTCTCTCCTATGACTCTGTTAGGCGCACAATTAGATTCAATGATTTTCCTCTACGTCCTGCGGTTCACGGGGCATCACATGCTCCACTCAAAGCATAATGCCATGTCTCTCCCGGCCTGAATCTCCCTCTGCTTGCGTATATCCTGTGTCTGATGCAGAGGTTTCGTAGATACAACCCTGAGGACTGCAGGATGTCAGAAAAAACTAATGAATCTCCTCTCTTTTAACCGTTGATCTGGACTTCCTGTCCCCTCGATGGCTGGCTCTCCCCGGGGTATGACAGGGTTTGATTTTTTGAGAGGAACATGGGGGTGGATGGATGTCTTCTGCTGTGCCTGCCTAATAGCAAATCATTTGGTGCATTCCTGCAACTTTTACTAAGTAGTCTCTCCAACCTCATGACACAAGCAAACTTCCTGTGGGAATTCAATCCCAACTGTACATAAGATTTAAGTACACAAGCAAATCACAGTCTTAGCTGTGATCTAATCGCATGCCTCTCAAATATGATTTCATACTCTTTAAAAGCATTATGATCTGTCTGTGTGCAGGAGAAAGCATGCTGTGCAACTTGCCTAACTACTGAAATCAATTTAATGGCACCATACGCCTTTTAAATATAATGTCATAGACTTCATAATCAATTTAAACATTGTCTAAAGGGCTTAAGTGGGCCCCGATTTAGCTGTGTCCTAATTATGTCAATAACGTAATGCAATCCTAGATATAATATGCAAATTAAAATAAATAGAAGTAGGAAAAAAGCACGCCTGGAACGTCAAATGTTTGTCTTTGATAGAGGCCCATATTCCTTACCTAATGGTTTTCAATAGTAAGTAAGATAAAAGCAAATGGTAAAATATGTACCTTACGAATCAGCTGTAGTTCAGGTTTAACACAGAATACACTTAAATAGTAATAATAATTAGTAACAATTATTTTAGCGCTTTTCCGAATGCTCAAAGCAACATGTAACAGTGAATACTGTGGACCACTTGATAACTTACCAACTACCAGCACAGATCTGATTCCACCATGGGTCCACCAGACGTTTTATAATCTCTTGGCAGGTCAGAAGGTGCGCCCCAGTACTCCCAGTATCCTAAACTCTAACTTTATATTTGAAAACTGTATAACGACTAACTAGACTGTGGAGGTCATTCAAATTAAGAGATCCCATCTGAAGCTTCCAACCAACTCTTTCACCTCGTATCCTACACCCCTCTGGCACACACACTCGCTCCTCCCCCTGTCCCCATTTCTAACCCTGCCACACATAACTCACAACACACACACATTGCATAGAGGAAATATATAGTAACAAATGAACACACAGAGCAGAAATAGGAGCTCGATCACTCCATAAGATCTCTCTGAAATGCAACTACACAGCCATGGGAGGCTACCATGCTGCTCACAGTTCCTTACCTCTGTCAATGTTGGGGCCCTCTCTGCTTCAACCCCCTTCTTTCTTCTTTTGTTTGGCAGCCTAAAAACTTTGTATTTCCAAATTTGATTTTTGTACAGACTCTCAGGCTCCTTTTCTCTCTCTGTCCTGTCGTCTTTACACTTCTCCTTGTCTTCTCCAACTTTGATTTTCCACTCCTTCTGGACACTGCTGCTCCTGCTCTTCCCCTTTCTTTGGCCCACTGTTTGTCAGATGAGTTGGCTCCTTTTTTTTCCTTCTTTTCCCTCCTTCTCCTTCCTAACACCCTCCCTCCCTCTCTCCTAGCCTCTCTCTTACTCTCTCTTCCCCTCTCTCTCCAAAACAGCTGCAGGAAGCTTCTCTTGTTCTTTGTGCTCCACCACTTGTTGAATATCGTCTATTTCTGTTCCTCTCACTCGCCTCACCTCACTCGGAGAAGTTTTAATGAAGTGAGCCATATTGTTGGTTTGGTTATGTGTGCGTGGATGTCTAGGTGACTCAGACAATAGCTGACTCACCCAGCCAGAGACTGTTTGTGTGTGTGTGTGTGTGTGTGTGTGTGTGTGTGTGTGTGTGTGTGTGTGTGTGTGTGTGTGTGTGTGTGTGTGTGTGTGTGTGTGTGTGTGTGTGTGTGTGTGTGTGTGTGTGTGTGTGTGTGTGTGTGTGTGTGTGTGTGTGTGTGTGTGTAAAATTAACTATGTTATACAATTTTACAAACAAGCTCAAAGCAGCATGACCAGATAAGGAGAACTCCATCCCCCTGTGCTCGACTTCATACCCGCTCTTTCCTCTCCTTACGTTCCCCCGGGGTAGTTTGGTAAGGCCTGCCTCCGCAGCTGGAGGATACATCCGGTGTGTGTGTTAAATGCAGACATTCTTTGAAGTCAGAGACCCCTGAAGAATAATTGTTCACACTCCCAACTCCCGCTCTGACTTCATGCTAGGCTGAGCTTGTGCAACTTTGCCTTGCCAGAACATGTCAAGTACATAACTAGACAGCTGGTATCGTGGCAAAGTTTACGCCCAGCTACAACTTGCTCTTAGTAAACAGTAGTCCTGTGTTAGGTATACTATAATCAAATTTGAAATGATAAAAGACATGTCATGACAACATTGTGGGATCCTGTGATTAAAATGGTGATAACTAAAAGAGGCAGACAATGACAACAAGTTAAATTAGGTCACTGTTTAGTAATGTTTCATGATGCAGTGGCACAGTGTACATTCCTTAAAGCATAGTAACAATAATACTAGGAATTTGACATCAGCTTTCTTCTTCTGGAAAGTGTAAGAAGTTCCACCACAAGCTGTATATTAATTATATCATAGCCCTAAGCAAAATGCAAATATCGACTTGAAACTCTGTCTACAAAGGGTTCACTTTAAATTAAGGTTGTTTTGAATTTGTTTGGCTTGTGTAGTCAAGTACATGAACTTTGTTTATGCTGATGTGAATTAAATATTAGTTTAACTTTGGACCAACAAATTAAAGCATCTCATGAGAGATTGTTTTTGAAAAGGCATTCCTCAGGCTACCCACCCAACTACTGCGGCCAGAGTGATGTAAAATATAATTCAAGACCTGCATGTTTAAAATCATTGACTTTTGTTTAAAATTATTGATTATTTCCAAGCTTTTGACATACAGAAAAAACCTTTGTACAGCATCTATGAATACTGAATCAGAACTGAGTAAAAATGTATATGTTGTAGTGATCACATATAGCTGTTCAGTTAAGGTTATATCATCAAATGTATAGATAGTAGCATGCTTTATTAAGATCTGTGTTTATTGAGCAATTGACACATCTGCCTATCAGTCGTCTTGTCTTTTTTACCGTTAACATCGCGTATAATTTTTGTCATATTAGTGTTAATCTAAATCTAACTAAACCTTTCTGCAAGTATTATTTTGAAATGAATGTCTCCCGTTGTGTTTTTTGTGAACATCTGCAGTTCAGAATCAGAATACCTTTATTCATCCCACAGGGGAGATTTACATAGCTGCATTCTGTGGGACCTATTTAAATAAACATACATTTGTCTGGCTCAAAGATTATTTTTGATTTATACTATTAGAATATGCATAAGTAAACAACATAAGTCTCAGTAAGAGATGAGGAACATATTTAGCAAAGTGTAAATTGATGGGTTTGATAAACAACCTGCTGGAGTAACTGCAACTGTAATCCATTTAAAAATAGGCGTGTTCGGTTCACAGACGACGATTTGTAGGCTACTACTATTAAATGTATAGTCAACAAGTAGGTAAGTGAAAATAACTCTCCTTTAAAGTTACTGATATGTCAAGAAACATGTTGTAACGTTTGTTAAACTTGAACATTTCTCTTGTATTTTATATCCATTTAGTTTTTAGGAGATTTAGTAATTCTGCGTAACTTCATCTGTCTGTTGCAAACGTTTTATTTTGAAAGTATTATTCGGAAGTACTACTATATTGTGTTTTTTTTTACACATATCTCTTACACGGCTCTGGTTTGACATCACTAGAAAAGAGCAGTTATTTTAACCACTAGAGGCCATACATATTTCTGATTAAGTAGCTACTGGTAGACTGTAAATACACACAGGTTGCCTGCCTCAGACTCGCAACCTGTGGTGCAAAGCTTCCCTCCTATTTTTCCTCAATACAATGTCAATCATCGTGTATTAAAAATTTACAAGTATGTATTGTAAATGTTTTATTTTGAAAGTATAATTCGGAAGAACAACTGTGGTGTTGCATTTTACTAGAGAAAAAGTAAGTAGTAGAAGGCAGCTGCAGTGACTCACTGTGGCCACGAGAGGGCAGACATACACCTGATATAGTACTACAAGCAGGTTGCCTCGCTCCTTACATGTGCTTGAAGCTACTGTATAGGCCTACTCGTTTTTGAAACCTGCATACAGAGAAAATGTATTCAAGGCCTGTAGCATTTATCCTCCTTTGACTGAGATTTGGTTGTGACAATGTAAAAATGTGTGCGAGTTTTCATGTATTTAAACTTTTTAGTGTAACAGTGACGTAAATAAACACAATGTTATGCTTACAACACAGGAGGAAACACCTAGCCTATTTCAAGCTCATTTTATTTACACAAATATTGAGGTGGAGATACTTTCTCAAGGAATTTGGAATCTGCCACCTAAGAATATTATTAATAGTCACTGTTGGGACTTGTTTTTTAGTCAATGTTCTGCTCCAGACCAGTAGGTGGCGACAATGGTTTTATAAACTGGCCTCAAACTGCCAATATTTAAAAGACGTGTACACGGTGACGGTCGGCAGCAGCAGTCACTTGCTTTCTGCCTGCCTCGACTGTAACACCGACGCAACTGGTAAGATAAAAAATAACTAATCTAAAAATAATTTCACTTCAATAATAACATGCTTGAGTTATATAGTAGGTATTTAATAGTTAAGTATTGCATTGATGCAAATACAGCAATCCACCGACTTTTCCTGATCTGAGGATGAATAAGGGTTACTTAAATTTAACATCCACGCTAACGTAATTTACAACGTTAAAGTTGAGCAAATTATGTTTGATTAACGCTTATAAAACGGCAACACATTCTTGGAGGTTTTTGTGAAGGCTGTATAACAAAAAATACTTAGGTAATTTGAATGTGGACTTAAAATTGTGACATGTGGTTAACACTCAAAGCATGTGCCACTTACAACACTAACTCACCCATTTCTAGACCGTTACTGCAACTTCCATCTTTAAGCCGGAAAATCAGTAACCCAGTGGGCCTTTCTCCACGTGGTGAGCCTAGCAGCTAACATTAGCATGGTAGCTAACAGTCTGATGCAGTGTCTCCTCCCCTGATGACTTGCACTGGGCTCTGAGTCCGTATGAAGAGAAAAGTGCATCTTTGGCCCTGACAAGCCAGAGTTTCTGAGGAGAAAATCAGCTAATGTTGGTCTAATGTTATAGTCATGACAACACATTAAAACGTGCTTCTGTCCCTTCAGATAACTTTCAACACGTGGAACCTCTCCTTGACTGGACTTTACAGGTATGTCAAATATAATTGCTCAAGCTCTGCAAACTGTGGAGACAGACACTTTATCACATTGTTAATAAGACACCTTGTTCTGGATGATCATGGACTTTTTATGTGTTTTTTAAACAAACCATTCATACATTTCGTCACAATTTGTATCTGCTGAAGGTCAACGCTTCCTCTAATAGTCTGCTTCCACACCACGAAAAGACTAGGATTATACATTTGTTACTTTAATAACGGGTGTTTAGGAGGTTATTCTTGTGTATCGAGATGTACATACCATCTACTGCCAGGGTGGATTTGGCTGTCTTTCTCCCCTGATGACTTGCACTGGGCTCTTAGTCAGTATGAAGATAAAAGTGCATCTTTGGCCCTGACAAGCCAGAGTTTCTGAGGAGAAAATTAGTTCATCATGATCAAAAGTAGGAATTATGACAAGAGACTAACTATTCCTTTTTGTTTCCTCAGGTGTTTCAGGCGGTAAAACCATTTAAAGACTGGACTTGCATCAGGTGTGTTTCATGAATCTCCTGCAGACACTGAATGTTGATCTCTTGTGATGTATAGCACTGGGCTCAGAAATACAGTGTTGACAGAAGTGCAGCTCTGCCCCTGACAAGGCAGGCTCTGAGGAGATGATTTCTGAAAACATTTTGTTAACCTTGTGGGATTCAGACTATTCTGACTGCTCTCCTTTGCTCTCTTTCAGGTACTGGTCCTCTGCATACTTCACCTGCTTTATAACAATGTTGTAATGTGATTTGCCTGTATTATGTTTAATATTCTGCATTTGCTTGGATTTTTAATCAAATAAAAGAGCATTTAAAATTACTTTTGATTCTTAATTTTTCTACAAATATTACACTTGAGTAAAGAAATACAGATTATCATAAACTACCATTTCTGTTTATGGCCTTCAAATGATTTACTCAATTGTTCTAATACAGGGTATCAATAAAACACTTGGAGTTAGCTTAATGTGCAGGGGCATGGAATGAATGAATGTTTTATTTGTTGAAATAGATTTGATAATTTGATATCACTAATAATGGATTTGATCTCACTCTGTTAAAGTACATAGCATATACCCAAATTAACATGACAACTGGATGACTGTTTGCTGGGGTGATGATACATTTGGGACCTTAAAGTGAGTAGAAAATGTTTAGAAATGATTTCCAAACTCCACAGGGTAAATGTACTGTAGGTGTCCAGGTGGAAATAAAACATTTTTCATTACAGAAAAAATAAAATAGAACTTTGTTTCTGTATCTTTATAATTCTAACAATTTATTATCTCTTAAAACATTTGAAATTCATGTGTATATGAATGTGTACTGTATATGCATATCACATATACATATATATTCTGTAAGTTACCTTTCACCAGTTCATATTCTCATATTTTAAAAGATCTCTTAAAGGAAAATAAATGCTTTCTATAGAGTCAGACCAATTCCATCATCTTGTTCTCCTGACGGCAACGATGAGCCACCATATCTATTTTTAAAACGCAAAGAAAGGATTTAGGACAATTCTCCAAAAAAAATGTTTCTTGTATGTCACTTAATGTGAACATTTTATCAGTAAGTGATTATTTCAAGATGTCTTCTCCACAGTTATTAATTGGCCTTATTTTCACTAGCAAATGTTTTAGAGACCTGAAGGGGACATGTACAACACGGCTCTGAAATAAGTTTGGAAAGGATGCCACATTCTGCTTGTTCACCCAATCAGAAACACGCCCTTTTTAGATGAAAAACACTTTTAAACCTTTAAAGGGAAATGTGAAAAGCCACAGTTGCTAATGGAAATAGGGTCATTGCATAATATGCTGGTAATAAACAATTAGCTGTGAGCATAGACAGCACATATGCACGACTGCAGAAAATGCCATGTAGGTGCAAATGGTGGGAAACAGACTGGAGCTCTTCATACTAGTGTCAGGTCATTAACAGTGGAAGATGTAGAGAACAAGTCAAACTGTATAGAAAGCACAACAGTTAAATAAATACATTGTACCTTTATGTTAAACATTATTTGGAAGACAGAGATTCTTTAGAACTTTTGAGACTTTTTTGTACATCTTGAACCATAATTAGATGACCATTGTTTTCATCGTCCTTATTGCCATTTCCCCTGCATTC
Organism: Trematomus bernacchii; assembly: GCF_902827165.1. Taxonomy (NCBI): domain Eukaryota; kingdom Metazoa; phylum Chordata; class Actinopteri; order Perciformes; family Nototheniidae; genus Trematomus; species Trematomus bernacchii. The sequence goes on along the minus strand of NW_022987720.1, from coordinate 15,642,867 downwards.
AAATAAAATCCCTCCTTGACCACCAGCACCAAGCAATTACGGAGACAAAACCACTTTTGCTCATTCACGTGCTTGTGTGTATGTGCACTTTTGAAAACTAATTTATCTTTTTGCAAAAACAGAGAGGCTAGATAGCAGTAAGGAAACTCCCCATCTACACCCCGATGTAAAACGCACGTGTGATATGTGTTTGAGGACTCGAAGCAGCAGGAGAGGTGAGCTGTTGTTCAAGGTAGAGAAGTCATGAGAGAGCCCTTATATTTGATCTCAGCAACAGTGAGAAATCAGGACTGAAGTTGTAAGGAGATGTACATGTGCAGTGGAAGCTGATGGAGAAATAGAAGACATTTAGTGCAATATGATTTGGAAAAACAATGACATAGATTTTTACTGTTGTGTATTGGCATCCCTAATGTAAGAGTTGCTACACATTCAGTATCTGCATATTATTAAGTGGCGACTAACTTTTAAAAGAGAAAACAAATATATATTTTAAGCCATTATTGTCCTTGTCAAATGCCTCACAGTTTGACAAAAGAGAAGCGGTAGCCTAAGGAGAAAGAAAAAGAAAGTGTATCTGAAATGTGCTTCACATTAAGTTGCAATGCTTCTTATCACATAGAAGCAATGTTAAGGGTACCGTGCACAAAATAATATGCATCTTCAATTCAAAAATACCTATTTATAGTATACACATATATATTTATATATATAACCAAGACAATTTTCTTCATCACAGTCAGAAAATAAACCTTCTGCCCAAAGCGCCATATCAGCCACCAAAGGCAGAAAGCAGGAACCCTCTGAAACTATAACAGTAAGGACGATGAAAGTAATGATATATACTAATAATAAATCTCTTCATATCAATATCAGTATTCCAGTATTCCCATTTAAAGTTTAAAAATTGTAAGAACAATCATAGTATTAAAACTCGATATAAGCGTTTCTCTCAGATCTCCTCGGCCGGGTGGCTGTTTGTTTCCTCCTGGATTTAGTCGAGAGAGGGGGGGGGGGGCCTCTCCTGGAAGGAGAAGGGGGGATTGGTTGGGAAAGAGCAAGTAAATGGCAGTTTTTCCTCTTCCCCTCCCCTCTCCTTTCCAGTCTCCCTCGGACGGAAAGTCTGAATGGTTGTTCAACAGTTGTCCCGACGCTAAGGAAGTCTTTCGCCATAAATAAAATCCTCGAGGGATATCTCTTCACATTGTTACGTTGAAAGCACAGTCTGTCTCCTTTTGTATAAGTATATCTCGGATCCAAACATATAGTGTGTCTATATATAAGGTGTCCCATAAACTCTAACACAACCACTTGCAAGTGCTTGTGGGTATGTGTTCGTCTACATGTTGGTGTATGCATGCAGGCGTGTATAGTAGTAACACGGGTGCCTGTGTGTGTATCAGTGTTTACATTTTTTTATATTATTTTGTTGGTCTGGGCACTTATTTTTGCTACAAATGTGTGATACAGTGACCAGTCTGTATATATGTCGTTATAAGACTGCAGATGATAAAGAGCTATAGAGAAACACATCAGATCCTGATCACAGGATCTGCAGTGAGGAAGGAGCCCTACCAGCGGTGAGGTAAAAACAGGACGTAAACCAATTAAAGCCGAACCCAAGCCAGCATCCTTGGTTTTAAATCAAGGACGCCAGTTATCGGTCTTCATGATTTACTGCCCTGCGCCATCCTACGTTGACCATGCAGTTAGACAAAGCATCACACCTGCAGCCTCACCCTCAAATACGCATTCCTCAATGATATTCACACATATTTTAAAACTAACATCCATTCACACGGGGCAGGGTTGTCATTGATTGCACTCTAAATGTTCTTGGTGGGCTCCACTCTTAAACCTGAACAGATTTAACCAGCTGGCTGAGGGGTTAGAGCAACAAACAGCTGCACACTGACGGACACCTTTTCTTATTTTCAAACTCGGCAACATCAAAACCTGCTTGATTTTATTCTAGAAATGTAACAGGCTTTTGATTGTTCTTGTCAAGTATTTGGTTCGGTTTCATCGCTTCCCTTGTTATATCTGCTTCCACCATAGTGTCTTCGTGTGCATTTTGGACTAAACTGTATTTGTGTTACTTGTTTGTTGATGGGTGTGACTGTGCATGCATATGGGGAGTGTACTTGTGTAAATCAGCGTGCCACAACTGGGGAGCGCCAGCCGGCTTCTTTATGGATCATCAGCTCTTTTTCCATGTGTTTCCATCTCCCTTTGGGAATTGCCTCCCTCTTTTTGTCGCTCTCTGTGTAAATATGTTCCCCCCTAATTTGTTGTGTGAATCCACCATGGATAGCAGCAGTTGTGCCTTCCTCCCTCGTTGACTCAAACCCTTCTTCCCTTCTTCCTCTCTCTCCTGCCTCTGCGTTTGCAACCTCAGCTCCGACTCCCATCGTCCCTCCTCCTGTCAGTCTGTCCATCCCGAGGTGAGAGAACAGAAATGGGAAATGGGCTGCTGGATAGCCTGAGGACAGAAGAACAGACAAATACTTTTTTGTAAAACGATAGTGAATGGTGTTGTTTCATACGTGCATGTGTTTTTGTAATGGAATCTTGCTTTATGAAAGAAAAAAACATACAATAAATTACAAGTTTAAATAAAATAGTTATAATGAAAACATTTTTCATGGAAGCTTCTGGTTCTAGGTGTTATTTTTATTAAATATAGTTTAATATGTATTTTGGTTACATCTGTCCATGTTAGGTTCTTTAAAAAAAAAAAAAAAAGTATATTAACAGAGAAAACTGCATGGAACCAAATGAAGCTTAGCACAATCAGAAAGACCAACATCATTTTCATTCTGAACTCCTTTTCTCTCTCACTACTCTAGCTGCTAACCCTAACTCTAACCCTAACCCTACTAAGCTGACTATGGGCAGTCACCTTTTTAGCTCCCCAACTACATGTTGCTACAATCTCCAAAAGCCAATCATTGTGCTGCTGTCAAACTTTAAATCTGTTCACCTACCATTGGCTGTAACTTCAGGCATCATCACTACATCATCAGAAGTTTACTGAACATCTCAACCAGTGTCTAAACAATAGACTGTATACTGTATATAAAGGTCTAAACCCACAGGTTTTTTGTTTTTTACTACGTACAGCTGCACCTCTCCCTTAAGATGTGTCCATTAATGTAAATAAATATCTCTAATAAAATTAATTAAAAAAAATCTTTCATGATTGATATAATTGACTTGAAGTTGAAGCCATACCTGTCCATTACGGTCCTCAGGGCACGCTCTATATTCATGCGGTGGCCGACACGTGTTACACCCAGATCCAGAAAGTCGTCCTTCGTTAGGGAGGGCAGGTGGGAGCCGTCAATTTCGTTGTCCAGGAAACGATCTCTGTGCTCTCCCAGGTTCAGGTATCCTAACCAGTCTGCAACGTCGTACTTGGTCCAGTAGGGCAGCGGCTTGGCGGCAAAAGGCTTTGTAGGGGAAGGGGGCGGTAGATGGGGATAACTCAGGCATGTAGGTGGAGGGTGAGGATGCATGGGCGGAGAAGAGGTCCCCGACAGGAAGTGAGTTGGGGAGAGGGAGCGAGAAACAACTAAAGCGTTGTTTGGAGGAGGAGGGGCACCAGAGGGGGCAAACAGGGGAGGAGAAGGCGAGAAGTAAGGATCTCCAAGAGGGTTTCCAGGTGATGGTGGGGTAACTGAACCTCGGAGGTCGTACATAGCACTGTAGAGAGGAGTGGTAGGGAGCAGCGGGAGGGAAGATGGCCGTGGTGGACCCACCTTGGGCCTCTCTGAGGGGGAGATGAGGGGGCTGGGTGCTCGCCTACGCTGCATCATGTGTGACTCTGCTTTACGGGACTCTCGACTCGGGATGAACTGAAATTCTAGTGCTTTGGTCCGGTACACAGGTCTGTGTTTGGGGGAAGTTGGGTAAGGGGCATAACCTGTTGGGGACAGGGGGGATTGGGAACGTGGAGGCTGAGAGGCAACTTGAGGTTGAGGAGATGGGGAACGTCCCCAGTTAGGGTACTGGGAAGTACGGGTCGGGGTCGGGGTCGGGGACGGGGACAATGATGGCTGCGATAATGAAATCGGAGACGGTGACGTGGATCGAGCTGAGGGGGGGCTCAGAGCTGAGGCGGAGTCTTCTGAAAATCTGTGAATGGAGAGGGAGAGAAACTGTTACAAGATAAATCCTTATAGAAACAACTAAAACAGTAAGCTGAAAATAATGCACACACATTAAGGGAAACATCATTTTCCAGTTATTTTAAGGACTTGTGGTCTTCAGCTTTTTGATTGTGTGTAAGTTAGTGCTATACATGTTTAACAACGTTTTCTCTCCTTGCGTATCACAATAGGCTGTAAAGTCAAGCAAATGTGTGATGTTCTTCCTGACAGAAAGAAAAGGAGCGGAGAACCGGCACAATTACCTGTTTCTGCTTCTGAGAGAAACACATGAAAAGACAGAAAAATAAAGAGTTTTACACAGTATAGACAAAACACGCACACAAGACATAAACAGACAGTACAGCGTTTTTCACAGAAGGCTTGAACATCAATTGTGGAAGGTAAAGAACTCACAGGTGGCACACTGATACGTTCACACAGGTGAAACATGAAAATAATGACAATGCTGTGCATCAACAACAACATGCTGCTCTCTCTGATGTGTACCTGTGTCTGCTCAGCGCTCTCTGGCTGCTCCAGGTCTCCTTGGTTCTTTGCTGCAGTTTACTGTTCAGCTCATTTATGATGCTTGGCTTCATACTGGATGCAGGAGGGTAAATCTTCTTCCCCTCTAAAAGTGCTGCAGATTGGTCACCGGCCATTTGCCCCTCGTCCCAGAGAGGCTTCATCTCAGGGGTGCGAGGGCGATCAAAGTACGGTGAAACGGGACGTCCCAAATGCATGTCCCTCGACCCATACCGATCCCTGCCACCTTCATCCACTCCGTCATCAGCCTCGTCCTCCGTCTGCTCCTCCCTTTGTCTGTGGGAGTGGAAGGATGTGGGAGCAGTGCTGGTCTGCCTGTGGATGTCACTGGTGCGACCTCCCTCTCTGAACCTGTTGCTTTTCGGGTAGGTGGAGGTGGCTGCTGTCGCATTCTGCATCTCAAAAGATTGTCCGTCCAGATAGCTCATGTAAGACTCCAGGAAATCTCCTCCCCTTTCTGATTCCCCCGTCCCACCCCGTCCTCCCCTCTCCCCACGGTCCAGCCTGTCTCCCCGGACCCCGGCCAGGATGCTGTCCAGGTGGTGGTCACTGCTGCTGCGGCTGTCCAGCTCTTCAATCCCAGAGTCCACTACCGTCTCCAGGGACTCTCCTTTCTTGGTAGTGGGGGGGGGGACGGTGGTGCTCCCCTGTCTTGCGACTAATGGCAGTGGAAGATGTTGTGTGTGTGGTGTGTGTGCGCTCCTGGTAGAGCTGAGTGGAGGTGCTTGTTGTGGTGGCAGCAGCGGTGGTTGTAGCGGCACAGCTAGCGGTCATGGCATGTGAGGCAGCGCCCCTATGTGGAGCGGGCGTGGCAGCAGTGGAGGAGGGGGCTTGGGGACCACGGTAGGCCGGCGGGGGCGTGACTGTGTGTGGGGGAGGCGTGGGGGAGCGCCCAGGCGTGTGAGAGCTGTTGTAAAGGTGGTGGGGGTGGGACATAGAGAAGGGTCTGTGATAGGACCCAGGAGGAGGCGGTGGCGAGACTGAGGGGGGAGGCGGAGGTCCCGATGCTGAGGTGGGCTGCAGGGTAGAGGGCGAGTGAGAGGGCAGAGGGTTGGGTGAGGTTTGGGAGGGGGAGTGAGCGGACTGAGTCAGGTTAGCCACCTCGCTGTCATACGATGTGAGGCTGGAGGCAGTGGAGTCCCCTGCCTGAGGTGAGGGCAGGGGTGTGTGAGCAGGAAACCCACCTATAAATGACTCTTTTTGGGTTGTTGGAGGCGGTGGTGGTGGAGGAGGTGGAGGTGGAGGGGGCGGGACCTGCTGTTGGCGGGAAAGCAGGCTGTTGGGGCGCATCCCGTGTTGCGAGTACCCTGACATTCCCCCCATCCCCCTGTCGAAGCTGTTAGCAAACTGTAACGGAGGTGGGAGAGGGTCTGCGTAGACAAACTCATCGTCCGCATCAATTGAAGGGGCAGGGGGAGGAAGAACCATCAAACCAGACCCAGTGCTCCCAGTACTGTTGGCTGTCTGCTGAGTACCGGTAGGGGGAGGAGAGGGAGGGGTGAGGGACAAGATATAGGCATCAGCTTGACTTTCCATCCTGAGAAAAGAGGGTCTCTGAGGCTGCTGGGACCCCTGTTGAGCAGCACTATCAGCAGCCTGCTCTGCCCTCCTTAAGTAACCCTCCCTCTCTTGTTCCCTCTCTCTCTCTCTCGACCTCTCCCGCTCCCTCGACCTCTCCCGCTCCCTCTCCTTGTAGGATGGCTGAAACGGCTGAGACTGGTAGTGGTGTGTGTGGACCGTTTTATCTTCAGAAAAGCGAACTCTTAGCCCCTCACGTGCCCCTCCTCCTTCCCGCTCTCTCTCTCCTCCACCGCCTTCCTCATTCCACACACTCCCGACTCCTCTGAGGATTCTGGGTGAGGGTGGGCGGCCAACAGTGGCCGTGGTAGCAGCCAAAGAAGATGAGGTGACCAGGTACGAGGAGCTGGAGGACTGGGCGGTGGAAGACACTGGCTGAGAGGTGACAGAAGAAGAAGGAAACCCCCCACTCGACATCTGGCGGGTGAAGTGGGGCTCTGTTCCCCTCCTTAACCTGCTGTCATCCCTCAGAGCACGCTCTCTCGCAGCGAGGGCGAGACCTAGTGGCGATGTGGGGTCAAGAGCCTTTCCTGTTAGAGGGTGAATGAAGGTGGTTTTACTCGAGGATGCGGACTGCCTGCCAGTGTAAAGGTCAGTAGGTACAGATTTGGGCTGATAGTCCTGGGCAGCTGAGGAGTACTCAGGTAGGTCAAAGGCTGGAGGCATACTGCGGGTGTGATGGATAAAGCTGTCCCCAGAGAACATGCCCTCATCAATAGACTTGGAGGGGCGCAGCCGTGTTGATGAGCTTTCAGCCTGTGTGCTAAGCTGTTGCTGCGACACTTGAGTCCTTGAAATGCCATCACTCCCCCCCCCCAAGAATCACGTCCTCATCAGCAGACATGAACATTGAGGAACCCTTTCGGCGGAGTTCATGAAACCGTTCCCTGTCTCGGCGAGCAGCGCCAACAATGGCAGCACCAAACTGGCTAGTGTAGTCCATATTATCCTGGGCACGCATTGAGGGTAAGGATGGAGGCGGCGGTGCTGGGATGGAAGGTGGGGCAGGGGGCTGCGGAGCAGGACTGGAGGGGGGAGGACCATGAGCTGTTTTGGCTTCATCTGCCTCCCCTGATGCAAGAACATCGGCCTCCACACTGCTGCCTTGGCTGCTGCGCCCACTGCTGCTGGTTGAAGGGGCCTTGACAATTATTGTGGGGATGGGGATGGAGCTTTTCTCCACTGTGCCTTTACCCCCCAGTGTACCCTGGCTCAAGCGCAGGTCTTCTACCTTGGATTGCTTCATCAGGGGGCCTTTACCTCTCCGGGCCCCTCCTTTAGGACCGCCTGCTCCAGCTGCACTGCGCTCTGCGCGATGGGATTGGCTCTGGGCAGGCTGCTGTTGCTGGGGCATTACAGTGGCAATGCTGGAGGGGGGGACCGCTGTGCTGTAGCCTCTTCTAAGACCTGCTGCCTTGGCCCCTCCTCCAGCCCCTCCACCAGCCCCTGACCCAGCTCCACCAGGCTCTCCAGTATAGGCAACTTTCCTCGAAGCAGTCCTGCTTTGAGCAGTATGGGCAGCTGCGTGTGCATATGAGGTGGTGTGGTCCACTGCTCCACCACTGGGGCCAGTGCTGGGACCCCCTGTCCTTTCCCTGCCCCCGTGGGTGAAGTGCACTGGCTGGGAGTAGGGCTGGTAGTGTGCAGAGGTGGCTGTGGACTGGGACACAGAGACAGAGGGCTGCTGGGAGGACTTTGCTCTCCAACCAAGTGGCGGAGCAGAGGAGAATGGAGGTTCTGGTGGTGCTGTGGTGGGAGGAGGGGGGATTTCATCTGGGCCGGGCACTGACAGACTGCGAGCAAACTTCATGGCTGGAGGATGCAGGAACTGCCTTTCGTCCTCAACCGCCCCTGCAGTAAAGCATTAACAAAAAAGAAAAAAAATGGCGATGAAATAGGCATTAACCTACTGTATAATACAAATTGTGTAAAGTGAGAATAAGAACAGAAGAAAGGTTTGGGGGTGAATAAGAGTAGAGGGGAAATGGTAATCTGAGAGTGTCTGTCTTAATCTGACTGCCCGTGTAACTGCCAGCAAGTCTGTCCTCAGTTCTCATGTCTGTTAGTAGGTAAATCAGTTAGTGCTATGTATTCCACAAACAGGAAGCAACTGGGCAACATCACACAGCAGCATTCATTTTGTTGGTCACCAGAGAGCACATTTCTATTTCAGGAGTGGAGATAGCAAAGCCTCAGTAAGCAACAAACCAGAAATTAATTCATTAGAGTAAAACAAAGATTAGTGGCCATTCTTTATACAACAAGTAGTAGTAGGGTGAGTTTAACACAAACAAACAACTTGTTTTTACAGTACAAGTATAACATACAATAGCTACAGATACAGATAGGGTGACAGAAAGTGTGCACATTTTTAGGCACAGACAAGACAAACAGGTCGGCGCAGAGTTGATCTCTGCTGCTCCAGAGGACAGACAGACAGGCCAAAGGAGGGGCAGACAGAAAAAACAGACAGCCTCACCGATGGACTTCTGCCGCAGCATACCGTGCGGTGGGCCGTGACCTGAGGTGAACTGGCCACGTTCATAGCCGAGGCCCAACCCAGACGACATCATCCCCATCCCAGACTGATCCCCGTAGTTTGGCTGAAATGCCAAAAAGGAACATGTGAAAAAAATGAGATTAACATGACATTCAATTGTGCAATACATGTGTGGGTCGGAGAACCAAAATCATTGGTTTTATGAATCACACCTTTGCTTGGCTGGTTTGTTGTAATGTCAAAAAAATGTATGCACGTTTATGGAGGTTTAAAATAGTCAACAATAACTGTTATTTAAAAAAAATAACTGGTACAGTAGTTTAATTGTTTTCATATTTTTTAAACGTAAGGATGTTGCTGCAGAACTTACGACGTTGCCATGTGTGTTCGGACTACATATTCTGCTCGACACAAATGTGAAATATGTCTTGTGTTGTCCTTCAACTGGTTTATTACATTGCATTTAGCTGAGGCTTTTATCCAAAGCGACTTACAATAAGTGCATTCGACCAAGAAGATACAAACTTGAAGAAAACAGAATCATATAAGTACATCAGGTTTCATAGAGCCAAAACATTTCAAGTGCTACTCAACTAGCTTTAGATAAGCCAGTCCTTTATTAGTATATAAGTGCTCTGTTGGTAATTTTATTGCTCGAAGTGGAGTCGAAAGAGATGAGTTTTGAGTCTGCGCTGGAAGATGTGTAAGCTTTCTGCTGTCCTGATGTCAATGGGGAGCTCATTCCACCATTTTGGAGGAAGGATAGCAAACCCACGTGTTTTTGCTGATGAGAACTTGGGTCCCCCTCGCAGTGTGGGTGCAGCGAGCCGTTTGGCCGATGCAGAGCGGAGTGCACGTTCTGGGGTGTATGGTTTAACCATGTCCTGGAGGTAGGAAGGGCCAGATCCATTCACAGCATGGTACGCAAGTACCAGTGTCTTGAAGTGGATTCAAGCAGTTACTGGAAGCCAGTGAAGGGAGCGGAGGAGCGGAGGAGCGGTGTGGTGTGGGAACATTTAGGAAGGTTGAAGACCAGACGAGCCGCTGCATTCTGGATGAGCTGCAGAGGTCGGGTGGCACATGCAGGTAGACCAGCCAGGAGGGAGTTGCAGTAGTCTAGGCGTGAGATGACGAGAGCCTGGACCAGAAGTTGCATCGCTTTCTGGGTCAGGAGGGGACGTATCCTCCTGATGTTGTAAAGCGTGTATCTGCAGCAGCGGGTTGTTGCAGCGATGTTTGCAGTGAAGGACAGTTTGTTATCTAGGGTCACACCCAGATTCCTTGCACTCTGAGTCGGGGAAACAACAGAGGGGCCGATGTTGATTGTTAGGTCAAGAGTGGGACACTCTTTTCCCGGGAAAAAAAAAGCAGTTCAGTCTTGTCAAGGTTGAGCTTGAGGTGGTGAGCAGACATCCACTGAGAGATGTCTGCTAGACAAGCAGAGATGCGTGCGACGACCTGGGTTTCTGAACGGGGTAAAGACAGAATAAATTGGATGTTGTCAGCGTAGCAATGGTATGAAAAACCATGCGGGCTAATGACCGATCCGAGCGAGTTTGTGTACAGAGAGAAGAGGAGGGGACCAAGGACAGAGCCCTGAGGGACCCCTGTAGTTAATTTACTACAAGGGTCGGACTCGGACCCTCTCCAAGTTACCCTGTAGGTGCGGTCTTTGAGGTAGAAGGTGAGGAGGGAAAGTGCAGAGCCTGAAACTCCAAGTTCTTGGAGAATGCGAAGGAGGATCTGATAGTTCACCGTGTCGAATGCAGCAGATAGGTCCAAAAGGATGATGACAGAGGAGAGGGAGGCTGCTTTAGCAGTGTGCAGTTCCTCAGAGACAGCGAGGAGAGCAGTTTCTGTGGAGTGACCTGCCTTGAAACCAGACTGGTGCGGATCAAGAAGGTGGTTCTGATGGAGATAACAGGAGAGTTGTTTAAAGACAGCGTGTTCAAGTGTTTTAGACAGGAACGGGAGGAGAGAGACAGGCCTGTAGTTTATAACATCGGACGGGTTGAGAATGGGTTTCTTTAGGAGGGTTTACTCTTGCCTCCTTGAGACTGTTTGGAAAGTGACCAGAAGTTAGAGAAGTGTTGATGAGATGGGTGAGAAACAGTAGAATATCAGGAGCGATAGTCTGAAGGAGGTTTGAGGGGACAGGGTCCAGAGGACAGGTGGTAGGACGGGCAGAGGTAATGAGGGTAAGAACCTCACTTGGAGAGAGAGGGGAAAAGGAGGTTAGTGTGTGGGTGAAAGGAGGGTCTGGTGACCCAGCGGTGAGTAAAGGTGAGTCGGAAAAAGAAGAGCGAATATCATCAACCTTTTTTTCAAAGTAGTTAACAAAGTCGCTTGGAAGAAGGGAGGAGGGGGAAGGGGCTCTGGTGGGGTCGAGGAGGGTGGAGAAGATAGAAAATAGTTGTTTGGTATTGGAATAGGAAGAATGGATCTTATCTTGAAAGAAAGTGCTTTTTGCCTGAGAGATCGAAGATGAGAAAGAGGAGAGGAGAGATTGATAGAGTAGGAGGTTGTCAGGGTGTTTGGATTTCCACCATTTCCGCTCAGCTGCCCGAAGGATGGTTCTATTAGCACGCAGTTTATGTTTCATTGTTCATTACTATCCAGGAGATAGATACAGTATATGCAAATCTCTGGAACTTAATCAGAATCAGAAACAGGTTTATTACCAGGTAGGTTGACACGAGGAATTTGACTTGATATCATGGTGCATACATAAAAGTAAAACAAAAATTAAAAACACATATAGAGAACTATTTTAAGAAAACTATAATAACATAAAAAAATATTTAAAAATATAGCAAAATATAGCAAAAATATAGCATTATTTACATAGAAATAGAATATAATATAATCAAGGGGATCTTTAATTGTTCAGACTCTTTGATGAAGCAGTGACAGGATCATTTAAGTTGAAGTTGTGCCCGGTGCAGCATCCCTGTTTTACTGGTTGTTTGCTTTTCATTGAGTTGTTTCCGGCTGTCTCATACTACAACTCAACTTCTTGTTAGATAGTCACTGTTCACAACCTGATGACAGACACAGTGAACACAGGAACCCGTATTTCAGGAAACTAGAAATGAAACTGTAATAGATTTTTCAAAACACACCTCATTGCCATAGAAACTTCGTCCTCTGTCTCTTTTTGGCCCCTGTCCCCGTGTCCCTGGTGCTTCATTGGTGCTTATGGTCTGCTGAGCTGCTGCAAGAATTTCATCTAGTTTATCTGAGAGAATAATACAGAGAGAGAGAGAGAGAGAGAGAGAGAGAGAGAGAGAGAGAGAGAGAGAGAGAGAGAGAGAGAGAGAGAGAGAGAGGAGAGAGAGGAGAGAGAGAAGAGAGAGAGAGAGAGAGAGAGAGAGAGAGAAAGAGAAAGAGAAAGAGAAAGAGAAAGAGAAAGAGAGAAAGGGACATACAACAATGAAACAGAAAAATGACCATCAAAAGTGAAGGAAACATTGTGTGGAAAGGGACCAACTGGATGAAAGTGGACGAGAAAGAAAGGAACAGATTCAGAAAACATCTGACAAACACAATCTCCCTTACTCAAAGCCATCTGATAGACTGTCCTCTTCTTCTCTGTGACTTGGGAGGATTCGAATTCTAAAAGGAAAGAAACTCAGAATAAGGCCAATAAGAGACTGAGCGGTGAGTGCCAACTAATTTTGGAAAGACATAAATACAATGTCTTAAAGGTCCCATGTCAAGCTTTTCCGGTTATTACCCGTCCCCTTGTGTGTTATGTAGCTTTTTCTGCATTAAAACGGTCTGCAGAGTCACAAACCCTCAAAGTACACCCTGTAGCGAGTAAAACTCTAACACAGAGAAGACCTGTCTATGCTAACCCAGAACGCCTCGTTGGAGATTTTTATTTTTCCATTGTTTTCTTCCTGGGTACAGTGACGTGACCATACCCAAATGGACCCATTGGTCCAAATGGACCAATCCGTGGAGCTCCTCACACACACACACTCTTTTAGCGGCGAAAATGTGACGTGCTGGGGGGGGGGGGGGGGGTGGTGCCTAGTGGAGCCTCGCAGTGTGGCGAAACTGTGGCGCGCTTACACTGTAGGTGCGCCGTGTTTGGGGGTGCGGGGGGGATGCGGGTGCTAGTGGAGCCTCGCAGATGGGGCTGCTGCAGCCCCCCCCCCTTCCCGCGTCCATTCGCGATGTCTTGCTGTCTCGCTGTCTCGCAGCAAGCAGGAAACCACACCAGTAAGCCAGCTCACACTGTCAGCTCCTCGCAGCAGCGAGCCAGTGGGCGAGCTGACCAATCAGAGCACACTGGGCTCACAGGGAGGGGAGGGGCAGGAGCTCCAACAAGGCGTTAAGGACAGAGAGTGTAATTCAGTGAATACACATACTATACAGAGATGCTGTATGAGAAAACCAATGTGAGTTTGGAAAATTGCACAATGTAAATCTATTCTAGTAGACCTCAACAATGGAATTATGATCAGTAGAAATGGCCATGTCATGGGACCTTTAAGCAAGTGTATACCAGAGCATACCTGATTTTTTTTTCCAAGGGGTAGCAGCTGGAAGGAGGACAAAAGGAGACTTAAGTTTTGGCAGGAGTGAAAGTGCGATAGCGTTGTTACAGGGAATACTAATCATATCCCCTGGAGCCTGACAAAGTGAGTCACCTCGCCAGGCTTTTCCATCTTCGATGTAAAAGAACGTACATAACACCCACACTTTAAGACAGCTGAAGCATGCACACTTATGTTACAGTAAACATGCTGCACACGCATACAGTATGCTTCTTGCTGTTACTCTCTCTTACACACTTGAAAACACAAATATAAATGTGGAATTAGTCTGAACTGACTCCCACCTCTCTCTACTGTTAAATGGTTGAGATCCCGGCAGCAGTGAAGTGGGGACAAAGGAGAAAGAGGAAAGACAGAGTAAGTGGTTAAACCAGCAAAGGGATAAGTCTACAGGGGAGTAGAGAGGAGGAATTAAAGGTGACCCTTTGGTGTTTGCATCCGCTGGTGAGAGTGAGCTTGTGTGTGCGGACTGAATAGAAATAGGGTTATTCATAATACTCATACTGAGGCCGTTATATTTCATAATGTGTAGTTTATTGAGCCTGATTAAACATAAATTAAACGTAATGTCCGATGGTTAAACCAAGCATGAAAGGAATTTGAATGTGTCCTGATTTGATCTGTTACTTACAACACAAATCCTTTCAAAATCAAGCCATATTTTGTCCGTACACATTTAAACAACATTTGGGTGAAATTATTTTTTTGGACTGAAGTGCACTGCATGATCATTTCCATTTCAATGTCCTTGTTTTCCTGCAGCGTGACTTCTGAGTGAACTGGGACACTGCACCAATCACAGAGGTGAGATAGCTTAATAGGCGTCACAGCTAAATGAATTCTAATGCATTAGAATGAGCATATGGTGGGGCTGACATGGCTTCATCACACACTGTGCCCCTCTCACCTTGATTCAGAAGGAGGCATAAGCAAACAGGGCCCAAGTTATTATAAGGTGTGTATAATAACTTAGAAAGTGTGCAAATACACTAGCCACATGACAAGGAAACTGGAGTATTTATTTATGAATGAACCTTTATTGATTCAAACTAACCCTTTTATTTAAAAGCTTAGCCTTATTTTCCATGCATAGCCCGAGAAATACTGAGATTTCTGGCGCCAATATGGATATTTGTGAAGAAATAAGAGTAAGATTGGCTCTACTTTGGCTAATAGAAACTTTAGTTTAACATAATAACACACAAATAATATATCCAAAAATGAAAAAGATCCCTTTGAGATTTCTGTTGTTTAAAGAATGTTGACCAAGATACATATTAAGTTGGACATTTTCAGTTTTTTTTCTGTCATCTTGAATGACCTCAAACCTATACTGCATTTCTTTTTTACGTACTGGCCAAAATATACACTGTACAATAAATCTGCAATAAGCTGTACCTGACTGACTTAGCTCTTGTACCGTGGCACTATTAAATCTCTATATCACTTTAAATAATTCCAATACTGTACCTTGGTATGATGATGATGATGATGATGATGATGATGATGATGATGATGATGATGATGATGATGATGATGATGATGATGATGATGATGATGATGATGATGATGATGATGATGATGATGAGGCTATTGTGCACAGTTTGAAAACAGCAACATGGTTACTGCTTTTTAAAAAATAATAATAACCACATCCTCTTAAGAAAAAAAAAGAATGTGCGTTATATGTGGTGGAAGGAGAACAACTTCATGTTTTTGTTTTGCCAAAAAGCAATCAAGCAACTGTGTAACGTAAAATGGTTTCATTTGTAACAACTCAATGTTTGTTTAAGTGATACTCTATATATTGAGATAAGCATACAGTTTCACTGCATACATACAGTGCTAATGGGAAATAATAGTGTATAGTGAGCAGTGAAGGAAAGGTGGGTTTGGGGTAGAGGAAACTGGCACCTGTGTTCAAACTGGGTGCTCATGCTTTGTGTTGCTCAAGTGAGGTCACACCACAGAGAGGAGGCAGGTGAGATGAGGAAATTGGGGAGGAAAAAAGCAAAGGGCTTATTTATATCTAGACTGATCCTGACTTACAGCATCAGGGCCGGACTCAGTTGGTAGTTGCTGTTGTGTACCAGGCAAGTTTAGTCATTGTTTGTAGGCTAAAGTACTGAAACCAGATCTGAAACCAGCTGATGTAGCCCTGCAGATTCCCCTCCCCTCCAGAAGCTCCACATGTTATCAGCACTCCTACATCATCAATTACTAACTGGGCATGCTCAGAACCAGCCAGCAGCGACACTTACAGCGGCGGCAAACACCATAAATGTTCAGCAAAGATAATCCAATCACCAATAAAACACTGGCCAATTTCAGATCTGCAAATGGGGGTGTTGACCCTCACCATGCACTCTCCTCCCACTATTTTGCCTCAAATAGAGATGGCATAAGCATAGCCACACATAATGATGTTACCATAGCAACAGACCTGGAACAAAGTTGCTTTTTTGCTAAATTACTCATCTCAATAATTTTATCCTGGGCAAGATTTATTTTTAATTAATCAGAGACGTTCTCAACTAAATATTACACTTGATATGTTGCAACTTGCTCACTAAGACTTGGAGACAAGACACTTAGCCATGATGTTTTCAGCATCTGGAAAAACTCTTCTCAGGTGACGCCCATTCCCCTGCAGTGTTACCTTGGCAACAAATACTTGCTGAGTGTCTGTGTGTGTAGAGCAGACAAAGTAGTAGACTGCTCTGTGGGCGCTGGGGTTAAAGCTGTGGGCGGGCCAGGGAGGAGTGGGGGGTGCAGGGGGGTAAGAGAGGCGGGCAGTGAGAGAGGGATCACAGGGTGGTTAGCGACACTTTTTCAGGGAGGGGTTACCTGTAGTGGGTGTGCTGGAAGTGACAGTGTGGAACCTCTGAAAGAACAGTGAAATGCATTGAGACCTTCATCCACGGCGGAGCCACTTTTTCCTGTCCCCCTCCTATCTGTCCCTGAGTAACTTTACTTTCTTGCTGTCTAAAAATGTAGACCTAGCTCCACTCCCCTTCACACTTTCAGCATCTTAAACAACCCCAACACTCAGATCTCACACTGTTTATATTATCCTTTATCACTTCAATCTATTCCTCCTTTTTTTTTTCTCTCTCCCCCATTCAGCTTTAATGTGTTCTTCATATGTTTTTTGAATTTCCCTGTCTGTCTGTTGTTTCATTTATTGTCGATTTCCACCCATCCACAAGTTTATGTAAGCCAATTTCTTACCCATCTCCTCCAGTTCTGAAGTCATGGATTTGGATCGTAGGGCGATAGCGGGGGTGCTCAGCCTCTTGCTCTGCTGGGGGACTGCAGGGGGGGGGGGGGGGGGGGGGGACAGACACAGGCAGCAGGGGTCAGTCAACAACTAGGTTCAGCTATCGCTATCATTCATTTACCGCTGAACCCCAGGTTGCAGAAGATAGACTCCTACTTTTCTTCCTCGAACCCTCCTCCATGTCGGGGTTGCGGGTTACCATGACAACTTTCACCATAAGGCTGTTTCCCCCCTGCCGGATCATGTTGACGACCTGTCGGTGACCGACCTTCACCACATTCTGACCATTGACCTGGGAGAAACATGTAGAGACAAAGAAAGACAGAGAAGTAATTGAGTTTAATAACACGCCCACCAGCCGCATCCCCATCAGGTTGAAATGTTTAGCTTTGTTTACTGTATATACATTTTATGGGCTGAAAAGGTCAAAATATCAACAACAAAAAAACTACAAACAGCTTTCATTTAGTTTTGGTTTAAAGTGAGGCATTGGGCCACTGAACTAAATATTTGTTTTTGTTGCAGATCAATCGTGAATTAAAATATTTTATAAAAATAAAAAGTGTACAGAAAATTAAACATTTCCTTCACTGGAGAGGACTGTGAACCTTTCCTAACTTTTAACTTCCCCCTAAGGTTTTGTTTGAGTGTGTTAGCTTTTTTGTCTGGTTGTCGGCAGGATTACGGAACAAAACTATTTGAATTTCATCACAATCGGTGGAATGGTGTCACATTGGCCAACTTAAAGGGGACCTATCATGCAAAATGCACTTTTGTACGTCTTTTATACATGAATATGTATCCCCGGTGTTCCAGGGAACTCACCAAGTGTCAGAAAACACAACCCTCTCTATTTTCCTCCATACCCAAATCTCTAAAAAAGGGGCTGCAACGGATCTGATAAAAACTGATCCAGATTTGAACACTGTCCTGACGTCAGGACAGTGGCGCTACGGCTATTGGGCCAACTCCACCAATCAGGAGGAGACAGACACGGCCATTGCCGTTCGAAAGCGCTGGAGACGCTGTAGTACATATGCCAGGCCAGTAGATGGTGCTGTTCTCACAGAATCAGCCCTTGCAAAAACAGAGCTAGAAATTGTCAAATTGAGTAAAATGAGGCATGGCTAAAATGCATGATCTGTTTGGTATTTTGAAAAAAAAAAGTATAAATATGCCTTATATAGGTATGGTCCTACACTATATTATTCAAATATAGCATGATAGGTCCACTTTAAACTTTGGAGCAGATCTGAATCATGGGGCAGATAAACACAATATGTTTCACCTCTAAATTGTGCTTATAATTACAACCCATAATGCAGTAGTGAATCGTAGTATCACCTCTATCAGGAAATCCCCCATCCTGAGCCCGGCTCTCCAGGCGACCCCTCCCTCGTCCACAGACTCCAGGTACTGCAGAGCAGGGAAAGCCGGGGTGGGGGTGAACTCCTCGATAGGAGTCTGAGCTGGAGGCGCAATACAAATACAAGAATCCATTAGCATGTGATACAAGTGCTAAATTGTTTTATAGATTGCTAATACATTTAACCCATCCTATAAAAGCAATGGGAATCAAGTACAGCCAGCAGCTAGGGAGCAGCGTTTCAGAGTACCTGTCTGCTCCGGGACTTTAACCGGCAACCATCGGTCCCAGAGCCAACAGACTAGAGACTGAGCTACTATCTATATAGCTATATGATAAGGACACAATCAACAAATGAGATTGCAAGGCAAAATGTTCCTTTAACATTACTTACCTTTGGCCCCTCTTAGCACAAAGCCGAAACCCTCGCTGTCCTTTTTCTGTAGAAGCACTGTCTTCTCCTTTATTATGTAGTCACTAGCAGAGATGACACAGAAAACAGAGAAAAAGAGAGTAAGAGATGACACAAGACTGAAAAGAAAGACAGACAACTAGGAGGACACGCATTGCACATCCTTGCATGTCTTTATTCATAATTTAATCAATGGGATTAATGGGTGTAAACGGAAGTTTTAAATCAATAAATAACAACATTTATCTCGCTGGTATTATATTGTAGCCTCCTGTTCTCATTTATTTTTCTCTCAGAGTGCTGAGAGGAGAATACTTTGCGGTCCTTTCCTAGTAAAAGGCATGTAGGGATACAAAAGATGAGATTAGAGGAAATCCAAAATGAATGTACATATTGGAGCAGAACTCTTTGCTACAAACTTAAGTACATCTACAACCCCATAGATATAGCTTGTTGCCCTTTAGAGTAGGCCGACCCCTGGTTAAACTACCCAACTCTGTATAAAAGACTAGCTCCACCTTAACCAGCAACAACCTACTGTACACTTTAATGCTTCAGTAATACAACTTTTCTTACAATGTCCTCTATAAAACATTGGTGAGGGGTTCCTTTACTTTTAAAACTTAGAGTACATTGAGATGATAATGCTTTCTTCATGAGTTGGATTTGAATACAGAACGTAAACATGTAATGGAGTATTTTCACATTGTAAGTAAAGGAAATCTAGGATGCAGTTTGCAGTTAAAATCACACATTTTGATAAACATATGTCACTTAAAGAAAAATGTAGGATACCATTAAATCCTTAGGGTGCTAAAAATGTCATTAAAATATGTTTTCCTGAGTTGTGTTGTATGTGCCCATTACAAGATGCTTTTCTTGTCCTACTAGTAATAGAGGTGAGACATGTCACACACATCAATGCTGTGGTTTAAATAACTTCAGTGTGAGAAACAGCACCGCCTCTCAGGGCTGCTGACCTCTCCGGACTCTTGTCTTCTTATGAATGGAAAGACACATTGAGTCAGTCAGTGAGTCAGAGGGGTATATATACCGTGTCAGCTGTAACATACTGTAACCACATGCTGATAATCCCACTGGCACCAAAGAGTCCCAGCCCACTCCATCTGTTCATCCCTCTCTCCTTTTCTCATGACTGGCTTTTCTCCTTTTTACATTTCTCCATCCTTATGGCCCCTGCCTAACCCAATACTTCCCTTTATATTGACTTCCTTCCTTTGCTCTTTAATCTTCTGCTAATTTCTTTCTAATCACATTTCCCCCTTATGATCTTTTAAAGTCAGTCTATTGAGTGTGTGATGCTCTCCACAGGCTGTGTGAGCCTCTCTGTCTCTGCCAAGGCTCTGTCTCTTTGTTATTCTTGTCTTCTTCTGTCCATCTCTGTTGCCCAGCCCAGATTTCTAACACACTGAGGCACCAAACAAACACATTACTGTACGCATTCACACAAATCTTAAGGTAGGTCTGAGTGAGAGGAAATTACAATTGGGCAGTAGGTGCAAAGTAATGTTGATGAAATATATACACACACATTCTTCTGTAGCTGTTCATCTGTCTCTGCAGGGAACACAAGCAACAAGTCGCTCAATGGAAATAAAGCATGTGTGCAGACAACAGACATATCAGTTCAGGAGACTTTACAATTAACAGCAGATCATGTTTGCACTTGTTTCACTACTGACAGTGCTTAGTCTCGGTAGTAAATAATACAATGGATATATAGTTTCCTAGTTTTATGCAAACGCTAGACAACATGATTGAATGCCTCAAAACTTAAGACACACACAAAACTTAAAACGTAAAGAAATATTACATTGATCACTGGGGCTGATGATAAACTCTAAAATCTAGACTCATTAAATTAAAAAAAAGCAGAAAATGCAAAATATTCCTGATGAAATATACTTTGTGAAACCAGCATTCAGAGAGAACTAAATACCTGGTCGGATCTGCTATCACAGTGACACACACACACACATGTTTAGTGATCCGATCACATTTGGTCCGTTTACACCTGGCTGCAGAACTCATTGACATGTGAGTCTTGAGTTACCATTATCTCCTCAAATCTAATTTCAGCTCTGCTCCGGTTTGAGCGATCAGATCTCAATTTGACCACAAAGCGCCTTGAGAGTATTCACACCTGTTCTTAGAGCTGTCCACTTGTGATTGAATCACAAGAGACACATGTCTATTCCCAGTCTGAATAGGACCAAAGTTACACTCACAACTCTGCCAAGTCTTTCGCAATGTGAACAAATAATTATTGCAACTGCGAGTTTCTTTCTAACGTGTACAAGAAAATGAGCCTGATCATATCTGTCATGTTTATGTTGTATTCTGTATCCTTTATTCACCCTGTTTGGTGTATGTGTGACCGCTCAGGGCTGAATACATAGCACTCATCCCTAGAAACCCATCCAACCAACTCAGGCTTTGCTGTCTTCAAGGATATCATCAACTGTTCCAGTTCAGTGACTCGATCAACTGAAGTCCAAATCATTTCTGGACTGAATGTTCCTCCAAGTTCGGCTGAGAAATAAAGCCTGCATGTGCAAAATACTGCACCAGTGAATCCTTAGAAGCCCCCATTGCCTCGAAGTGTTCTGTGTGCCTGGTCAACGGTATCAGAGAGTGTTGAGGCTTTCCTTTTCAACTTAAAAAGTTAGGAAGCATTACATGAGCAGGTCACATTTTAGCACTGTTGGGTGTTAATCATGGAAGCAATGCATAAACTCAACTGTGTTAGCAGCCTGCCTGATCATGTTGCACAAACAGGTTATTACAAAACAGACATTAAATCTACACTATCTGCTAGGTAACATGTAATGTAAATGTGGGTATATTTCAACTTATCCCAGTTAATAACTTTGTTTTGACACTTTGTTGGGTGTTTGACAGAAATCTGCCAAACTCTGAAAACTGTCTTTACAAGGTGACACCTGAACGCACCATTGCTTTTGCTCTTTGCTAGGATCCAGCAGCCACTAAACTGGTATCCAGGGAAAATGCCACTCAGCGTTGCATCCTCCTTATTAGCAACCTAAAGTTGTGTCAGTATCTGAGCTGGACAAACCAGCAAAGTAAAGAGATTCAAGCCGAGATATTAAATAGATTTGGCCACGCAGGCTTCCGTAGAGGTGTCAGAAAGGAGCTGGAACTTGTCATGCATGCTGCATCGTTAAAACTCTCTCACCATGAGCTGTTTCCAATTTGTCGGCAGTCTCGCTCCCTCTCTCTCTCTCTCTCTTTCTGTCTCACACACACACACACAGACACACACATTCTTGTCAACATACAAACCACATATTACACACGAACACATGCAATTAACTGTCCGACATAGAAAAGGAGAAATCCCTCCCATTTCTCATCATTTTTGATGGACAACAGCAAACACCATCCAGGCACACAGACACACACAAACATAGGCATGCAGCCACTCAAACACGCAATCAATCGGAACATCTGTAAAAAACAGCAAGCATCACTTGTGCAGCATTGCTAGAGGACGTTTTTCAGAGAGCAATTGAAAGCAGAGAGAGAGAGAGAAAAACGGGACACACAAATGTTCATACAGCAAAACATAGAGCGGCTGCTCTGCTCAACACCGGGCTGTGCAGCAGCAGCAGTCCGTCTTTGCACATGCATCACACACACATACTCACACACACACACACACACATACTCACACACACAAACACTCAGATTAAGGCACACTGTAACATCTTCATTGTCTGCAAGCATGCACTGCAACATCTGTCAATCTCTCTGATAGATCCTGCCCTGCCATCCATGATATGCACATGCACGCATCCCTCTCTCCGCCCCCCATCTCCAGAGGCAACTGGAGGGAGAGAGGGAGAGAGCGGGTGGAGGGTAGGGGGGTATAAAAAGCCATGGCAGGTACCTGTAAATGAACCAGACGCTCCTATTCACAGGGCCGAGCGACGGCCAGGAAGAAGAGAGGGAGAGGGAGAGGGAGAGATCCTCCTCGCCGCATGCCCCCATCGCCATTGCCTCCCCTCCCTCTCCTCCTCCTCCTTCTCCTGCTCCTTCTCCTTCTCGTCTTCCAGTGAGACAGCAGCGAGCGCGAGCCGCGAGAGAGGAGGAGGACAGGAGGAAGAGGAGGAGAGAGAGATGGAAGAAGGGAAAGGGAGAGGGCCGAGCTCTTCCAACCTCTTCATACTTAAGACAGAGAGAGAGGAGGGATGGGAGAGAGAGGGAGATGGAGATGGTTCATTGTGACTGCGACACAGAGAGAGCAAGAGGGAGAGAGGAGAGGAGCAGGGGGAAAGGGAGGGGGAATAAGGTGGCTTAAGAAAAAGGAGAGAGAGAAATTAGGTAATTTGGAGAGAGTGAGAGGTGTTTGGGTTTGTACGCAGGGGGGGTTTGATGCACACACACACACACACACACACACACACACACACACACACACACACACACACACACACACACACACACACACACACACACACACACACACACACACACACACACACACACACACACACACACACACACACACACACACACACACACACACACACACACCCCTCCACTTCCTTTAAATGGATAGTATTCTCTCTTCCCATGTTTCCCTGTCATGATTTCCCATTCATAAAAACGGATGTGACTGAGATAAGATTTGTGGAATACAGTCCCATCTGATACAACATATTCAAAAGGTTTGATAGGAGGGTCTTGAAGTTTTAGAGGCTGCACAGGTATCATCACCCTCGTCACGTGACATATCGATACAGGACAAGTCAGACCTTTGCTACGTAATACTACACATCTTGTGCAGATCTTTCTGGAGCCTCTGCTGCTGTCCTCCCTCCACTGTAGCCGACCGCACGTGCCTTTAAAACACACTTAACTTACCTCACCCACCAACCTCTAACATGCACTCACACACACATGCACACACACATGCACACACACATGCACACACTACCCTCACATTTGATGTACACAAAGCATGAATGAGGGGGTACAGCAAGGAAAAGAGAGGGGGAGGAGGAGAGGCATCGACGCAGACAGGAAGAGAAGAGTGGACAGAGAAACAGCTGGCGGGTAAGTGGCGGAAGGAGGAAGAGGAGAAGGAGGAGGAAGAGGAGGAGGAAAGAGAGAGATAGACGCAGAGAGAGGGGGAGAGATAGAGAGAGGTACAATTTTCTGGAATAGGCACTCACATCATCTCTCAGAGCCTCGTTCCACGTATGTCGAAGCTGTCCTTGTTCTACTTGCCCTCCCTCCCTCCTTCCTATCCTCACTACGACTCCTGCTCTCTCCTTTGCCTCCCTCCTGCATTCGAGGACGATCACAGCCCCTTGTCCCCTCTCTGCTCACATCTCTGCCTTTTTGTTTCTCTCCCTGCATGTCGGGCTATACCGCTGTGATTCTGTGTAGAGTGTGTGTGTTTATGTGTTTATGTGTGCATGCATGGGTGATGGGGGGGAGAGAGAGAGAGAGAGAGAGCGAGAAAGAGAGGGGATAAAAGAAGGAGAAAGAGAGAGAGGGTCAAGAGAGAGCAAGAGTGGCAGAGATAGGGTGAATTAGAGGGAGAGGGAGGAGGAGAGAGATGGGGGAGGGAGCAGGAGTACCAACAAATGTTAACAGAAGGTCCACATGATTGTAGCTGCATGTCTGCCTGGGTGGTCCTGTGTGTGTGTGTGGATCTGTGTGTCCATCATACAACAGCAACACCGTTATTTTAGCCAAAAAGCCAAGGTGAAGTCATATATGGTGGTGAAATATGAAAAAACATATCGGACAACTTTATATTGCACAAGAAGCAATGCATATATCTAACAAGGCACAGACACCACCACCACAGCAGGGTACATCAGGGTGTTCTGCCTCCTGCTCCTAACTGTGTGTGCTCACTCGTCCTCATTTGACCCGCTGTTAGCAGAGTACTGGTCTCCTGCGGGCTGGGGAAGGAGCAGCTGCATGTAAAGATTGTGTACAGTTTGATCCGTGCAACTGCGGCAATGACAGAGATCTGAACCATCAGCTCAGAGCTCTCATCTCTTTTGAAATGAACAGCAGTGTTACAAGTCTTTTGTATGCCAGCAGATGCTGCTAAAACAGCAAAGGTAGAACAATCTGTGTACAGCCAAATGTTTACTGAACAACACAGATTTGTTAACAAATAACAAGGCTTGGGCGTGAAAGGAGGTTAGAGATTGGCAGATAAGACTCTCTTTATTAATGAGTATTAGAACAATAACTAGCTTCAGACCGAAGGCACTACTATGTTATTTTAGGATTGTTTCAGAACCATAAATGTCTGTTTAAAACCTGGCAGTAGCAATCCATCCGTTTTATCCGACATGGCCAAAGTGATGGACCAAACTGACATTCCAAACCTAAGAGGCATACCTTAATAATTGGCACCCTTGACCCTTTGAAGTCCATATTGGTCGTGGTTTGTTCTTTATAGTTTGAGTGAAAAAAGAACAAACACGGCGGAGGGCATTCTTCTTTAGACTTTCTTTCAAGCCGCTTTTGCCCCATGTTGCTTTCTCAAAAAACAATGCATTTGTCTCTTTTCACCCAATTGTAAACCTAGAATGTTCCTTCATCCAACCTCTTCATCCCTCTCCAACCCTCCTTTCCCTTGAGAGTGCCCTTCACCGTCTGACCTCCAGATGGAGACACCACAGGGGAGAGGGAGTGATGAAAAGAAAATTAAAAAGTACAGGGGGTTAGATATACAGTGATAAATAGAAAGCATGGGAGGGATGCAGAGATGGTCGGGAGAGGTGGCCAAATAAAGACAAATTAAAGAAAGGATAGATGAGATATTACATGTCATGATAAGGGCTGTGAAAGTAGGCGGTTCTGAGTCAGCCATGCCTGCCTGCCTGGCCAAACAAATAGTTTCTGCACAGTCTATGCTGCAGTACACAGCTTTAATTATCCATGATGTGTGTGTTTGCAAGTGTGCACAAACATATGTGTGTAAGTTTGCCTGGGTAAGTGCGTTAAATGTCACTGTTGATGAAAAGCGTGTTAATAATAAATGATACTGTGTGCATGTGAAAGAGAAAAACACAGTAACAGGCAAAACATGAGAAGCAAATAAAGCAGGCATGAAAGAGAAAGTTGAGGAATAACAAAGAATGATGATGAATGAAAAAGAGAGAAAGAGGGAGTCTGAAGGCGGGATGTCGTTTAAATAATTGATGTGATTGATAATGGATTTATTTCTATGTAAATAATTCTCTCTCTGTTCAGTCCAAGTCATGGACACTGGAATGAGTTTGCCTCGAAGCGACAAGGCGCTCGCCATGATGCAGATGCAAGGCATTGAAGGGAATGACATTATATTGGGGTGAGTTAATGAGGAGAAATCACACTCCCATAGTCAATACAGGACTCAGGCTCATGTGACAACAGACCAACTCCACAGAAGATCCAGAGAGGTTTCAGTTCTGACTCCATGATCAAAAAGCTGAATAGGAAGCAGTTTTCTGATCAAAACTGATGAAGCTGATCCGGAAGTAGCTTAGTATGTAGGGACTTGGCTTGAGAAGTGGAGAGTCACCGGTTCAAGTCCCAGAACGGACCAAGCAAAGAGAGTGGACCTTGAGAGTTTGCTCCCGCTACCCTTCAGCAGGGCTGGTGCCACTACAGGTATAGTATAATAATACTAAGATGGGTTAAATGCAGAGACTTCATTTCACTGTGCTGTGTACATGTACATTTGCAGGTGAATGGTGTGTGTGTTTCAGCACAAGAAGCATAATGACCTTCTTTTAAAAGTAAAGGTCTCAGCTGCGTTTGAAGTACTTTTATGGTTTAAAAATGGCACAGTATTACAGTACAATGCATCAGTTCAGATAGTAGGGCAGTAATGATGACTGGGTGATTGTATAACATCGGTCAACACTTATATTTCAGACTTAGTCATCATAGTGGTCTGAAACCACCTTCATCATTGCCAAAAGGTTCAGACCACATAAAAACTGCAGCCTGGCAACACTGCATGCATAGCACCCTGAGCCAAAAGGCAGACAAACTAAAGGAAAGTTACTCTTAAAACCCAATACGAAGAAATCAGCCCAGTCTGATGTTAAATGTTAAACTGTTAAACTCAGCAGAACACACTAGTCAAAACAGAGCTGGATAACCTGTGCCTGGAGGATGACTTCAGTATGAAAAGCAGGCGGGTCAGCATTTAGACCTGAGGCAGTGAACCCTCACACATCTTCATCCTACTGCATGAATTACTCACAACACATCATAATAAACTAATCAAAGCGCCACTGGAACAAATGAATCACTACATGAATCATCTGGAGGGATGAATACAGTATGTTACTGTAACAACAACTCCCTGTCTCAACATGTGCTGTGTGTCAAACATTGCAGCAGCTGTGTGTCATAATGAAAGGATGTCAGTTTGACTAGTATCCCCCAATGGGCGGATGGACAAGTTACATCATGCACTTAAGCAAAGAGCTGAACCCCTTCTTGGCTCAGTACTGTTCTGTGGACAATGGAAGCAAACATTGCAATAATCTGAATGTCAAGCTGCTCTTTTCTTAACCTTTATTTAACTAGAATATGTCAGAGTCATAATGTGACCCTTTCATGCTTCGTTCTGGTCCTCATATCACACTCAATAGGCATCGAAGCATCCAAAAGCCTTTTTGCTCAGCCCTATTGGCCCAAATTGTGTCCAGCTCACATACCCTTCTGTTAGGTGAAGTACCACTCTGTGGGAACTTACACTTGATGAACCCTTACCCCTAGCCCTGTGAGCTTAAGCAAGACCCTTAATCATCTTTGCCCCTTCGCTTAGAGAATAATGTGCAGGTTGCTTCTGCTTTGGAAAAAACTGGCACTCATTCAGTTTGCTGTACATCCGTGATGGCTGGCGGCAAGGTAACTCTTACCTGGGAGCATCAAAGCTGTCATAGGATCCCACCGTGTAATGACGGAACAGCCTTTTGGCCCGCTCTCCACGACTCTCTAAACAGAAAATCACATGGACATCAGCATGATCGACCTGCATTAGGTCCATTTGAAAGACTAATTATGCAGCAGGTACTTTTCAGTCACTGTATTACTATAATATTACTGCCATCACAGGATAATCTCTCTTTTTAACAGATAGTTTTTCACCGTTACAAGAAATGTGGTCTTCTGATTCAAATCAACTTAAACTAGATCTGCACATTTAACCTAACGAGGATTATGTTGAATATATTCCATGTGCGGTATGCCATTTCAAGTTAAGTTAAGGCATTTTGATTATTTTTTAATTTGCCCTTTTCACTTTAGTTAGAGAGAGTATACATGAAGCTAAAACCAGCCATCAGTTAGCTTAGCTTAGCATAAATAATAGAAACATGGGTAACATAGCTAGCTGGTGGTAACTGACTAAATCCGCCTTCCCTGCACCTCTCCAATATACATTGTCTCATCAAAACTAGCATGTCTAACCATTGTCAGGCCTTTGTGAAAGGCTAAATTAAAGTTTATATGAGGTTAAATATGAAATTTGTGGCTAAAGTTTTTTTTTTATTCATTGAAATGATGCTATGTGTTATGATGAGCCTGTGTCTGTGAGTGTGTGTGACTACTAGTGATCACCTGATCGGTTGTCTTGGCTTCGAAGCATCACTTCCTCCACACAGTCAGAGGGGAACCAGCCTGTGCGCCCCCTGACTGTCCCCTCCCAGTACCCGCCCTCGCCAACACTCAACACTAGAGAGGTGGGCATGAAAGAGAAGCATGTCAGGAAAAGGCAACACCACATGCACCAACACACACACCAAGACACTAATTAAAAATGAACACACTCAAAAAGACAATATTGTACAGACAAAAAAGAAATTATGTATACACACATGGACATGCAAACCTACATACTCACCAAGACATACATACCTGGCGACACCATAGACTCACTCACAAACACACACATATTCATACCTGTAGATATTGAATACAAACATATATAGAGACCTTACACTTATGTTAAGACAAGGCCATTTTATAAACTCATTCCAAGACACTAAGATCTGGTCTGGCTGAGAATGATAGATCTCCTTAACAAGCATCTCCTGTCAGGCTTGTGTAATATTTGTATAAGTAATAAGCTTGGCATTGTTTATCAAAGCTAGTCAACTTAATGTTCTCTCAAGTGATCCTTGAAGTAATAGTTTGACATTTTGGAAAAAATATATATATTAACTTTGTTGCTGGGAGAGAGATGAGAAGATTTATATAAAGTTATAGCTAGAACTGTCCTAAACGGTTGAATGTTACTTCTGTTATCAGAAATGTCGTCATATAATTTGCAGCCAGAAGCAAAATACAAAGAAGTTTTAAAGGTTCAGTTGGTAAATATTGATCAAAATAACATATTTTTCCCATTTGAAATTACATTTTTATTAAACTGTCACTTTTTCTTTTAACCATTATACCAGCTGTGTTTGTTTTTGATGATCATTTTAACTATGGTGGATATTTGCCAGTCTACAGTAGTATTAGCTAATGTCAGGTAGATAAAGTACCTGTTCTTGTAATGCAGCATATTGCTTTGTGTCCAACATAAATAAATGGTGTTAGCTTAAAAGCTGCTAATTAAATCTTAACTCAATTTGTTAAACCCCTACAGTCAGCAGTTTAGATGTTATAAGGAACTATTTGGAGCGATGCCAAAGCGCTAAACAGAGAGGTATCTTCTACTTTACGATATTTTAAAAAGATTCTGTAATGTTGCTTTGCATGTTTCTGAACCTGCCTTCAGTTAACTTTTACATTTGAAGTGTTGTCTAAATGTGTCTAAATGTCTAAATCCGGTGCAAACAGAATCACAAACACTGAGACAAACACTTTGAATATACATGGAGGACAAAATGCACTATTATGCTCCAGCACACGCACACATATACACACTGTGTTTCTTGATATGAAAATGAACATAGTCACCTTTGACCCTTTCACCCTTATTAAAGCTGATTTCCCGCTCTCCCTGGGCAGAATGTGATCGAGTAGCTACAAAGACTCGGCCTGGGACAGCGCTGTAAAGGCGTCTCCGCTGGCCTGCGGTCTGTGCAGCCGTGGTGGCAGGGGCAGGCCTGGATGGGAGGAGCAGAAGTTCAGAACGAAGTTTAAAACTTGAAGTTCCCTATAGGTATGGGTGACTTAATGACTATGTTCAACTGGTTACTTCAGATTGAATTTGAAGGATGTTTAGGACTGTATGAGACAATGTGTCTACTTTTGCTATTAAGTCAAATTGTATTGGTTTAATTTATGACAATTTTAAGGTGTGTACACTCATTTGACATAATTTGCATTCTCCTTATAAGAAGTTGTAAAATAACTTATTAAAAGTCAGACAGAAACCTTTTTTATTTATTATTGCTTATTCCTGGATTTAATAATCCGAGTACCCTAACCAATCCTACAAAACAACTCATTGAGGAATTACCTCTCTCACGATAACAAAAATAGAAACTATATTTAAGACCTGAAAAAAGAAACATTGACTTTTACTTTTACAACCCTTTAATGACTTAGGTAGTAATTACATCGAAAACATTTTAAGGACTCTTATGGGACCTGCAGACTCAATAATACTTTAACCAGCCTAGCTTAAAGACAAGTTCCTGTTCAGCAGCATCTTGTGGTCAGATGCCAGCTGTTTGCCCCTCACCCCTGTCTCCGACTCTGCCTGCTCCGGTCCTCCTTGTCTCCGATTCTTCCTCGGGACGGGGAGCGCGTCCTCGCCCCTCTGGGACTGCTGGAGCTCCGCAGGGTTCCTGTATGCTTATAGCCCTGACAGAGACAGACAAACAAAGAAAGGGGGAGAAAACATATTTCTTTAAAGATGTTTATATGTAACAATATATTATTTCAATGTAGCTACGTATATTCTGTGATTTCACTTACTTTGCTTTAAAAAGCTCAAAATGTTTTCAAAAACAACATTCATAAAATGATTAATACTTTATTTGTAATGCATGTACAAACATTCATATGGCCTATCACACAACATGGCCACTTGCCCAGACTAAAGTAGAGGACCATTGCACTGTTGAGGAACCTGCCATCTAAGTTGTTCCTACATTACATGATGATTACAATTTTGTATTTGTTATGATAATAAACCTTGAATCTATGAACCTACATGTATGTATAGCTCAATCGAGTAAGCAGGATATATAAGCTGTAGTGAGAACTGTTCACCACTAGAGGTAGATAAAGGTTATGCATTATATTGTAAAAGTCCCCTTCAAATTGTATGATTTGCATATTAATCACAGGGATGAAATCGCTCAAGCTTCCATCTGTGCATTGTAAATATCCATGATATGTGCATTAATCATTTCTCCAAACTCAGAGGTAAAAGGTCAATCGTACTGAAATACAAGTTAGTAAAATACATTCAATACCTTCCTAGATAACTTCTGAAGGAGAAAATACAATCCAGGAGTGTCATTTTGCAATAATCAGTGACGTGTGTGTTCATTGGGGATTAACTAAACATGTCAAATGCTCCAAAACCTAGACCTCAAGGTAGGGTTGTTTTGACAACTTCTGTTTCCACTGCCAATTATCACTTTAAACGTCAATTTTAAGTGAACATGGATGAGAAGTTTTAGAGATCTTATGATCTTTGAAAATGTTCTTTATCATCGAAAATGTCATGGTGTCAGAAAAAGACTATAAATGAACATGACAGTAAACAACACACATGTGGGAGCCAGTTATCAGGGCCATCTGTTGTTAAGATCAAAGCTCAAGAAGCTACTAAATAGACTTAGGGGTGAGAGCTGTTTTCAATGTTCCCACCCACACACACACACACACACACACACACACACACACACACACACACACACACACACACACACACACACACACACACACACACACACACACACACACACACACACACACACACACACACACACACACACACACACACACATACCTGCACAGAGACAATATTGGTCCCTGGGGCATTGGGCACTGCCATCCAGTCTGGGAGGTTCATACTGCTGTCACTGTTTGCTCGGAGGAAGGGGTGAGGGTGGGGTATCGTCAGGGTACGGGTGCTCTCTCGCCTCTGCGGGGCGTACTTTGGAGATTCCACAAAGGGAACTGGGAGGGGAGACAGGAAATAGTGAAAGAAAAAGGTAATATCACATTTTTACTGCTCTTATTTTGCACAACCTCCCCATCCAGAGTGTACGTACTCTGATGGGTGCTGTAAATGCTGCTCCTGTACATTCGTTATGTCATATTTATATGCAGCTCCCCTATACTTGTTAATTGAACCTCTGAATCCCCCGTGATGATCAAATGTTCAATGTTAGATAAAACAAAATGTCATTACGCAACGTTACACATCCCAAAACTGGCATGCAAAATGAAGCCTGACCTTAGCTACTTACCCACATCTGTGTCCCGGTGGTTTTTGATGATTTCTCCCAGCTCAAAATTGCCTGACATAACAGCCACCTGGCACACAAACACACACACATTTACAACTTCTTGTAAAATACACTCTTATGGCAAATGCATGCACAAAATAAAATGGTGTAACAGACCCTTTACTCGTTTAACCCCATTTTGTGTCCACTCTACTTGTACCTCTAATGGGCTAATTTACAAATTATGTAACAGATTTATGGACGTGGCATATTTCAACAATATTCACATGGATTTGCTGTTTTCTTGATAAGAAAAGGAACAGCAAAAATAAGTACATCCATGCGAGACCATGTTTGTGTTCTTTCCACCATTGCACAATTTTGCAATGGTGCAAGCTACAAAGGCCAGCACAAAGTCTGACAAACTGGTGTTTTCTCCCTGTTGTCTCGTCACGTTTCCTCTCTTTCATGCACGTAAACACAACAGATTGTCTCAGCTGGCTTGTTCTGCATCGACAGAGTTAATATATCCAGATTAAGGGGTCACACGCATTCCTGCCACCTGGGATCTCCGTGTGCATCGCAGCACACTAATGGTTTAAAGTGAAATTAGGCCCTGGCATTTTCTGCTACGCTAACTTAATAAGACACTAAACCATAACACCACCCAACATGCATAATTACTCAGCCAGGCGTACAGCCATTACCTGAAAAGCGGTCTGCCCACTATTGTTCTTTGTGTCCTTATTTGCTCCCCTGTAGAGCAGAATTCGCGAACAGCTTTCCTGCAACAAACATCACTGATTAGGCAAGGCAAGGCAAGTTTATTTATATAGCACTTTTCTGTACGCGACAATTCAAAGTGCTTTACAAAACAAATTAAAATACTTTTTATGAATAAATACAGTAAAAACACATTATATAATGGCATTTTACAACAGGCATTACAAAGCAAAGATAATAAAATAATTAAAATAAACACCACAGGTATACAATACATGTTTAAATTAGTGTACATGAATTGTAGAATTGCTGTTTAATGTTGAAATGCACCTTTTCTGTTGTAAGCATTAGCTTAATAAAGCAAAGTATTACCTTCTATTGACATTTTGTACTATTGTTCTATTATGTTAGCTACAACTCAAAACTGATTTTTAAGCAAGGTATACCATAACATTCAAATAAAATATACAGGTATACAAGTGTTCTATTTTTGATTAAATAGCAAAGATAAAGAGCATTTATGTTGCATTCACCTTGTTATACTGTATCTTTAAATGTTTTGATACTAACATTTTCTTTACTGTGTAGCTGACATTTGATCCCCGTTAAAAGAAAATGTGTCTACCTTGTTGTATAAAGCACAGATGTGCAAGGCAGTGTTTCCAGAGGCATTCTGGGAGGAAGAATCTGCCCCATAGAAGAGGAGGTGCTCCAGATGCTGCGAGTTACCATTTTGACAGGCCTGACAGAACATGAACAGATTGTGGAGGAGTCATGGTAAGACAGGAGAGAGAGGACAGGAAGAGGTGGAAGGACAAAGAGTTTGTAAGGAAAGTAAGAAAATGTACCAAAGAGTAAAACAGGAAGGATTTATAAGGTTACGTTTGATAGAGATAACAGAAAGGCAGAGAAGCAAACAATGATGAAGAACACACAGTGACAAAGGGACAGGAACAGGGTGACATGGATCAAGTGACACAACATTTAATTAACACCTACTGTAACTCAGAGGGCGTGAAAACACAGAGGGAACACAAGTGAGATCTAATCAAAATAATCATTGTAGAATACTTATCATACAGTATGGTTACACAAATCCAGCCCATCATATAAGGGAAATCAAAACAGATAATTGTATATCACTTAGTCATAGGCAATTGATGGTGTTATCAATTATGCCATTGCATAATAAATGCTTATTTCACACTTACACTTACAACCTTTTTGAAGTCAATGCCTTAACAATATAATTTTGCGGAGAACAGATATTAAACTACAAGTTATCATGGCAACACTGCTTCATACTATACAATACCAGTTAACTTGGTTTGAAAATGAGTCTTGATTAAATTAAATTAATAATAATTGTACACAGTGGTAAAGGAATAGGAGAGGGAAACAGTATAGTGGGATTGATGAGAAAACGTTTTAATTTGAAAAATGAAATGTTGATACCATGTTAATAATAAACATATATTAACATTGTATAAAGAATCCAGCATCTCTTAAATTATTTAGTAATTGCTTAATTGAAGCCAACAACACAGATGTCTAAAGATAATTAAATAATAGTGTTACTTTTTTATTATTTCGCCCATGATGATCGTGTAGTGAAAATATGGCAGCAGTATACAGCAGTAGTATAAGGGCAACAAATATATTTATTTTTAACCTACACCTCAACCATACATGTTTCTTTGCAAAGGTAAGTGCAGTAACACTTACATAGCCTATAGAAGATGCTGATACCTTTATTTTCTGTCCACTTCACTGCTGGAAAATGTTGCCACAGAAGCTTTGTGGATGGGATGAAGGGTGAAAGGTGTCCGAGATAAAAGATGGGTGGAGTTTCATGGCATGAATGGTTTTTGACCCAGACACAGACGCTGTACATACGGAGACACTGGAACATAGAGTACACTGGTACATTACAACAAGGATGCATGCCCACTAATACATACAACAGAATTTAAAATCCCAAATTAAAAAAAAGACACAAATTAGAACACTGACCCCACTGGATAAAAAAAACACGAAGCATCCTCTGCTGTTGATTAGGAGTAGTTTAACCGGACAGTACCTGATGTGTCTCGTCCCAGCCGTTCTCGTCCCTGATGCCCAGTTTGGCGTGGTGGTAGAGCAGTGTTTCACAGCAGGAGGTGTCCCCCCCCGTCAGCACAGTGTGATAGAGCGGTGTCAGCCCTCGCCGGTCCTTATAGTCTGCAGACGCACCCAGGGACAGCAGGACCTGCAGAGAGACAGGGAAGATAATAATGCAGTGAAAAATCAGTTACTTTCTATTTCAATTCAAATAAATTACTTGTATGTGCTAATATTATATCAAAATAAAAAAGGCAGCAAGGAAAATATCATAAGTAGATGACCATTACATGTATGTATGATCTGTATGTGTAATGTGTATTTGTAAAGCGCTTTGAGATTCATTGATAAAGCGCTATAATAAATATAAGGATTATTATATAAGGTGATTTCCAACTTCCATTCGAGGAATATTCATGGGATTTTATAGAAGGATGCGAACACATAGTCAGGGATTCACAGAGGTCATTCAGTGCCTTGGGCTAGAGAGAATGATGTATTCAATCAGAGTCTGCAGTTTATTTATGCAGCTGTTTCTTTCCTTTGTGAAAAACGTTTTCTCTGA
This sequence comes from Trematomus bernacchii, assembly GCF_902827165.1. Taxonomy (NCBI): domain Eukaryota; kingdom Metazoa; phylum Chordata; class Actinopteri; order Perciformes; family Nototheniidae; genus Trematomus; species Trematomus bernacchii. The sequence continues at coordinate 15,607,651 of NW_022987720.1, read as the reverse complement.
CAATGTTCCACATGCAATTACTACCCCCGAAATGATTTTGATCCCTCTTCACATGCCTTACTTCTCGAAGGTGTGGGAGCATAAGTTCTGGACAAATGCCTTAAATACACACTTTTAATCCAGGCAATCTGAATTTAAATGTTTTTTTTCCCTCTCTGGATGAATAGAATAATAATGTGTTTTTGTTCTTGTTCTTTGTGTGTGGGTGAGTGTTTATTGTTGCGTGGGAATGTCTGCTTAATCGGTCTTTAGCCCATTTGCTTACAGAGCAACACAAATGAAGATAGTGTTCGTTTCAGTGCAAGTACCCGAGTGTAGGTTTGATTTTCTTTTTTTTTAATGGCATGACAATGAAAAGACATTACTCGTAATTAGATAACAGCATATCTAAAAAAAAAAAGGATCAAATGTGAGTCCATGTTTACCAGCAGGGCTGTATGGCGGTGGCCTCGCACAGCTTTGTGTAAGGGTGTGAGTCCATCTTTGGCACGGAAGTCAATGTGAGCCCCCCCCTCCACCAGGACCCGGATGGACTCCCCTCCACCCGGCTCACACTGCACCGCCAGGGACAGAGCCGTCTCTGGGGGACACACACACACAGAGATTCAAGAGTTTTTCATTACCACAAAAGGATTGGTTTGAAAGTCAAATTATTTGGAGGGCACTGTCCAGATTGTTTGCTCCTAGGGGTCCGCTTGAAAACAATACATTTTAACACCTGCACCATTCTCCTTGTAGGTTAGACAAAAAACATATTAACAAATATTGAACTCCAAAAAAATAATGGCCTGTCCACCTCTTCTGAAACTGTGTTTATGTTGCCCCAATGGTTTCTTGCTTCAAACTACCCTGTGGAGTTGTAGGTGGGGGTCCCTCATTAAAATAAAAGCAGCATTTGTGCCTTTTTGATTCCCTTAAATTGAGAAAACATTATAAATTGCCCTCCAAGGTGTTACAGACAGCTTGCATCAACAAATTATATTATAAATTATTTCCAGGTCACCACAAACCCTGAAAGAATCCAGCGCTTTAAAGTTTCCCGCATATGTTCGAATTAACTTCTGATTAAATGTAATATAAAATAAAAGCTCTTCTGATAATTACCTCTCCAGATTGGTTTCATCCTACAGGTAGCAACATTAGCTTTAAAGTCAATATCAAAGCATGTATTCTTCTTACTGATGCCTGCTACATCATACTTTGCCAATTATGCTAACATGAAATGGAGCTCCAAAGATTTCAAAACAAAGCAGTGCAGTGTCACAACACTTTAACTTAACTTAACATACTTCAATTTCTTCAGGAAGAAGGTACAATGGACCCTATAAGAATAAAAGCAATCAAAGTGTTCCCACAACAACAACAAAAAGGGTACAGAGCATTGGCTGCCAGGCAACACAAGAGTTTTGGCAAAGAGGACAACGACTGAGCGCTTTTATCCTCAAACTGATTCTGGAGAGCTCAGGTACAAATCATTTGGGGCGAATGTTTTGACGGCATGTCCTCTTAAGTTAACATGTTGGGACGGCTGCCCACTAAACAGTTCCTCTGGCAGAGATGGACCTGAGCCATGCTGAACGTGGTCAAATCATGTAATGTCCTATTAAAGGAACTCTGTGTGAGCCTTCTGTTGGGTGGTAAAACATGAAGAAAATGTTTCAGAGACAGGCAGGTCACATGTAAAAAAATGCTTTTGATCGTCTCTTTGCCAATCCAAAGCCTAATGCCATAGACCTAATAGTTAATGGACACTTTGATTCAAACTGAAAGTCAAGAAAGAAGAAGATTCCACTTGAAATCATGAAGAAGAACATTTCAACATTTAGATTTGGGTTGAACACGTGGATTTAGTGAGTTTTATAGCAAACCTTCACTGTTCTAAGGCAAGGTCATTGTAGTAAAAACGTTAATATAACTTCATTCATTAATTCGGTAACACTTTATATTAAGGTACACAAATTAACCATCAACTAGTTGTTAATTAACTAGACCATAATTGTTAAGTGTTATTATGGGAGAATTACTATTCTTGTGGTACTACTGCCTTATTAGGCCCATATTGAGCAGAGCATAATAAGACCAAAACTCATGTACAACAACTTCCTTACTTGCAATAAATAAGCACTAATTAGAGCAGTGGTTCCCAACCTGGGGATTCTTTCTTTAATAGAAATGTTTCTTCTGCCCGTAAAGTGTCCAAACCAGGCTTTTCTGGATAAGCGCATTTTTAAAACATAGTCATTGTCCATGCCGGTTTCAGATTATTTGTCACAGTTGCTCCGATCAGATAGGTCTCCTCCATTTTGTAGATTATTTACGACTTTTGAATCCACATAAACACATCGGCAAAATCCGGCTTACTTTGAGCATGTGTTTTAAACAGTTTGCGCCGTCCTTTAATTTCTTCATACAGCGGGAATCCAAATGAATTAATCCTGAGTCCAATAACCATCAAAGTCACTCCAATAGTGCTCCTTAATTACGCTTTCATCCTCCTTTAACAAAATACTTCACATTCATCCAGTTTGTGACAGTAGTTGTAGCATTTTTGAGACTTTGAAACTTTAATTACCGCTGTTGCTCCCCCCCCCCCCCCCCCTTGTGTGTGTGTGTGCAACTTCCAACAGGAGTCATTTGGGGGGGCTCTTGGGAAAAAAGGTTGGGAACCCCTGAATTAGAGGGTTATTGAGGAAAAACTCTCAACTAATGGTCTACTACTTGTAGAATACGATCATGTAGAATAAGGCATTAATAAGTGTTTTATGATGACTAATAAAGAGCCAATATACTGCTAATATGCATGTTAATTAGTTGATGGTTAATTTGTGTACCTTAATATAAAGTGTTACCATTAATTCTGTTACAGTTACCCTTGGCTCTGTCAATTATGGATGGTATCGTTCAAATGTAGCATAGAAAAGCATAGAAACAAAAATGTAACCCTAATGTCCAGTTTAGCAATATCCCATTTGAATGTAAGGTGTGTGGGTCTGATGATGTCGAGGATGTGTGGGTCTGATGATGTCGAGGATGTGATGTGAGTATGTTATTGAGGGGGCTTCATCAGGGTTGTCGATTGCCCCCTGGTGTTCTGAAGTGGAAATGTGTTTCACACCCATGATGACAGCCTGTGTTTGTGTTGTGACACTTTGCTCCCACAGCTGCTGGAATGACACAGCAGAGCACACCCAAACTGTAAAAGAGCAGTCTGCTGCGCCCCCCCAAGCACTAACGGGATCTGAGAAAAGACACACAATTGTGAACAACACTGGCCCAGATCCTTGACAAAGTGTTAGGCCAACAAAGAGAGCTTAGCGCAGAAACACCGGAGGGGGGAGATGGGCAGAGCTCCAGGTCAAAAAGCTGCTAATATATCTGAGAGAAAATGATTAACCAATAATGGATGTTAAACCTGAGATACACGTTTATATGTTTGATGGAAAGAAAGAACAGTTCAGTAAATATAGAGAGACACATAAGGGATTAGATTTTGCAATATAATTGTGTTAGATATGTACAGTTTATATGGCTCTCTTTCTCTTTCTAATTTATTTCTCAAGCACATACATCTGCAGTCTGTAATTGCTGTGAATGTATGATAATAGATAACATGATGACGCTGTGGATGAAACAAATCCTCCTTACCGCCGGTGTCAGGGTCCTGATAGTTGGGATCGAGGCCTTTGTCTAAGAACTTCGTCATCTTGTCCACAGCGCTGGTTTGGATATAATCCATGAATTTCTTCAGACTAGCCTGCATGCAGAGAGAGTCTTTTACATATTGTTAATGCAGTGACATGCATACTGTATAGTATTGATTTAAAACATGCAGCTGAAACCCTTCAGGGATTTACCCTCGGGGCATTTCATACATGGGTCTCATACCTTGGTGTGCAGTTTGGCTAGTTGCTTCTCATCCAGATTGGTCTGTTTGTACACCCTGGTCTTGTATCGAAACTAAACACAAGAGAGAAGAAGAAAAGTGAAGCCTTACTCCGAGGGCGTTTGTCCTTAATTCTCTTAGCTTTTGGCCTAGATTTACTAAATGGGTCTGCAGATTTATTATAGAGCAAAGCCTTTTCTGCTTTGCTATACATAACATGTCACAAGGAGCATTTACAGTAGGTGTAGTTCATCTGGAATCTTGACGTAAAATAGAAAAAGCTGTACAGTAAACATGGTCCCAAGTATTCCTTTACAAAAGTATTTTCTGGATTTGTATTGCTCCTTCCAACGACACCATAATCATTTAAAAGAAAGTTGTCATTTATCTGACATGTATCTAAACTTTTTAAGATTACATTACATTTGATTCAGATTTAGATCGTTATTGAAAGACAGTGACATCCTGAGGACATGCAAGCTACACCTCTTCTCTATTGTGTAATAATGTGTCAATGGAGGACTGGAATGTTACCTCTAAATATGGTACCCCTTTTTCAAAGGACTGTGGGTACTCTCTGAGCAGCCTCTCCTCCTCCAGGAATTTGGCATCATGACCATCAGTGGCGGGCTGGAACAGACCATAGTTCAGGACGTCCCGCAGAGATTCGGTCAGGGAGCACAGCACCTGCTGCTTGGCCTTCCACACCGTGGCCTCTGGGTTAAAGCGCAAACATTTCTGCAGGAGAGACAGAGGGAGACGTAGGTCAGCTTTAAGTTTGAATTTACATTGGTTATTTGGTCAACTCTAAATGTAAAGACATAACAATGATTTCATTAATCAACATCTTACCATGTGATGTGACCATGTGACCAATATGAAAGATATTGTGGTTAACATGAGATTAACATTTCATTTGACAGCATTGAACAAGGTTACAAATATAAAGGGCAGAAAAAGGGAAGTCAATGACGAGTTATTAATAGTCACTTTAAAAGTGAGTGAGTGAAACCGAGTTTTAAGAACTATTTCCCTTGGCTGCAATCTGCCTCATACGGGTGAAATGATCTGTAATGTTTTGGTGGCCAAACCATCTGTGCTTTGAAAAATGAACTGTTACTAATGCAAAGATGCTAAAATTAGGATGTTTTGAATTAACTGTTGCAGAATGAACCACATTTCACGAACTAGAGCCGGCACTTTGGTGCAAAGGGAAATAAAGCTTATTATTTGTCTTAAAGTAGTTCTTTCTTCAATATTTGGCTTGAATAACTTTACAGAAAACACTGCCTAAATGGGGCTCCTCAGTTGTTTTTCAAAAACACGACTTTGTATAATGTTTATGTTTAAAACTCTACCTTGACAAACTACAATGGCAAAATTCATTGATCAGTTTATCTACGTTTTAATCTCGTTACCCCTAAAACTCATTAAGGTCCCCTTGTAGATGTCACTACTGTGTACAAGACAATCTTGTGGCAGGGGATGCTCCAGCCTGACTGCAGCACACTGAGGCTGTTCCCCCGGTGACCCAGCAGGGGGAGACAGGCCCAGAGTGAAGTGGGTGATTCCCAGTGACCTCGGTCAACAGAGAGGACATGAATTGCAGTTTTGTGCAGCTTTAGTGTCTCCGGTGGGGTCGTGAATGGCCAAATGCATAACAGCTTAGACTAGGCTCAGTCAGCAAAGTGGGACGTAACTCACTACACAGATGGCTGACAGAAGGTTTTTGGCACCGCTCTCTCTCCTTCTTTCTCTCCATCGCTCGCTCCCTCTCCTTGCCCAGAGTGAAGTCTCTGACCTTGAGGCTACAGCAGGATGATTGGCCCATGCATGCAGAGTACAGATGCAAGGATCCCTGCCTCCTACTGCATCGCTGCATTGGCTCTCTTCTCAGCCAGACATACAGCTTCTAACCCAGAGCGTTCTCTCAGTAACTGTCACTCATCTTAATCTCTCACATAGCCAACAAACGTGTGTGTGTGTGTGTGTGTGTGTGTGTGTGTGTGTGTGTGTGTGTGTGTGTGTGTGTGTGTGTGTGTGTGTGTGTGTGTGTGTGTGTGTGTGTGTGTGTGGCTGTCCTTTCCTCTGCATAAGGTTTTTTTTTTTAACAGAGAGTAGAAGTAATATTACATTTTCTCCCTCTATTTTATTCAGTAACTCCGTTCTCGCACAGCCAACCTTGTAGCCACGGCAACCGGTTCATTAGTGGAGCAAGCTGCTTGTTGCCATAGAGACATCACTGTGTTCCCTTGGAGATGGGGTACTGGGAGGCTGTGCATGTGTTTGTGTGTGTGCATTAGCGTGGATAGATGTGTGTGTGTGCGTGTGCGTGTGCGTGTGCGTGCGTGTGTGTGTGTGTGTGTGTGTGTGTGTATGAGCGGGAAAGAGGATAAAAGGGTGTGTCTACTTTTATATTAGATTCGTTTTTCACACACACCACAATCCTACCCACTGCAATTACAGTCCCAAACAAGGATGCCAGCTAGAATAAATGATAAATGACAATAAGGATTATGATTCAGTTATTGTGCAGGAGTAATATTCCCATAGTTAACTTGAACAATAAAAAGCAATGACAATTATAATAGAACAATGGAGATTAAATTATGTGTTATAGCTTTGCTTTGAACCTAAAAACCTTCAGATAGTTGCAGATTTCACTGAGGCAGCCACGCTGCTTATTGATCTGTATGCTTCCAAGAATGTTATTGATTGTACAGTTTCTAACCGGCCAGCTAATTAAGGCTCATCACAATTTCCTCATTCCTACAAGGCATTCAAAATGCAGCTTCGAATTGTAAAGAGTTTTCCAACTGTTTCGCTGTACTGTTAGAAATGCAATAGTACAGCCTGTAAATTGTACTTTTATTATATTGCAATACATTTCATAGCTACTATGGTCATAGTTAACTTGTTCTAAACCTCAAAAGGTGCACTTGCAGTTGAGTGTTTGTGGCGCCCTCTAGTGGTGAGAGAGACTAAATGGATGCTGGAGTTGTTAGTTTGTAAAAGGGATTTGAAGATATATTGTCTTGGTGTCAGATTATGAAAAGGAAAAATGCCAAGATGCTGTTCTTCATTTGTACTTGTTCATGCTAGCATTCTGGATAATTAGAGCTCAATATGATTACAAAAAAACAGGTTCTGTCAGCTAGTAAAAAAAAAAAAAAAGATTTGTTACCAATAGTACCAATGAAAATGTTAAAATACTCAGTCATACATTCAAAATCTAACCATGTCCATAGACAATGAATGGGGACTGATTGTTTGGACCCAGAGAATGTTTTTTTTTTCAATTTTAATGAGCCCTTTTGTAGTGTTCCCGATTCTGAAAAAAACAATGTACCCGTGTACTCAGAGCATTCCCCTGGGTGCTTTCAGTGTCACATCTTTCCACATTAGATTAGATTAGATTGACTTTATTGCCCACCTCAGTGAAAGTGTAACTCTGTTGTGTAATGTGTAATACAATACAGATAACACAACACACCATTTAGAAATACATTAATTGTCAATAGAATGTTCGTGTTTTGAGTGGAAAACGTTTACTGTGGTATCATTTCTTTGCAACTATGTAAAATATCTTCTTCCACTTCATGCGCAAAAATGAACAAGGATACTGTGAAAACACAAAGATAACTGGGATGCTTGTCATCTATTACTGCCCTAAATGTTACAATTTATTTATTTTTTGCAAGACAAAAGACAAAACATTAATAGAACAAGCCAAAAAAAACTGTAGCACATGAAACTAGTCATTGAGGTGATGTTGTGTGCTTTCTTTATTTGATGTTGTATATGTGAAGTCTTTAGGGCTATTGGGTGAAAGTGGTGGAGGTGTGGGGAAGTACAGTACAGACAAGAAACATATGAACACATGTATGCTAATATGAATATGTCAATAAGTCACAGCTTTTATATAACTTACCACCTTGATATGTTTTTACATTAAAATCTTAACGCAGCTTTCAGCCCTTCTGTTTCTCTCCTGTTTTTCTTTCATTATGCGGACCAAAAATTCGGTCTTGTCTCCTGAAGCTGTGATCACACTTTCCCACTCACATGCGCCCACTCTCTCTGTCCATGCTGCTCTTTATCTTCCTCTGCCTATCTCTATCTTATTCTCCCTGCACTTTCCTCTCTCTCCATCTTTCTGCATCAGCTCTGTCTATCTATGCAGAAACAAAGAGATCTCGCGAGAGAAAGAGGAGCATATGGAGAGAGCAGAGAGGAGAAAGGAAGAAGAGTAGAGAGATATCAGGACTAGAGAGAGAAGAGAGAGAGAGCAGAAGACGGAGAGAGAGAGGCTGCGATAGAGAGATGAGAGAGAAGAGTAGAGAGAGATCCATGTAGAGAAGGAGAGGAGGAAGAGAGCCTATTATCCTATAGCTTAGATTCTCTCATATCGCTATCATCTTATATGACTCATCTCCTATCGTCTATCTCTCTCTCTCTCTCTCTCTCTCTCTCTCTCTCTCTCTCTCTCTCTCTCTCTCTCTCTCTCTCTCTCTCTGTCCCTGTGGCCTTTTCCTGCAGGCCAAGTGCAGGGGGACTTGAAGCCTTTAATGAGATCTATGGGGAAATAAGCCCCCACTTGACACACATACACACTAACATGCACACACGTCAGCCATGTCACCATTTCATTCAACTTCCTCCCCATATCTCACTATCCTTCTCGCACTCCCTGTTCTCTACAGCAGTTCAAGAGAGCAAATGATTTTCTTAAAGCACTTCTGTCCTACCGCTCTGCCTGCCGTGCTTCTCTCTATTCTCTTTTCTTCTCTCACCCATGCTGCACTCCCTCCTCTCTAACTCCTATACTTCTTTTCTATTATCTTTCACTTTGGGGGCTGACCCCTTTCATTTAGATATATCTTCTCCAAAGTGGTAGAGAGCTATGGTGGACACTGCGTCTGTGTCTTTCCAACAGAGAGGTCAAATATCTCAAAAATGCATTAAAACATTTATGGATGTGTTTGTGTTTCTCGTGGTGTGTATGCGTGTGAATTTCAAAGTGGAAATGAGCAGATCACATCCTGCCTAAGGCGCGGCTGCTTATACTTCAGAGTTTGCACAAATTCAGATCACATCAAACTGTGGAGGAAGACTAATTTGTTTTACATTGTCTAATGCGCTCAGCATGCAAACTCCAACTACACTGCATGTGCATGCGCAAGTTAGACAATCTAATAAACCTTCAAATGAAACTGCCTGGACCGCCTACTGTGGCAGAATCATATCAACTTCTAAAGATTCACATATCTTAAAGGCGCTTTGCACACGAGTTAATGGACCAGTTCCTTTTTCATCAGACACCAGTGGAGGAGGAACGATGAGTGCAGAGCAAACAGGTCCGCAAGCAGCATGTCAAGGATGTACGATTAAAAAGAAATCATTGTCAAAATGAATCAAATGGATCCTTAAGATGACACACAATAAAATACATTATAATGCAGGAAAAAGCCCCCTGTGAGATTTGCATCGTTTTAATAGATTCGTATTATTTAAACATGAACATTTAAGCACTATTCTAACGTTGTAGCTACGTTTATTTAACTTTACAGACGGTTCCACCTTTTACAATGAATCATAAAAGCACTGAGTGTCATTTCCCAGCAATCACTGAGTTGGTTATTTGCTGGTAAGATGTTCAACAGATATCGGAAAGGGAAAGTGTTCTATAGAGTATTTTAAATGTAAAGGTATATCAATGTAAAATGTGGCACTTCAGAAAATACCAGATAAATAATACTTGGAACCCAAAAAACGTCAACCTGATAAAGCCCTGTTTTCTGTTTTACCTGCAAATCACCAAAACACTTTTACTAGATACACTGAGGCTAACACAGTTTGGTTATTCCAGAAGTTCACTGAGTGTCAGCTGATCAAATGGGACAGTACATCAACTTTCCATCACCCTGCCCTTCTCTCTCACCGGCATGAGATGATAGAAACCATCCAACTGTCTTTCAGCTTGACCTATTCAAACTAAGTATGACATCCCAGATTTGTTCCACATGTAGTAATGGCCCACTTTTCCTCTTGACAAATGTATCAGACTGATAGTACACAGATCACTGACTGGGTCTCTCCGTCAGGGCACCAGCAGTGACACCCTGAGTGACGGAGTCTCCAGAGAGCCCCCCCCCCCCCAATTACGCTTGTATGGCTCTGATAGGAGACTTTGAAGGAAGCAAAGGTAGGTCCCACTGAGGGGAGGAAGAACGTTTCACCAGATGTTTCCTCTGAGGGCTCCTTAGAAATCTCATGACAAAGGTCAGAGGGCGTTATTATTGCCATGCCAGAAAATATCCTGGTGAATTGAAGGCATAGAAAAGGCTCAGAATTGCAAATGCTTAAAAGCTGTTGTCCAATTCTTTGTCTGTGTTCTTCATGCAATGAAGTGCCTCTATCAATGCAAATATTCAGCAGATCTTTATTAACTTTATTATTGAGGGATCATTCGAAATAATGTTGGAATTGAACTATGTCAGTGCCTAAAAAGAATATTGATCATATATTAACAGATCTTAATTTTTTTTAATATTCTTTACAATATCAGCCCCAAATATAAAGTATTCTTAAATATAAATGCTTCCTGAAGCACAGCAGTCCCACTGGAATCGTAAGATACATTTGTCACGTAAATGTGGAAACAGCATCAAGCTGGATCATTTCAGTGATGCTCAACACTAGGCTCTGGAACACTCTGCCCCTCCATGTGAGGTCGGCCCAGACCCTAGGGGTTTTTAAATCTACACTAAAAACACACTTCTTCTCTCTGGCTTTCTAGTTAGAGCGGAGCACGACTCCTGACTATTCCGTGTGTTTTATTTTTATTTTGTTTTTAAGATATATCTGTTGTAATTTATTGTCGTTTATTGTGATTTGTAGTAATGTGTTTTTATTACATGTACAGCACTTTGGCTCGACCAAAAATCGCTTTTAAATGTGCTATATAAATAAAACCTGATTTGATTTGATTTGATTTGATTTGAACACTCATTTGTAATCATTTTACATAGAGTTATATATTCTGCCCAAAAGTGATTATAACATTAATTACCAGTGTTGTATTTTCTGAATAACTGCGAGTGAAAGCTCTTACGTCATTCACCATCCTCCCCACAAATTCATAACATTTGCATTTGCGTGCTAACGCCACTCCCTTGACTCATCACAACACAATTAACGAGCAATTAAGAGTTTATTGAGGGGGAATTAGCTGACATGTAGAACAACTTAATGTACTAGGAGTGGAAAGGGATAATACCCAATAGGAAGAGGAGGGCAGGAGATGAAACAGTAGGACAAAATAAAATCCCAGGGGTTTTTATTCTGAATGTGCATGATGCGTCAAACATTGACTAAGATGTTGAGTCAGGACAGGAGGAGAGTGAGTCGGTAAATGTCAGTGTTGATGATGGGTTTTTGACTCTCATTACCATGGGTAACAAAACAAATGCACTAAGTTAGCTCATCTTGGAAGGAAGTCTTTAAGGTCACATTTAGTGCTATTATGTAAACGTTTATCTGCATGTTTGACTCACATGTGAAGAAAAAGATAATAAAAAAGAATGTACTGTCAGACCAATCCGTTCATTGACACCCTGATTTGCCTTTTCCCCATCAGTATTGTCCGTCAGCATTGAAATAAACTATCTTTTAAAGAATCAACGTTTCATTTCAACCTCCTTGTCAATCACAAAGACCAAACAGAGTTTATATAAAAACCTGTCCGGTAAAAGATTCAGAGAGAGAAATGTGAATTCGTCCTCCTATGATAACTTAACTCCTACTTCACTGAGTCATTTGTATTTGATTTTTTAAATGATCTGAAACAGCAGGGAGGTTTTTGAAAGCTTATGTTATTATCTTCTCAAAGTAAATGAGCATATTGCACAAATATTACATCATTATTTTAGTGATGATTACGGTACTGAAACTCTATGAGATTAGTTTTTGCCACACACAGTACCTATTGTAAAAGAGAGAATATTTACAATTGTAAAATGTTTCAATTCAAAGATACAGGAAATCTACATAAAGGAATGCTTATAGTCAGGTTAAAAAGTCTGTATCAGTCAGCAACCACATTCTTCCTGTTGGCTGCTCACTAGTTCTATTTCTAGCACTTGAATTTCATTTCCCTGTTATTTACTCTGCCTGCTTCACTTTACTCAACTAGCTTTTTTCAACATTGATCTACTTCCATATGCATCAGTGTTTACCTCCATCCCTTTATCTACTTCCTCTTCTTTGTACGTGTACTGTATCTACCCTGCTCCACTTCCTTCTGCCTCTACTTCCTAACACGTATACCCCACTCTGCATCCATCCATCTCAATGTGTCTCTATGTGACAACCAAGCTCTTTCTGAGGTTGTGAGCATGAATGAGCATTCTACTCCCAAGCAATCCCATTTATCCATCTTCTTGCAATTAAACTTTGATGCTGATTTGTTAGAATAAATAGAGTGGTGAATTATTTATAGCTGGGTTTAAAAGAAAACACAAGCACACTAGTGTATCCATACACACACACTGCTGAAAACACCCATGCACCGATCAATAATAAATCACACAGCAGCAAGAGGGTGGAATAAGCGTTGAGCGAGGCCTTTAAAGTCCACTGGGTTGGTAAATATAATATAAACCCAAATAAATGTACTTCATTTCACAGTTTCATTGTTGCTGATGGCTTATAATTGACAGATTACAGAAGCCTTGATGGCTTTAATGAAATGAGAAAAGAGAACCGAGCGCGAATGTCTGAGTAAAGCAGCCTTCTGTTTGTTGAACACAATGGCAGTCTGGTTCTGCTTTATTCTGGCAATGATCAAAGATCCACTCTCTCTCCTCTGTCCTCCCTTGTCTTGCTCTTCATACCCTTTTTGATTTCTTCTGCACAGAAATCACACACTGGGATGCAGAATCATTCCTTTGCATCCCCTCTATTATCATTACAAGGAATTACTACTGACCATTCATTTGAACATATCACAAATACATACATTGGGAAAAAGATTGTGTGTACGTCAACTAGAAACTGAGTTATTTTTCAAGAGTGGGAGAATAGCGTAGTGCACATGGATGCAGCTGTCCACTAGGGCTGTGCAATTCATCGTTTTTTTAATCGCAATTACGATTTTGGCCTGCCACAATTACAAAAACAACATAATCGGAAAAAAAAAAACGATTATTTTGCTTTGCTAGGTTGTGACAGTGCACTGCAACATATTTGATCTAATTGATTTTATAGTCTAATTTATTTATCATATTTATATATGTTTAGTAGCTTGTTGAAGTGCGCTCCAAAATATTTGTTGATCTTGTTTATTGGTATTTATTATTTAAGTATTATTTATTTAAATGTAAATATAAATGTATCATTTATTTCATTTATTGGTTTTTCAGTTGAATTATACGTTCAGGGTAATCAACAGTTAAACTGTTCAAATTATTATTTTAATTTGTTTTAAAGTTCAATAAATTGACGTTTTCAAAGCCAATGAATAATCGTATTTAATAATCGTGATATCAATTATTGACCAAAATAATCGTGATAATGATTTTTGCCATAATCGCACAGCCCTACCCCGTAAAGCTGATTTAGACCCACTTCTGATGGAAGCTTTCACACTGATATGATGTAAGAACCCAACTGGGAAATGAAGAGCAATGTAGGATATATCTATCATGATTCTGGACAGCTCTCTTTAAACCAGAAAAAGGCTTATCATAGCAGCTGTATAGCAACATTTTAAAAGCTCTTTCTCAACACAAAGCCAGAGGCATCCCCTCTGTTAGACACCGCTCTCCACTTCAATTCCCCCCTGTTTGACTCCCTCGAAATCCTTTCTGGCTTGGAGTGTTTTTAAAATCAAATTCTAGCCCACATATCCTCATCGCGACTGCTCTTGAGGTTTGGCTCTGTCTCTCTCTGGAGGTGGGTCACCTTGAAAAGTCTCTCTCAGCCTCTCAGATCACTCACTTTGCTGACGAGTATTTGCCCTTCTCTCACTTAACTGCTGGTGGTGCAGGAGAAAAAGTAAGCAATAGAAAAAAGGGGAGATCTGTGTAATATCCTCAAGGACTTGCAGTGTTTTTTGAGCATATTTGTGCACACTTTGACTGAATTGACCTACACTCATGGTTAGCTTAGGAAATGATGGGCCTTAGGGCACAGACACATGGCTCCTTGATGACCTAACTCTTCAAAGTACCAGAGCCCACACTTCATAATTCATGATAAACACGCACTCCTATTCAAAGTTTTATGAATACATCCTTGCTGAAACAGGCCCATGATCACTTAGGCACACCATTTATAGTGAAGGAAAAGTTAAAAGCTACTTGTGGGTCAAACTTTTACATTCTTCCAAGAGTTAGACAGGAGCATTCACATATCTCGACAGTAGATATGAAGCTACAGCCAGCAGCAAGATAGCTAAGACAAGCACATGACATTGGGAACAGTTAGATTGGCTCTGCAGTCATCAAAAGGTCCGGCACAGAGCACCCCTATAAAACAGCTAAGTGTTGTTTTGGTAAAGATTAAACAGACAGAATACAACATGTTAGTGAGCCTTAGAGGTGCTGGCAGGTGGATTCTGTTACCATTGGACAGAGCTTGTACCTCTGTTAGCACTGTTTGTCCTCATCTTAGCTAACATGCTGTGGGTTTGCTTTGGCCTTTTAATCTTGTCATCTTCTCAACAGTATTATGTTATATCTACTGCTATCATATTTTATATACTTTGTCATATTGATTTACAGTACAATATATTATAGTATAACATACTATTATAGTACCTATCCAGGGATGTTAGAGGCTGTTGTTTCCTAAGTGGTGAAATTGATAAACATAACTGGTTTATTGATGATGACTGTGAGGTGAGGTGTGAACTTATCATAGATAGTTGCCATGACGTTGACAGATTTGTGGGAGTGTGGGGACAGCACTGACCGTTTGCTTTATGTCTGGGATGCCAATGCGGAACACCATCATAGCAATGTGGGTGTCTTCAGATGGAAGGGAGCCGGTGCTGCGCTCCTTCAGCCTCCTCTGCTGCGGCGGCTGCTGCGGCTGAACGTGATTGGCTGGCGGTTGGTGCGTGGGTCCCGGATTGGACGAGTAGGGGTTTGCGGTGTGTCCAGGGTTCCCTGTCCGGACCTGTCTGTCGTCCGCGGGTCGTCCGGCCACTTTACCTGACTGCCTGTGTCCCTCAGCCCTGCCTGCCCTCGACACGCCGCCTCGCCTGACCTCCTCCACCACCTCCGCTTCATAGTCTTCCTCTTCCCCCTCCAGCTCGCCATTCTCCTCCTCCTGGTCTTCCTCACGCTCCTCTTCCTCCATTTCCTCCTCCTCCTCTTCCTCCTCCTCTTCCTCGTTCTCTGCCCCTGGATAGAGATGTCGATTGTTTCCCAGCATCCTTTGGTGCTCCTCGTCGCTGGACAGGGGGCTGAACGGCATCGTCATGGCGACAGAGAGGGCGGCACAAGTGGCAACATCATCATTCCCAGAGAGACACTGCAATGTGAGGATGAAAGAGAAGACATGAATAAATCAGAGACAAAGAGAAACTGCAGAAGTTTGTACGGAGTAAGTTTCCTCCCCGGCTGTATCCAGGCCTCCGAACCGCATCAGTCCAACAAACTCTGGTCTCTATGGGAACAGACTGCTGCAGTTACAGACATGCAGTACTTCTAACCCTCACCGCATGATGACATACTATTCACACCTCATGTATAAATGATCCCACTTGTGCGGTTCATTTTCAGCTTTCAGACTCTTGTTAGACTTTCAGACATCCTGCCTGTGCTGTAACGCCAAGATGATTGAAGCCTCAGATGCTTCCTGGCGCATGAAACATGTCAGTTTTTCACTCTGAGCAGTTGCACTATGGCGTTAGTATTATACTATAGTGCAATAATATGGTCATACATAGTGACACATATTACTTAAAGGGGACCTATCATGCAAAATGCACTTTTGTACGTCTTTTATACATGAATATGTGTCCCCGGTGTGTCAGGGAACTCACCAAGTGTCAGAAAACACAACCCTCTCTCTTTTCCTCCATACCCAAATCTCTAAAAACGGAGCTGCAACGGAGCTGATACAGATTTGAATTTTTCTGACGTCAGAAAAGGGGTGCTCCGCCTATATGGGCAACTCTCCACCTATCAGGGGAATGGGGGGTTGGGCCACGGCCATTGCCGCTCGAAAGCGCAGGAGACGCTGTAGTACATATGCCAGGCCTGTAAGTGGCGCTGTAGTCTGCCACAAAAGCAGCGAAGAAGACTTCTCACAGAATCAGCCCTTGCAAAAACAGGGCTGGAAAAGAGCAAATGGAGCGAAATGAGGCATGGCTAAAATGCATGATCTGTTTGGTATTTTGAAAAAAAAACTTCACAGACATGTTTTATATAGGTATGGCCCTACAATATATTATTCAAATATAGCATGATAGGTCCACTTTAACTGAGCTATTTAACACAGAAAAAAAGGCCCTATCCACATCAAAACCTTGAAAATGACAGACCCATTGATACACATGCACTGATCCCATTGTATATCTTCATTTTTGTATGACCAAAATGTAGGGCGATAACTGGGTAGATTATCATGACATTTGGTATGGTTATTTGATGCACCTAGAGGAGGAATTGCTGTGTTTTGGCCTTGTTTTTGACCTACCTTGTGTTACCACTTTTACACAAGCAATACCAAAGTCTATTAGACAAAGATTTTTCAGGACTGTTATTGAGCACATTGATATATCGTATCATAAAATACGATTTTAATGTTGCCATTACCTTTCTTCTAAAGCTTCCATCAGTAGAAACTTAGCCAAGCAAACAAGGGTTGAACTTTATGTCCAGCATATTGTATTTTTTCTGTATTGTCAATCAATAAGATTTCCAAGTCTTGTTACACTATAGCTGCTGAGACTAATCAACATCTGTGGAAATCGAAATACCCAACAGTGTTTCCTTCAAGCAAAGGCACTTTACAAAGCCATCAATATGCTTAGTAAACTAATTAATTGTTCTAACCCTATACAGCAGACTGCTTGTCAATGCACGTCTTCTATACAGACAGCAGCTCTTCATGCGATAAACTATGCACTCTTTTGCTCCTGAGAGAGCCGAGGAGCCACTTCAGAGCATCAGTGATGCAGCGCTGTACTCAAGTGCAAGCTGAGCAAGTTAACAGATCTGTCCCTGGTGGCTCCTGGTTGGCTTTGAACACTGTTTCAGGATTTTCAGCACCACTACATTCTGGACAGCTCCACACCGAACCAAACAGCAGAATGACAAATGGCAGGGAAAAACAGCGGATACATTGAACAACAGAGGAGTGACCGAGCAGAAGAGTCAGCTGTGGAAATACCAAACACATGTATCATACATTAGTTAAGCTAAAGTATAAGGTATTTAGGTATTTTCTACTTGACTTGCTATTTTTGTATGTAGTGTTAATTCACTACATTCAAGACAGAAATATAGTACTTTTAAAAGAATGACCATTGCACTAGTAATCTGAAAACAAAACTGTACAAGATATCATTTCATATGAAGGTTTTTGGTCCAAACATTCATATGAAAAAAGAATCAGTATCATGTTGTTGTTTGTTTTAGTCTTGCTCGGGATGAATACCAAGTACAAGATAATGAGGGTGTTTTAAATTGTAAATGGAGCTCGTGTGTGTGTTTGTGGCGAGGCACGAAAAGTGTTAGACACAAATGTCAAGACTTTCCTCGTGGGACGCTGAGCTAAAACTACCAGCTGTCCAGATCGACAAGGAACAGGAAGGCAGAATAAAAGAAGAAGAAGGGCTACAACACAATGTAACAGAAAAAAGAGACAAAAGGATTTTGGCAAAGAATCTGACTTTCATGTCCTCACAACTTATTTGATTTGGAAGATAAAAGCGTGGCAGCAGTGGGAGACTTTTTCTGCAATGACATTTTCTTCAAGAATTTCCTTGATTTAGGTATCACTTATTTGCTGCCAGTGGATCACTCTCTACCTACTGCAGTCTGTGCCATTTAGAGGCAATACAGAAAGAAAATGTACTTGATCTACTGTAGCAAGAATATGAAGCTTTTGAAACTACACATTTTTTCAGTTAGGAAGCTAAATGTCTGCTTTCTGTTTTAGTGTCT
This sequence comes from Trematomus bernacchii, assembly GCF_902827165.1. Taxonomy (NCBI): domain Eukaryota; kingdom Metazoa; phylum Chordata; class Actinopteri; order Perciformes; family Nototheniidae; genus Trematomus; species Trematomus bernacchii. The sequence goes on along the minus strand of NW_022987720.1, from coordinate 15,589,588 downwards.
CTTTACTTCTCACACAACTCACACACTGAGTTCATGAGTGGCCGTTGAATCTGGGAGCATTTCAGCCTCTAAAACTTGCAATAAAAGTTCTGTTCACAGTCATGAAGAAAGAGTGAGAAGCCAGATGATTATGAAGCAACATTTAGGAACAACATTTAGATTGTATAACTCAAGCAAGGACAAATAAAGGATCATGATTATCACGTTGTGTCTTGTTATCTCATTCTATGTTTTGCATGTCAAATCTTAATATTGGTAGTGAATCGTAACTACAGCCATACGATAAATGGAGTGGAGCAAATAGAGTCTAAAATGCATAAAGGAAAGTAAATAAAAATCCAATTCTTGAGCTTGGGGTGTTTTTATAAAGTTGCTACAGCTAGATGAATTGCAAGCTTCAGAAAGGTTATCAAACCTCTTTCAAATGTTACGCAAAGTTAATGATGCTTATATAAATCTGTTTCTGACCATTTAGAGGAGTGCTGGAGATATAGAAGAAAAGTGAATACGTTAAAGCAAACACGAGACTAACAAAAGAGATTATACAGCGAGGGAGGAGAAGAGGAGTCAAAAACCAAATTGTTTGAGGGAATTGATGAGTGAAAGAGACAAGGGCACAGAGACAGAGAAGGAGCGAGATAGAGAAAAAAGCAACGTTGGTATAGTCCTGTCAGAAAGCTGACCAACCAGAAAGACATACCAAAGGCAGATAGGATAATAAAGGGAAGTGAACAATTCATATTTTTGCATATTGCTGAGTAATCAACGATAGGGGAAGCTAACGAGGAAGGAGAGGGGAGAGGACGAAAGGGGAAGCAGTGAGGTGGGGGGGGGGGGGGGGGGGGGGATCAGATGGAGACAAGACGAGAAGGAGGGATTAACAAGAGGGAAAAAGAAAGAAAGGCAATTAAAAATGTGCTTTAACACATGGGAGGAAAAGCACATAACATACAATGCCATGCTACATGCTAACACATCTAAGTGAAGCATCTTAGCATGGTCTCATTTTATAATTAGAAGTTATCACAAATGATATATTGTTGGAATGCCATTAGTTTTGCAGGATTTTGTTCTGAAACAAATACAACAATGTGACCTGATGCTGGCCTTAGAGATAAGGTCCCCAAAGTGATTCCAGGAGATCCTTAAGGGAGGGCTTAATGAATGTGTACCACGTTTCCTGGCAATACATCCAATCGTTTTTTGTTGAAAAGCAAATATATGAATCTGATACTGGTGGTGCTAGACAAAAAATGAGGGTACATATCCTCTGAGGACACTGAATAACTTTACCAAATGTCATGTCAGTTCTTAAGATGTTTTATTCTGACCTACAAATAGCAAGCAACCTCATTCTAAAGGAAAAGTTAGACGAATGGGCACACTAATATCTGTCCAACATTTCATGTCAATCCATCCAACAATTGTCTGAACTATTTTTCAGTCAGAACCACATTTCAACAACGAACCAACAGACTGACAACGACATCCTTTAGATCCAGAGAAATACGAAAGAAGATGGTTGAGAAAAGAGAGAGTCTGAAAGTGATAGAAAGGAGAGGGAGGATAGAAAAACACATGAGGGATGTTATGATGAAACAGGGATGAACCAAAAGAACAATGAGAAAGGAACTGAATGTGAGAGGTGGATGTGAATCAGAGGTGTGGACTCACAGGGCTGGATGTTGGAGAGCAGAGAGGAGCAGAAGGCAGAGAGGATGAAGGTGGGGTTGAACTATAATACCACCGCCAACATGTTGGTTGAAGCCTTTTCTTCTTTCATCTTGTTTTACTAGAATAGACTCTGAAGCAGACCCTCATGGGCTGCTCAAACATGAACACCCATGAGGACATTTATGTTATGATAAGGGGCTCATAAAAGCAGGCAGAAGTGTGTTTTCATGCAGGTTATAGATTTGAAGCTATTGAGTCAAACCCACCAACTCCACACATGATCTGCCTTCCAAGCAATTCATTGATCAATAAAGGAAATTAAATGATAATGAGAATAATAGGTTGTTGCCGTTTTTCTTATTTATCTATTAGGTATCATATTCTTTTGAGGATGACATTAGCTATCCTGATAGATTGCAAGTGAGAAAATTAGCATGGAGTTAAGAGGCTAAATACGAACTTTTGAGATAATCACTCATCCTCAATTAAGCTGGAACAGGTCAGGACAAAGGGAAAGATATGAGAGAGAAAGTGATAATCAGTTCCCGAGAGAAAAGTCATGACTCACACATAAAAGACCTTCATAATGACTGCTCTGTGTGAGTGTGTGTGTGTGTGTGTGTGTGTGTGTGTGTGTGTGTGTGTGTGTGTGTGTGTGTGTGTGTGTGTGTGTGTGTGGTGTGTGTGTGTGTGTGTGTGTGTGCGTGTGTGTGTGTGTGCGTGCGTGTGTGTGTGCGTGTGTGTGTGTGTGCGTGCGTGCGTGCGTGCGTGCGTGCGTGCGTGCGTGCGTGCGTGCGTGCCTATCTATATGAGTAATCATCTCTTCCGCTTCATATCTCGCTGATATAAATCTTTATCTCTCCTTCTATTCTCTATCATTCTCCTTGGAAAGCTGTTTCAGGTCAAATCATTAACACTTAGCTTAGGTTGCAAAAAAATGTCAGTATTATTTCTTGTCCAGTAGCAGTGAATTCCTAGAGTCTAGTTATCAGGGTGACAGTCACACAAGATTTAGTGGATTTAAGTGGAAACTATGAGTTTACTGTATTATCGGTATTTCCTACTGTTTTCTAGAGCTGCTAGTAAGCAGGGTTTGTTACCTATGGATAGACCAAGGCTAGCTGGTTACTGGCCACTGCCGGTAGCATTATATCGAACAGACATGAGAGTGATATTGATCTTCTCATCTACCTTCTTGCAGAGAAACTAAATAAAGCTGATACTTCAGATAGGTAGGTAGGTAGGTCAAACCATTAATGTAACCAAGGTCATCTCCTAATCTAAATATGCATGCTAAACTAAACAGAGTATAAAGGTAATTGGCATTACGGTATTTAAAACTTCATTTGTTCTACTAGCATTGTGGTGTTTGAATACCTGCCCCTGCCTTTTCACATTTGCAGTAAATTCATTTGTACTCTCGAAAATATCAATCAGCTTTTATTTATATCTGTTCTGTTGGCAGTGTCACTTTCAATAGTTGTTGTTGTTAAGTCTCAGATTTAAGAGACAGCAGGGTGTTATGGACCCACAGGCTATTCTTAATTTTAATGATGTGTGTTGACATGCGTACGTGCTGTGTAGACAGATAAGTTATGTCTGAATCTTAATTGCCTATTATAAGATCTTTGGTCATTCATAGATGCTCTTTTGGCTGTACAAATATATGAATGGTACTCAATGATTTGTTATATCTCTTCCATCAGATCTATTCTGGTGGTAACCCTGACATAAAAGCAAGGACATATTTCCACTTGCTGTTTTGGCCATAGTCAAATATGTTCGGCAACACACTTTTAAAATACAAAATGTTAAGATATTCATGGTGGGGAAGAAGTGAGATGAGCCATAAACCTGTGGCTTAAAAGATGCAAAGCTCACAGAGGGACGTGGCATGTTAAGAAAAACTGTGTTTTGGCAAGGGAACAATGGATTTGATCTATGTTTGTTAACTCAAGACACAGTTGCTAGGGGTAAATGTTATCCAAATAAATCCTGTAGCAGACAAACCCTGCTGCCGCAACTGAACCGGCCGTTGTTTGCAGAAGATGATGAGCAGAGGGAAATGGGGTTATGGAGCAACAGTTCTACTTCCACTTCACAAAAGAAGGAAAATGAGGTGACATTGTTGGGTAACTTGCCGGAGTCTTGACCTGGTTTGACTAAGCTTTAATCCCTCTATCTGTACGGTGCCATCAAAAGACTAATATCCCACCAGCAGCACAGTGACATTTCACCTCGCTTTCTCCTTTTATCTTTCTCAAATACACATGTATGCGCATGTGCTCTCTCCCTCCCTCTCGTCATCTCTCTCACCCTCTCTGGTTCACCCTCTCTTTTACAGTATGTAGGACATTGCGTGTATATAGATAGATATTTTCAGTGTCTTGGTCCCCAGGAAATATCTCTGGGAAACTTCCAAAGAACAGATCGCCCCACTTTCCTGCCAGTAAACTGGAACGGCCGATTTCCTTTCCTCCTTGTTTGACATCTACACACAAGGCAGCACTCTGATGCCCACAATTCAACATACACCTCACCAAGAAGCTGTGCATACAGATGGGTAAAGGGCAATAATGTTTGTAGACTCGAGCCCTCCGGTCAATTGAGCACATAAGTAATTCATGGGAACTGTACGTCACAGAAAATGCCGATCTAAACTGCAGGGACCCAGGAGGGCTAGAGCAAAGGAGAATGAAGCCACGTGTTCTACGCTTGTTCTGATGTAACTATCCCTCGTGCTGTTAAACTAGGGTGAGCACCAGTGGAGGAATCTGATTTGAGTTTGAGACGAAAGGGCTGGGTGTGCAACAGCGTCACTGGTGTTAGAAGCATCTGGTTTCACAGAATTAGGACAACTTTGAAAATGAGACCACCACATGTTGTGTCCTAGAATCTCCTTTCTGTGCACCTTATACACTCACCCAACTTATTCACACAGTAATACACCCAAGACTTACACAGTGGGGATGTCAGCTTAATGCTAACATGCTGATGCTAAGCAGGTATGATGTTTACCCAGTTCGCCATCTTAGTTTAGACTGTTAGCCTGATGACATTTTCTAGTTTTCACTCAGCAAAACTTCCAGCTGATGGGATTATCATTTGTCTAGTTGGTTGTTGTTTTTCTTTATCAAGAAACAAAGAACGAGACAAATGGAAATGTTGACCTGAAGATAGTGCTAGACATCAAGATGATTACATTTAGGATTTATCAACTGAAAGTCATGAATGTCTACAAACTCTTGGCCTACAAAACCCATCTAGTGAAGTGACACATTTATACTGCTGGTGGTGCTAAAAAAACTAAATATATGAGGGTTTATCTTTTTACGGTACCATGGATATCTGATCAAAATGTCATGGCAATCCAATCCATCCAGTAGTTGCTAAGCTTTTTCAATCTGGACCAAAGTGGTGGAAGAACAACTGTGACTTTCATAAAAACATTATATATGATAAAAGTCTGGCCTCCTATTTTCAAATACCCTTTTTTGAGATTATAAAAGTTACCTAAGCCCATATTGAAATGTAAACGAAGGCCAAAACAACACAACTGCAAAACATTTGCAAACATATTCATGCTCACAACAAATCAAAAAGCTTTCACGCTGACAATGAGCCCGAAGACATGTATCCAATTCCGCCTCTCTGATTTTTGAGCATCAAAAGACATCATACAGTAGTACAGGAAGAGGAGACACGGACATGCTGGGGAAAAGCAATATAACAAACTCCCGGAAGGCTCTCTATATATAGACAACAGTGGATTATAGTAAAGATGTGAGTGGGTGATTGAAGACACGCAAATAAATGAGTGTGTGAGCTCTTTTTAAGGGGGAAGAGTGTCCCAATAGCCAATATTCCTGTGGTTCAAAATAGTGTTTACCAAACCAACCATTACTCAACAACACAGTAACTAAGGTATTTTGTGGTTGAAATCATGTTTTCCAGACTATTAAGCTCAATGTTTTGCTGAGAGCAGGGCCAACAATAATAATCAGCACTAGTGGGGCTAGCTTTGTAACATGAATACAAATGACTCCAAGGTTGCTAATGTCCCTAAAGCCAGAGCATAGCTAATTTTCGTACCTATTAATCAAACAGAGGTCAGGTTGTTAACAAGGTGCTGTCACATTTTGACAGCTGATGAATTAACCACACATAAAGAATGCTTTTTGACTGAGCAAACAAGCTAAGACTCTTATAACTTTGGCCGTTCGTTTTTAACCTTAAGGCAACATTATGTAACAATTTTACCTTAAAATAACTGCTTCAAAATATGTTTTATTCTACGCTGACTTGTCATAGGGAGAATGAGGTGTCACTGTCGGTCCCACCCTTGGCGAAAAGGGTTTATCTTGCACTACTGAACCAAAATGAGAGGGTCATACAATCTCCTGAAAGGGGGTAAGGCTTTACTAAACTCAGTTCATTTAGGTGAACCTGGATGATATTGTGTGAAGGAAATGTATTCTGGTTGTACTCCATATATTCTGCCTTGAGCTGTGTGATTTACTTAGTTTCTTGATGAACAGAAAGCTTTACTCATTACTCAAGTAAGGCTAAACTCTAACTTTTGCTAACAATAGCTACCTTTAGCTAGCTAGTTTTAGACTTAGTTAGCCGTGCTGACGCTAGGATAGGACATTTGGACCGCTCAGAGGACGAGGTTGGATGAGGAAAATGTTTCGGAATATTGTTGTAAATAGGATTGAAATAGTTGCTGATTATTTGTTCTATTGTCTGCCAATTGACTACTTGATTTTTAGACTAATCTACACAGCTCTATTACCTTATAATAAAGCAGCCTTGTACATTTGATACCAGTCTTTCTCTGCATGCATGTATGAGGCTGCAGTGTTTGTTGAAGCTTCTCTATTCTCCACAGGAGAGAAAGACAGTCAATCAGCCGGGGAACCAGAGAGCTGAGATCTCATTCAAATAGCTTGCTAATTAATCAACTTTATTTGTCATCTTCACTAAATCTCAGTGGGACAACTCAGAATCTGTACTTGTTTTCAGCTCGCAGCCACATATGCTGTCTGTGTCAGAGAGCTGAGTAATACCCTAGATCCTACAGACTCATCTCTCTTGTCTGGCTGAAGAGCAGAAGAGGTGGCTCAGCTCAGAGTGGCAGGACCCACTCAATGGTATCTAGGGCCGCACCGAGGGACAAGTTGGGGCTAAAGTTGGCAGCGCGTGGGGAGATCATGAATAAATAAGCCACAATGCGAGTAGCTGTAGGGAAGGAGACTGCCTGAACATACGATGGGCTGTGAAATATTAAAGGTGGATGCTGTTTCAAGGCTTCAGGCAACAAATGGGAGCCTGACCATGTGGCAACCTCCAAGTCGTCCCTTTTTGTTTTCTATGGACATACAGGAGACCAGTGAGACTTCACATGTCTCAGTAGTTCATATTCACAAGAGCCTGCTGGACTGTTTAGCTTCAGAAAGCGTCAGAAAGAGTCAGCAGAGTCAGCGCAGAAATGGAAGTGTTGATCTCAACCCTCTGGGAGTTTACCGAAGCTGGGATTTGAGATGAGCAAGCAGCTCTGACATCAAAATGCAAGTTTTTATTGTTGTTGGTATTAAACGCCATTAACCAGGAGACACGATGAGAGCTCTGATTCAAATCCACTCAAATTGTCTAACAACAAGGTGTAAGGAGCAGGGAGCCAAAAGTGGTGAAAAGCTGTCATTGTTTGAGAAAGCCTTGTTTGACCGACTGAAGGGAGGTTTTTATAGCTTCCTGCGGTTCAGCAGCGGCTGAATCAGCATTTCTTCCGTGAGGGCCTGTGCTTCCTCTTTTCAAGGCTTGGAATTGAAAATCTATTTCCTCAGACAGATACAGAATCCCAAATACATGACTTAAACGCTTTTTCTTTGCCATTCTTTGGGATGGGATTCTACCATCTAACATTACAAGTTAGTTATTTGTCATGACTGAGTTAACCGGCTCGAGATACACTTTTTGTTATATTCCATGGAATGCTCTTAACATCCCGATAGCAATGAATATCTTAAGTGCTTTGACAAAAAATCCATAAAAAAATGTCATCTGTGGAAGCCGTAGTACTGTAAAAGCCGGCCCAGCTAAAATAACTGGATGCCTACCTGCCTGTCAGCTTTCCATCTGTGCACAAACTTATCTCGTGCCCTCATTGGTCATGTGCGCGTTCGTGTGTGTTGGAGGAGGGGCTCTGTAAGGAAGTGGCAGATTTGTTCCGGCTGTGTATTTTCAAATTCTAGCACACTCGAGCTGGTTTCTCCAAAATTACCTACCCCACCTTTAAGCATAAAACACTTTATTACATTTAAGAGGGAAATATCGGTAATTTCACCCTGTCCGTTAAATGTATTTGGAAGCTGAACTTACACTAACTACACAGTATATTCTTTTTCTACATTATAATATATGTATATATAATATCAAATTGATTCAAAATATGAATGGTTGAATACAGTATCCTAACTTTCATTTGTTGTACTTAAATAATTTTTTAGGACTAAACTATATTTTTACTATTGAGGATTAATCAGTATATATAAAGAAGTGCAATCTACGGTACATATTTACAAGCAATTTACACAAGCTTCAGTAATAACAATTCTATAACACAATGCATTTGTATAATACAACACCATCAAAGAAGCCGTTTAGAGAGCCTACTTAAAGTATATTTAGCTGATTATACCTCTGTATTTGTACTTCCTCCACGACAGAGGAAACCACATTCATCACGAGACAGAACAGTTGTTGTTGCATGATATCACTGTTCTTTATTTCCCTAAATCCTGACTCTGGTTAAAAACAGTAAATGAACCTCCTTGTCCTTCTATTTCAATAATCCACTGAGACTTGGATGCATTTGATGTGTGACTGTCATCTGTGTTTCTTGTTATCTGCCTTGTACAGTAAGTGACAGATAAGTAACAAAGAAGCCGAGGAGCCAAACGACTGCCAGCCACAGATTCCATCAGACTTCACAAACTCTAACCACAGAGGGAAAGCCATCACACACTTACTGTATTAATCCAAGCTATATGTAGGCCAATCATTACGGCTTCCCATCAAATGTTTCCTATAGGCAACTTATTCTTTGCCCCTATCAATGCTTTCCTCTATTTCTAGCTTGTTTCTCTTTCTCTTCTAACTTGGACTGACAATCTCAACATACTTCGGATCATCAGCAGCAACATGTATGATGCATTTTGTGCAGAAGTATCCACACTGTACGTCTTATTATGCTACAGTGAATGTGAATGTGAATGTTCACATTTCAACATCAGATCCATGTCCACAACTGACTATCCTAAGGACACTGACACAGATATACAGGCAAATTGGCAAGATGTTTTTTATATATCATCACCATTCACACTGCCACGGCTCCTATCCACTGTTACTATAAATACAACCAGCTGTGCTTCCATTATTAATGCAGCAATACGCCCAAACCATCCCTGGCCCAAACACTGCAGATTCATCATCTCCCATAAACTTTAAAACACCCACTGCTGCCTACTGCTGATGCAAACTGACACACATAAACAGGCAGAAAAGGTGCATGCTCACACACCAACACACTCTTCTTTCATGGCAAGTTCACTGGTGGAGGAGGAGGCCGTCAGAGAGGGAGAATCAGCATGAAAACCAAAAATAACGCATTTCATTTTGATGACAGATCAGTTACTGTTTGAAAAACATTTCAAAATGGATGCAGAGGGCTGTAGCTCAGTGTAGGGGAATAACATTAGGCTCTATTCCTATTTGCTGAGAAACAGTAACACATAGAGATGTAATACTGTTATGTTAAGAGGTGGCAGAGAGAATAATAGACAGAGAGCTCATAAACTGTTTGTGTAATGCCAAAGCTAATCACAACATTAAAAAATGTAGAGTCAAAAGTTAAACCACCCATATTGCATTTTCCATCAGCTGCATCTGTTTCCAGACAAGATTTAGTCTCTGTCGAAAAACAAACAGATGCAGCTCAACACCTTTCAATCACAAATTGCAAACTGACTCCAATTTGCACAAGCACCAAGCCATTAGCAGTGACAGTATCATCAGCAGAAATCTCAACAACACCACTGCTATGGACAACTTGAACTGCTGCCTAAAACATCATTAAACTATCCAAAATCCTAATGTTTATTAAATCAAGACAAAGAGGCTTAGATTTTCAAGGAGCTTGATTAATATATTTATAAAAGTGAAGTATGTATTTGATAAGATACTGTACTTATAAAAAGAAATGATGATTGAAATGATTTTACACATTTCTCTCTTTGGTTCAATCAAATAAGCCTCTCACAGATAAAATAGTTTAAAAATACTTGGATACTCATTGAACACTGCTCAAAAATCGTATCAGACTGTCTTTCTTTCAAGGTTTATGGGAATAACAGTGAAGATCAATAAGAATTTCGAGCAAAATACATGAAAGTGTTAGTATATTTAAAACATATGTATAACAATTTTATGGTCACAAAAAAATAAAATTGCAGTTTTTTGTTACAAAGCAAATAAATAATTGCATCTCAAATACTAATTCTTTAAAATCATTCATTGTGTTTTAAAGTAAAAAATGATTAGCCAACCGCATCTAGAGTTTCCAAACCGCAGATTTCTAAGATGTATTTACCACCTGAAAGCTGAACCACCTGATCAGTGCTTTCAAGTAAGTAGACCACATCTACTGACTTTCCCATATGACCTGAATGCAGCATTACATCTTACGGCTGATGTATGCTGCCGCCTTCAATCATGCACAAACACACACACGAATCAAACCTCACCCAGCACATCTCCACTCCCGCCATATATATATGTCTGCTGCTGCTAAATATAGCAACCCCGCTTTGATGAACTCGAAATACCCCCCCTCTCTGCTTCTCAATGGCGCAATTACCCGTAATAGATTAAGTGCATTCACGATGCATGGAGGAGTCTGGCCAAAGCGCTGCACCGTGCGTGACCTAATGAAGAAGTGGCTATGTGCCATGTGTTGAGTAAGCAGCCATAGCGTATTAACTAATGGGGAAAAGGACTTAGAAAACGTGAGGCAACCCGGGCTGTGTGAACACTCAAGTTATCAAGTGAACGTTTTCCAACATAGAAAATGTAACTCCTCAGTTAGCATGTTCATTAAAGCTACATTCCACATGCTACCAGCTAGCTAGCAAAAACTAGCATAAGGAAAGTTTTAACAAGTTATACACTTAGTACTTTGGGCTAATACCTGTTTGTGAGCAGAGACATTACAATTAAAACATAAAAAATATATACTTTTATAATTAAAACTTACTTCTAAGCATGTTATCCCTTGGCTCAGGTGGTGCAGTAGTGTGGGTTGCACATGTGACTGGAGAGTGTGCTGCACCCTTCAGATTTGTTCTAACCTTTTCCAATTCATATATTAATATAAATACAATTGCTGGGATATGTATTATAACCTTGACCTTTATTTAGTTTTTAAACATTAAAAAGTACATAAAATTGTAACATGACACAGATCTGTGTTTCTTTTTACATATCTGCAAACATATACATATTGATCTGTGAGCCCTATCAAACCATATGGCTGGCTTGCCAAGATTGGATTTGCTTTAATTAACCAAGTTGTGTTAAACATAATTTGAACTAAAGAACAATTAGCATCTACAGACACTATCAGACTGTCCAAACAGAAGACATTACAGGATTAATTACATTTTAAGTATGTATCCCTTACAGATAACCTGATGAGTGATATGACCTCGACTAACATTTAGCAGTTCAAACACTCATTCAAACACTTTTAAGAAACAATTTATATTAAAGGAAATGGTCATCACTTTTGTAAAGCAAGGCAGTATAAGACAAATGTACTGATAGTAATGGGCCTCTGTCTACCAAACTCCTTGACAGCCTATTAATACTAGACAGAACCATCACTCAGGAATGATGAAACAATCAGGGAGTAATGACTGATAGAGATGGAGACAGAGCTACTCAATAAAAGTTAGGTGGAAAGAGTTACAACAGAAAATAGGAGAAACAAGAGCGAGGACAACGCTGAAGTAGGACAGAGCGCACGGGAGGCCCATCTGTCCCAGATCAGTCCTCTCCTGCCGGCAAGAGAGGGAGAAGGAAGGAGTGAAATAAGAGAGAAAGAGGGAGAGAGTAAACGAGATGGCTAAATCTGGAGTTTTGATCTACATCCTCCTCTGAGCAACGTAGCAAATGTTAAAAAGGAAGTGAGGATTCACTCCCTGCACATATACCAGAGGAGAGATTAAAAAGTAAATACACGCTAAACCTAAAAAAAGGCTCTTGACAAGTTGTTAGCACCGCACTTACTGAACACAGGGATGTGCAGTTTAAAAGAAACAGCATTGACCTAATTTCTCTTCCTCTACGACCCCTGTGGAAAAGGTTTCAGAATAAATATGGCTTGAAAAAAATCCCAATTATTCCACTCAATCATCATGTATTTTCATAAGGCTTTTTTTTTGCCATCTTTCATACAAGTAAGCCATGTTGTGGTTAACAATCACCTTTTTCCCAAGCTTTGTAGAATCAAATGAGTGGAGAAAAGAGATTTTGGTTCCCTGATCCCAACATCAGGATTGCCTCGGGTGTAAATGCTAACTGTATGCTGTGTGTTCTGTGTGTGAAGTAGAACTTAAATGTGGCGTTCCAAAACATTGTCAAACAAGAATGAATCAAAAGTACTTCAGTTTATGGGGGATGTTTATGATGGTTGGTAAATTATGACTGTTAGCTGGACCTTAACTCACTCTGTGCCAACTTACATCTGAAGTACAAACAACATGACCACTATAATTAACATTCAACGGCTTCTGCATCAGTCTATGAAATCAGATCAACTCGGCTTCAACTGGCCAAATGAATTGAGCTTCCAGATAGTCAAAATAACAGATCAGCTAAACTGGGCCGCACCTCTGAACCTCATAAGACTACAGACTACAACTTCAAACACTGTATACATCTGACCAGCCGAAGGACTAGCAACATGAACAGCTGGATGCCATACGAGATTGACAGTGAAGGTTGCCTTTTGATGGAGCAAACAGCAAGACATAAAGTGGTGCTAATAGATTATTGCTGAATTCAAAATTCCTGTTAACTCTTTCTCACCAGAAGTGTGTTCAAGAAATGAATAGAATGTTGTCCAAGTCAGATGGTGAAAATGATATGGCTACCTGATTTCAACAGGTGATAGCCTGTAGCAAAGAACAAGGTGGGGATAACTAGGTAAAGAAACACAACATAAACTATTTACTACAACACAATAGAAAGTGAAAGTTAGACAAGAGGAGAATACATTTTTTGTGTGTGAATGAAGCACAACTTAAATGGATCGGCAGAGCTTATGTTAGGGTGAAGCAACTGCTTGACATCAGTATGTGATGTGTGTTTGAAGCCCCACTCAAAGTAAAGAGTGCAGTGTGTGTTGCACACGGTTGCACACAAGAGATTAACAGAATAATCAGTACACATCATCAAAATAACACTTTTATACATCAATACACACTATATGCTTCTTGAAATCCACTGTTAATTAACTTTTCATTGTTATAAATTGTCTGTGTGGAGTGTGATGTTTGCTGTCTTTGCTGGTAATCAGCTCTGCCGTCCTCCACCTCTGTCCTATATGTCCCTGAGGCGACACATCACTTAGAGCATGAATAGTATGTGCATGTGTGAGTTACTGTGTGAGTTACTATGAATGTGTGGGCGAGTTACCCACCATATTCTATTGTCTAAGTCTTTGTGAAACCAAAACTGAGCACACAAAGCCTCAAACAACAAGTTGTTTGCAATTGAACTTTCAATACTTCTACATTATGCTGAAATCCTCCTTACAGCTCTTGGCAACATTCTGCAGTACAGAAGAAGGGGTAATTATGTGTGTCCTGTAAGTGACCTGCCATCACCTTCCTATGGGCTGTATCCAATAGAGACAAGGGCGTCTATAGATAGAATAACGTCAAGTACAGAGATAATGATAAGGACCAACCAAACACATGTTTCCTGCTGGCAGGATGACCCTTTTTTGTGAGGCAGTGGCTCAAGTGAAAGGACAGTAGTTTGAACATTAGCTATACAATTCCTCTGCTGTTTAATGCATGGCAACACTTATTATATCTGTACCTGAGTGCATTATTTCCCACAATTCTAATGCTAAGGCACATCTGTGTCCGTGTTCATCCATGCATACCCTGCTTTTCACGCTACAGTCAATATGTCAGGGTAGCATAAGTGAGAGTTACTGTGGGATTTTATGCACAATAAATCCAAGCATGTCTCATACATCTACCTACAGCATATCTCTCTTTTTGGGGGGATTAGCTAAATGTTCACATTTAAACTTGACTATGCCTTGTGTACAAATCTGTGTATCCTTCCACGGATGCATCCTCTTTTTATTTTCCCACGTTTTCTCTTGTCCCCTCTTCTTGTGCCTCCATGTAAAGCTGGAAGAGAGTATTCATCTGCTGGCATCATTGAGTAATCCACTGTCAAACATTGTTTGTTTCCTCCTTTCTGTGCATCCTTTCAGCACATCCATTACAGCTGTCTTGTCTTTCTCATGTCATTTTTTTCATTTAGTTTATTTTGTGCAACTGCTGTATATCTTAAATGAAAGCCGTGTGATAGAGAAGTTCATATGTTACATCAATGCAGTCAACTTGAACATGCAACCCCCTCCCTACCCTTGCTGCACACACACACACACACACACACACACACACACACACACACACACACACACACATACACACACACACACACACACACACACACACACACACACTACACACACACACACACACACACACACACACACACACACACACACACACACATCACACACACACCCTTTGATTCCAACACTATCGCTCCACAAACATGACATCGTATTCTCTTCTCTTGCTTTGCCATGCACCCCCCCCCCCCCCCCCCCCCGCCTCCATCTCCGTGAGACAGAATAAAAGAAATGCAGAAAAGACAGAAAACATTCTTACTGTCTTCTACAATCCCAGAAGAAATACAGAAATGCCTCCTCGGGAAAAAGGGACACAAGTAGAAAAGAGAGAAGGGGGAGCCCAGCGGTTGCCAGTTGCAAAGGAGTGAGGAGTGAGGAGGGGCGAGCAGGAAGATGATGAAGACTGGATAAAGGGGAAAAAAGAAAAGATAATCACTGCTGCAAGAATGGAGACCCTCCTCCTCCTCCACAGCCGCTGCCGCCTCAAGAAATTACAAGGAGCCCGGCGTGCTGCTGTACGCTGAGGGATGGAGCATTATCCTCGCTCCCAGCTCGTCCTCCAGCAGCAGCAGCAGCTCTGTAGTAACACTTCTCTCCACTCGGTCCGGCAATCTCCCCATCCCTCACTCGCTATCCTCCCCTCCACCCTCCACCCTCCCTTCAGCATGTTCAGAGTCCCCTCTCTCTCTCTCTCTCTCTCTCTCTCTCATTGTACTGGTTGGTTGCTCTCTCTCACCCCTCCCATACCTCTCTCTCTCTCTCTCTCTCTCTCTCTCTTCCCCCCCCCTCCTCCCTCCATCTCTCTCCCCTCAATCATTACCCGGATACAGGGCATACCCCTCCCACCCTTTATCTCTCTCTCCCTCTCTGTCTTTGATGTTGTGGAGTCTCTTAGCTGTGAAAAACTGTTGATTTTTTCCTTCTCACAGAAAGCAACATAGAACAAAGTGGGATCCACCCAGCAGTGCAGTGATACACATATCAAACACACATAAAAGAGTATCCAATAACTAGCATGCAATATCAACAACAAAACCACAGACGTCAATTAGCGACATTTCTCTCTTTTAAATGGATGCTTTCCATAATCCAACCATTATTTCCAAACATACAGAGCAGCACAAATTGCAGCAGTGCAGCCAATATGTGTATTTTCTCTTTCACACACGCACAGAAATATGAATTAGAAATGAAAGAGATGTGTATAAGAGGATGAGGGAAGCCACTGCTGCAATGCCTATTACCATAGAGGGGGGTGAGGGAGGAGAGGTGTGTGGGTGGGTGGAGAGGGAGCTTTCTACAGACGAGCTGAACTGAATAGCAAGTAGAAATCAACTCCATTATACCAATCAGTGATGAGTGAAGCATGTCAAACTTGCCTCATGGCTTTAATGAGCTAACACCTCTTTAATTGGTGGGGATGAGTAGGAGTGGTTGGGGGGGACGGTCCTAATGGTCGTGTATATAGTCACAATGATCAGAGAGAAAACAGATGCTTCTCAGCAGTAAGATCTCCCTCTTGTTGCTGAGGGTGATACCTTTAAAGACTGTGCTGGCCTGCTTGACACTTGGTCAATCTGAGGCCCTTGTGGATGTTCAAGTGAGATCCCAGACCTGCCAAAAAAACACATCTGCTACATAGATTTCCCCAGCGCAAAAAACTGCTCTCTTTACAGATGATGTTCACGCTACATGTCAGATGTTGATGAATATCATTGGATCAGAATCCACGGATTAATGTAAGAGGCAAGGTTTCTCACAACAGGCTGTTCCACTGTTACATTATGGAAAACAGGATTTGTATACAGTACTATGAAAAATGGCATCTACAACACAAACATGTTTGGATTTGTTTTCCCTGTCTCGGAGTACATTCTGATAAGGACTTTATATAAATCTTGTATCGTTTCTTGTGCATTCAAAAAAGCTGCAGTCTGTGCTTCAACTCAACGGTGATAGTGACAGTCAAACTCTGACCTCAGCTCTTGCTCAGTGGTAATGATAAACATCGCCATCCTTCAATAAATGTCATCTGATTAACATTACATCCATTAACTCAAAGCATAACATTTGGAAACGGATGAGAATGAGATGTAACCTTGATAGCGGGGGCTGTCCACCTCTTCCCTCAATCATGACTCATACGGAGCTAACTTTTTCACACAGTATTAAAAGCATTACACCATCTGATCTATTGGTTCTTTAAATACGTTTGTATTGATTAGTCAGCCTGCATCCTCCATCACTGCTGCTTTGACTAATTTAGTCTGTATGTATCGAAGGGGTTTCTTACACAGCTTTTGTAAATCATGCTCAAGCAGGAGTCGGACCAACAGTATTAATTGGATGAAAGTAAGCAAGCAGTGAGCTTAAAAAGGGTAACTGGGCTCCATCAAAATCACACAAGCAACTGCGGTTTGTACAAGGAGCCAGGGGAGTTGCCTTAATAGCAGACAGTCAGACTTAATAAAGAAAGATGGCCATAATGATGATAACAGCAATATTCCTGCTTGTGCAGCTGACATATTTATTCAGCCCCCCCCCAACCCACAGGGTTTTGTTGGCATCATAATTTACACTAATGCACTGACACCTCAGCCAGTCATTTGGACATCCTGCAACCTGTCACCTGGGAAATAATGTGCAATGCTAGGGCTCCTTTCTAAAGCGCTCTCCTCCCAGCCTAAGCTTGTTTCCTCAGGATTACACACTGACTGTGTGCTCTTTCCCCACAAGGGTTTCTGCTCTACTGCTGATGATGGTGGTGGTGGTTAAAGCTGCACAAAATGCAACTCAACACAGTCAGCCATTTCACAGGGCTACTGCTGCCGTGCAACTCTCATATGACGGATCATTTCCCCCAGAGTGTGGAGGCTTTTAAAAAAGGCCTCAAAACCCATCTCTTCAAAAGAGCCTTTGCCTAGACCTTTTTACCATCCTTTTATCTTTATTTTTATTTATTTATTTCTTATTGCTTTTTCATAATCCTACCGTGTTGTGTCATGTCTATTTATACTGTTCCTGCTCACTGCCTGTAGCACTTCGGGATTTGAATTCGAATATGAAGTGCTTTATAAATGGAACCCATTATTATTATTATTATTAGAGTACTTAACATAGGGAATTTAGTCATGTGGCTACATAGATTGAATGGAACTCTGATGTACACAAGAGTAAGACGAGAAGCATCCAAGGTTACATCTAATGAATAATCCAATGGGTGGAAAACTAGCAGGGTTCAAATGTTTTATGTGGCACAAAATTGAATTACATTTTGTATCAAGAAACCCTACACAAGATTAAAAGCAATGGGCAGTAACTAAACATCTACTCAAGATGTGTTCTTACATACAATACTTGATTATTTATAATACATGTTTCAACTCTTTCCAAACTTCTGTTAGTGCCATGAGTGACACAGAAAAGATTGTGTTAAAGTTTCAGACATTTCCCTGTAAGGAGATGAGAGGCAGAAAGCCTTGACTGGATGTCACTATAGGGACATGTTATAACAAAATAGAGAAAAACTTATGAGTTCAATGTTTCTTACACCCCAATCACTTACCTAATTTGAAAATAAACTTTTGTTTGTTTTAGGAACTGCTGGACTAAACTACCCAACACTCTGTAAAAAGGTTAAGCTCCACGTTGACCATAGCTAAAACAGTAAGAAGCTGCTTATCCTAAACAATGAAGCATCCACTTTATCTATTTAAAACTCGATTCAAACAATAATTGACCAGTCACAGGGGACTTCGGAGCCACTTGGTTCTTCCACCACTGCTCAGGAGAATTAACCTGTGCCACAAAATAAGTTACCATAGCTATGCGGATGACACACAAATTTACGTAACAATTTCACCAGGAGATTATGCTCCAATTCAAACACTGAGTAAGTGCATTGAACAAATCAATGACTGGATGTGTCAGAACTTTCTCCAATTAAACAAAGATAAAACTGAGGTAATGGTTTTTGGAGCCAAGGCAGAGCGTATAAAAGTTAGCGCTGAGCTTCAGTCTGCAATGTTCAAAACAACAGATGAAGCCAGAAATCTAGGTGTAGTCATGGACTCTGACCTGAGTTTCAACAGTCACATTAAAACAGTTACTAAATCAGCCTACTATCACCTTAAGAATATATCTAGGATTAAAAGATTAATGTCACAGCAGGATTTGGAAAAACTTGTCCATGCTTTTATCTTCAGTAGACTCGACTACTGCAATGGTGTCTTTACAAGTCTCACTAAAAAATCGATTAGAAAGCTGCAGCTAATTCAGAACGCTGCTGCTCGAGTCCTCACTAACACTAAGAAAGTGGATCACATCACTCCAGTTCTGAACTCCTTACACTGGCTTCCTGTGTGTCAAAGAATAGATTTCAAAATACTGCTGCTGGTTTATAAAGCATTGAATGGTTTAGGCCCAAAATACATGTCTGACCTCCTGCTAAATTATGAACCATCCAGAACTCTCAGGTCTTCAGGGACTGGTCAGCTTTCTGTCCCCAGAGTCAGAACTAAACATGGTAAAGCAGCGTTCAGTTATTATGCTCCAAATATCTGGAACAAACTCCCAGAAACCTGCAGGTCCGCTGCAACTCTGACTACTTTTAAATCCAGGCTGAAGACTTTTCTTTTTGCCGCTGTTTTTAATTGAACTATTCACATCTTAAACTGCACTGTAACTTTTAACTTTTATCCATGTATTTTTTCTTTTAATGTTTATTTTATTATCTTTTCTTTTTAATGACTGATTTTAAATGCCATTTTCATAATGTCTTCCATTTTTGTAAAGCACTTTGAATTGCCTTGTGTTGAAAGGTGCTATATAAATAAACTTGCCTTGCCTTGTGTCCTATGTTACAACAGCTGAGAAACACAAGGTTTTCAAATGAATACTTTTTTTGCATCCCTTATTTTGTTCTGTCTCTTTAAATACACCATCTCACTACTACAAGGAATAAGCTCTCACTCTCTTTCCGTCCTAATTATAAGAAAACCATTAAACTTGGCATCAGAATTAACTACTGAGAGCTAGAAAGAAAGGCGGAACTGGCGGGTCATGTGCTGAAGGAGAGGAGGGGATCGAGGGGAAGAGCACAGGTTGTATATGATGAAAGAACATGGTAGAGAAGAAGGCTGAGCAATAAACCAGGAGAATGAACGCTCGCCCCAAGAGAAGGAGACTAAAGATTAACCAAAACAATTAACAGTGGTGGAGTGTAACGAAACACATTTACTCAAATACTTTACTACTTACAATTTTTAGGTAGTTTACTTTACCATTTATTCTACTTGTACACATATATAGATATGTATAACTAATAGATGTCTTCTGTTTTATATGATAGTAAATTATTTTTTTTACATAACGAGATAAGATAGAAGCTCCAATCTGAAAATAATAAATTAGAGTGAATTGTTTAACCCTCCGGTTGTCTTCGGGTCAAATCTGACCGATGTACTACTTTCATCAATCATATGTTTTTTGTTTTAGATTCGATTGCATTAAGGCTTTATGACATCCTTCACAGTAGACATTTGAACATATACAATTGCTGATCACCACTTTCATTGAATTTTGGATGATTTAGTCAACTTTGTAACACCCATGGTGTTCCCGGTCAAAAATGACCGCCATAAAGAAAAGGAATTAGTAACCATCCGGATCAGATAAAACACACACAAACACCCACACACATACTCTAGATGTGTGTCCCTCCCCCTTATGTGCCTAATCCCCTGAATCACACCTGGCACACACAAACAGAACAATTTGACACATTTCCCGCTCTTATGTGCCCATCCCCCCACATGGATCACACCTGGCACACGCAATACATGTTCAGTGTCTATTCTTTGTGTATATTTACTGCAGTTGTTCCATGTATACCAGTAGTCTGATACAATATTTACAGTTTGAAAGGGTGTTAAATGAAATTTGGTGATGATTAATGGTTTTTGTGTTAATGTAATAGCAGTTAAAACAGGACCGGTCAAATTTGACCGCGAACACCAAAGTAAGGGGGGGACAAAGAAGACAATAGAAGGGTTAAATATGACGGACATTTTAAAATACTATAGAAAGGTATGTCATTAGATATGAGCAGATTTAGAAACGACATGGGCTTGAGAAGTAATGTAAGCAGTAGAATAAAGGATTAAATGGATAATCAATCAAAATTAATAAGCTATGAAGTACTCTCTTGAAAATAATTATTAAAAGACTCAAATACAGAAAATATATAAAAAAGAATGAATTATCTTTAATGATATAGTCTACATTTATACAATTCTACAGCAGACTTTCAGTAAGACTAACTGTGAGTAAGGAAAAAGACAGAACGTTTTCCTGTAACAACTGAAACATTGAATAACATGTTGAATGCTGGGAAATTAAATACTCAGTCTAAATCAATTCAGTATTTTGTCCTATTAAATAATACAAAACATTTAATAGTTTACACAATCAATGTTAAATATAAATTACATAAAAAGCACCATTTCAAGGATGAGGATATTAAAATAAATAATTGGCCTTTCCATATCAATACAGTACGGTACAATTTCAAAGTAATGAAAGGCTGTGCAGTCACACTGAACACTCCTGCCCACTGATGGAGAATGGGTTCAACATACAGTACATCATGAAATGAGGGATTGCTTGCATGACTTCCACAATCGACAGAAAATAATTCTGTTTGTATAAAGACACATATAAATATGTGGCTCAATCAAGAACAACAAAAAATCATCACTATTGCAGGTGATGCACAACATCTCCTTATGTTTTTCTTTCTGTATAATAATCATACATTTCCTTGAGAAAAAAAAAAAAGACAAAAAGACAAATGGGAGATACTCTGAGAAGATTGTCAGTTTTCTTGATGTACCATAGGAATATCTAAACGTTTCCACGTTGCTGAACATCCATAACAAAGATGTTGTACTTTACTTCAATGCAACGCCCTGAAAAATAAAACATTGCAGTTAGTTTTTCAAGCCCACTCAACTAGTTACTCAAAAGAGCAGCTGTGAAAAGCTGAAGTTCATGTCCCACATCTTTACCCACTAAAGTCGTGGAATAATATTGAATAAACTGTATATTGGTTAAGGTCAGGAAATCATTTTACTGTACACCGTTCATGCACAAGCCTTTCACTAATGTAAAAGTGACTAATGACCATAAACAGTCACACAAGCGGGTGCAACAACACACCTTAATTTGATCCCTTAAGACCTGCCTGTCAAACACATGCACACGCACGCACACACACACAAAGTGAGAAAGGAGCTTACTGTGAGTATAAAAATGAGGGTTAACTGTTTCAACAGGTGCTTTAAAAAGTCACAAGAACATATCAAAGACTGAGGCACAAAGCTGCCTTCTTACAACCAACCAATACAAGTACCAGCAAGCAATGATGGTGCTCGTGTCTTTACCAACATACATTGTATAGAAAAAGTCATACAGCTACATAAAAGGGCTTTCAATGTTTACTAGGCCTGTAGGTCTAAAGTCACAAATATATTTAATGATCCGTTTTATTTATACATTTTTAATTTGGTATTTACAATTTTTTTGTATGTATTGTTAATTTTTGTCAAATCACACAGTAGTTTTAACACACTGAAACGCCCACTTTACATAAAACTCTGTTTAATTCATTCATACACTAACAGTCAATAAAAATGGTAATTTAGAAAAGTCTATGTGTACAGGCTCTCATGAATGGTACATTTACATTATAGAGCTTACAAAAATATCCTGTGGCAGATACTGTATTTCCCCTTTAGCAAAACAACATCCAAACTTTGTAGGGGGTATAAATCAATCCGAGTACTGGAGATCTAAGTCTACTGTGCCGTCCGTCACCACTAACCTCACTCTCTTGGGTTTTGTGGCACCCATTGAGTGAGACAATGGAACATTCCCATAGTGTTGTGTGCCTTGTTGTTCCCCAGGCTGATACTGTTGATGCATGTCCTTTCTGCAATGTTCATCCTGACCTTTGAGTCCTGAAAATCCACCCAAAGAAAAAGATGCTGGGTTAGACAGCTGGGGTCCACAGGGCTCAAGAACTAGTCTCCCTTGGGTGCCTGAAGGTTCCATCAGACAGTGGTAGGTGTAGTTTGTCGAGCCTAATCCTGGGTAACCGTCAGCCCCATCCCTGAGACCTAGGGTCAATGAATGATCTCCACTGAAATTAACTACGTAAGGAGGACCTTGATAGCCATAAGGGAAAGAGGCCGAGGAGGTTGAGGACTGACTCTTGTTTGCTGGTGCCGGCGTACCAGTAGGTGTACTGTGTGCCACTTGGGGATTGTTGTGCTGAGGCATGGGCGAACTGAAGCTAAAATCAAAGGGATCTTGCTGAATAAAGCATGACTGGTGCTTGTCTGAGGTTGACGAAGTGGATTTCTTGTCTTGTGTTGACGAATAACCATCAGACACTTTGCTAGGAAAGAAAAGGGGTCTTTGCATGTTTTTGAATGTCAAGTTAGGTTCACCACTTTCATGTTTGTCAGATGGCATTGTATTTTTGCCAAAAGACAGAGGTAAAGAGTTGGGTTTGTTGAAATGAGGGTTGGCCCTGCTGGGGTTGCTGGAGGAACCAAAATGTCCAACATCTTTTCCAAACCCATGAACAGAAATGTTGCCTTTATGATGACTGTCCACACTTAGTTTCTGGCACGGCTGGGTTTTCTCAAACACACCAGGTTTTGCACCAAATGTTCTAGATGTGGCAATCGGGCTGCCAGCAGCCATGGCGTCTTTACAAGGTGCACTATACAGGTTCTGACTCTGGTTCCCCCCCTGATACTTAAGCACCCTGTGAATAACTGTGGAGTTTTTCTCTTGGAATTTGAATGGATTGTCGGGAGGATTTGGATTTTTCAAAGTGAAGAGTTGAGAAGAGGGGAATTTGTTAGCCGTTTGAGATGCTGGGACAGATTTAGGCAAGCAATTCTGGGGCACTCCTCTTGCTGTGTTCGGCTGACAACTTGAAAAAGTCTGGGATTTACTAGGAATGGTCATACGATGGAAGGGGCCCTGGGTTCTAAGGTTTGACTGGGCTTTTGATTGGCTGGTGCTCGCCTTTACATTGATACATGGTGGGGTTAAAGTAACAGGAGTTTGAGGCGTAACAGAAGATGGTGTTGCACCAAAGAATAGAGGCTTGCTGACCACAGGAAAGGACTGAGTTCTGAGATCTTCTCTGGACAGCCTCATTCCTGGATTTTTACTAAAAAGTCGATCCTTAGCAGTGAAGTCAATGTTGCCTAGAGCGGCAAAACCGAAACTGGTGTTGGGTTGGTTTCTGTCTTTGGGAGTATCCCTCACTTCACATTCCAAAGGAACAGTGTCACTTTTGGAAGAAATAAAACCAGGAAAAAACTGCAGATCCTCATTTGTAAAGTTATTTCCTGGACTCGGAGGGCCAAGGTACGGCGTCTCATTGGCCCATGTGTCAGACGGGCTGTGAGAAAGGGGACTGCTGAAAGGATCAGTGGGAGCATCCAGTGAACACAGATCTGATGGGGAGGATGGAAGGATGTTCTGTGGTTGATAATAGCCCTCAAAGTTGAGACACTGAAAGTCCAGAATATCATCGCAGCAGTTTGTGAAGTTAGGCTCAGCAGATAGCATGGTATCTGTAGTTGTGAATAGAGGAGACTGGGACGTGGGCTGGATAACAGAATTACAAGCACTGGAACACGCTATTGGCTTTTCCAAAGTCTGAGATGAACACAAGCCCTCTGTGAGCCTGGAAAGACTGTTGTCAATTTGTTGTAGAGTGTGACTAAGACAAGTGGTGGGTGTTTCAACAGGCACACACTTTCGTGGTCTCTCCATTTTGTGCCTCTGTTTCCTTCCTCCGCTGTTCATCTCTGGCCTCTCAGTGACTGCACGTGCAGGCGGGTATATCACTTCAGTTTTATTGTCATTGAGAGGGGAAGACAGCGACAGTGGTGACAGAGACAAGGAAAATGGCTGCGCTTCTGTTTTCAGAAAGGCCGAGTTCTTGTTAGGTCTTTGGAAAGGGAACTCTTCTTTGAGCTTGCTGAAACTAGGACATCCTTTATTTTGTTTCTCTAAAAGGTGACTGCACATCTCTTTCTTTACTTTGTGCTCTACTTTAAGTTCTGTTTGTATAAGCCCCTCTTTGCTGTCCACCTCCCAAATATTCTCTTTCTTTCTGCGCAGTTTAATCACTGGTAATGGAAGCCCATTTGAATCTAATTCAGGCAGCAGTTTTTGCTGTGACCCAGTCTCAAACAAGCAGCAATTATTTACAAAACGATCTTCAATTTTTGTTTCTTTCGCGACAGCTGGCATGTTACTATCATTTTTACAAGTCTTGTTTTTTTCTTGCACCACTATTACTCCATCAGGAAGTTCCTCATCAAGCTTTTCTGCAATCTCAATTTTGGCATTGACCGTTTCACTGGGTGCATGTACGTTTTCAAGGTCTTTGTCTGATTTTGTGTCTGAGGATGTATTTGTATTATTTTCACTCAGCCTCTCACCTCTTTTTTTCAAACGATGCAATCTGCTCTTTGACTTTTTACTAGCCTGCACATGTGCCTGAGCCGCCTCCATCTCCATGTTTAAAACTGATACAGAATCCATGATGGCTTTAAAAGGGTCACATGTCATCAACCCATCTCCCTTTTCAGTTTTTAATGCCATATTTCCCAATCCTGCTTTATGCATTTCCCATACTCTCCCTCTCCTCCTCTTGAAACGAATCTTAAAATCGAGCTGCGGCTTTGTCTCCTCCAAACCACATTGTTGGATTACTGTTTCAACCTCATCTTCCTCTTGGGATGTATTTGGACTTGGCTTTTTAGCACGATCCCCAGCCTGTTTTTCCTTCGCGAGCCTATCACTCACTCGAGTCGGAGCCTTGTCAATGTCCGGATCTTGCCTCTCTATTTTAATATTCCGAACTTTTCTCAATAAATTGCGTCGCTGAACGTTATTAGAATGGGAACGAAGCAATCGCTTACAGTAGTTTTGTTTTGCGACCCTTTTGGGGTTTAACCTCTGGAGCTCTGTTCTCCTACACCTGACTTTATTTTCTCTTTTCATTTTGCTACTCTTCAGCTCTGCAGATGAATTTAACTCAGTGGCTTCTTTAGAAGCTTGATCTGAAGCAGAAATCACACCTGGTTCAGGATCTATTTCCACAGAACTGCGAAATGTACGTTTTTTGAGCGGTATGTTTGACTGTACATGCGCCTGTGTATTTGTACCTGGATGCAGATTACTTGCAGATTTTGCTGTAATTCCTGATTCATGAGGTAGTTGGTTAGAGCATGTGGCCGATGGGTCATTATGCTTTGGTGACGACAGAAGCCTTAAACTGTCCTCACTCGACTCAGTCTTCAGTAAAGCCGAACCTTCTTTTCTAAAGTCTCCCCTGGTTCTTTGATTAGCTTCTGCCATCTTTTTTGCTGTTCTAGGCCCCAACTGTCGTTGCCTCATCATCCTTCTCTGCAACAAACAACTGGACCTGCCTCTTCTTGTTTCGGTCAGTTCTTCCTTCCCTTCAGCACTTACCGTTTCTTTAGAAGGCGAGGAAGAAAGCCCTCTTCCTACAATATCACTGTGTAATCTCTTATCCATTGAATGTGCATCTTTTCTTAAAATATCAGACAACATAACCCTTGCCTGCTTTATGACAATATCTTCCTCATGGCTATTTACTGGCCGATTCGTTACACTCCTAGTCATTTGTTCTTCTAATTTAACAGTTCCCTCCTCAACTTTAATTTGATCATACTGTATGATATTTTGTTCTTTAGTTTTTTCAACGGGCACAATTTTACATTCCGACTCTTTCACTTCTTCCAGGCCTGTGTTATTTTTACATTCCACAATTGCAGAAGCTGCATTTTTCTTTTCTTCCTGCCCTTCAATTTTGCTTTTTACAATGTCCTGCTGCTCTTTCTGTATCCCATTTTTTTTTGGTGATATAGTTTGTATTTCTATAACCTTATCATTTCCCCCTTCCTTGCTGGGGGATAGATCATCTACAGCTTCACTTGCTTGTTGCTCCCTTAAATTTACTTTATCAATGGCTTTGAAAAACATTTCCCTTACCCCTCTGTTACCTTCAGCTGTGCAGATCTCTGAGCTTTCCACCTGCCTCTGCTGACATCTGGACAATCTTTTTTCTGACTGCACTGACAGAGGTGCTGGTCTGTGACACTTGCTATGCCTGGTCCTTCCACTTAACTTCACAATTCCTTTCCCGTCTTCAGCGGCCGTTCCTGCTTTTACACTTTGTGGCAGCGATAACCTTGTAAGGTTGACTGTAAGGTATTGCTTTAGGGATATTAGTGGATTTTCTCCAGATTCCTCTGTGTTATCAGTGACACTCTGACAGACTTCCAGCATGGATGACGCTCTGGTAGTCCTGGGCTCTGTTGGTCCAGCAGCTGGGTTTTGAGCCGTGTGGATGATGCAGGATTCAATGCAGGTTTCAATGCAGGTTTCAATGCTGCTGCACTTGTTGCTTTGACTCTCTGTGGTTGCTTTTTCAATCTTCTCCTGTGTTATTGCACAGCAGATTTGGTCATTTTGGACAGGGGGACAAACGGTTGTAGTGATCGCTGTGTTGCTGGACCCTGTTTGATGCGTGAGCGTGGTTTGAATCATGCTTCTTTTTCTCGAAGAGTACCTCTGGGGAACTGCCCGTCTATCCAACACTTTGACAGATTTCCCATTAAGGGCTGGGCTGCATCCTGCAGGGCCACTTTCCCGAAGAACTGACATTGAGGAAGTTAGAGTGAAAGGCTTCAAGTTAACCTCACTGTTATTTTCTTTGCCTGTCAGATTCAGTTCACTTATCCCGATATTTTTTGGCCTCACTTCCTCCAGCTGTTGAAGCAAAGCTCTTTCTTTGCTTTTTGGATTCTTACAATTGAGTAAGAACTCCACTGAGTGGCGCCGTACTCTGATTCTAATGTCCTTCAGAGGGAAGTCAGACAAAAGTGGATCTGTTCCACACTGGCTGACGGTGGAGGATTGCACTGCGTGCTTCCCTGATAGTCTGAGCTTCTCTCGTCTCCACTTCTTTGTTTGACCAATTTGTCTGTTTTTCAAAGCATTTCTCCTCATCTGCTGGGTAAAGGAATTCCTTGAGGGGATGGCTATGAATAAAAGACAAAAAATAAGCAGTTAAAGTTGAAGCATTTCTTCTTTGCTTAATCCTCATCAATATAAGCAGTGTACAAAAATCCTGCTCAATAAAGAAATAAAAACACAGACATTCTATTGTATTCAACTATATGGAAAACTCTTATTAATTTCAGCAATTATTTTCTTTTTCAGATATTTTAATCATGAATTAATCTGCTGATGAATTTAACTAGTCCTTAAAAATGTATTAAAAGGATAGCTTGTTTTGATTTAAGTATGTCTTCAAATCTCTTGTTTAGTCAATAAGTACAACACAAATGTACAGTTTTAGTTTTCTCTTTGCCTGGAAGCAACAAATCATGTCTATTGGCCCTAAACACAGCAAAGAGTAAAACATGTTTCAGATGACATGATACTGTCATTCTTGATTTACTCTATTTGGGTCAAATAAGAGTATAAAGACAATGAGCACTATGTGGAGTTTGTAGCAAATGGATATCTGCTTCTTGCAAATAAAATGTCTAACAACCACAGGAACAGCTCTCATACTTGAAAATATTGAATATATCCTCAAAAGATGCAGGTATCGCTTGCAATCTGAATGAATCTACATCACCTGTAGTAATGTACATATACACATTAGGCGCGTTCACACCGGAGTACTTTTAGAAGCTGCTGGGACAAAGGAGTCCCAGCAGCTTCTACTGAAGCCAGTCCCCAACTCCGGGGACTTCCGGCCGGGGACTTCGGGTGGCAGTATACGCCGTGAAGTTGTTTGCGGCCTGCCAGTAAACCCAAAGCAGAAGAAGACGAAGTGACGTCAGCGGCTTCATTTGCGTAATCTTCCCTCAGGGAACTTATTCCGGTGTGAACGCGATTGGTACTTAGTGCCATGGGGTACTTAGTGCCATGGGGTACTAAGTGCCGGCACCAAGTACTTGGTGTGAAAGCGGCTATATACTATGAAGATAAAAAAAAGAATCCAAATCTATTTAAGAGTTTCAAACAATTTGTATGAAGTCTAAATGTTTAAGGTTTATGATGTTCTCTGTTTGTTTCCAGAAAGGTCATCACATTATTGTATTATTATTATGGTTATCTGCTGGCACAAGGTTTTGTTTATTATGGTTACACAGGCATACACGTTCTACTTATTATGCTGAAGATTTGTTTGTCTCAACCCAACTAATACAAAAAAACCACAAGTGCTTAAAGGTCGTTTAGCACTTAAGTAAGCTACATAAGTAAACATGTTGAGATTTCATGCTACATTGAATCCCGGCGTCATGAAGAGGCAACACACCATGCTCCCTTAAACAGGCTCAATTTACCTTAAGAATATATATAAAAACATGTATTCTAAACAGGGTCTGCATGACTGCATTCACAGTATTTAATTGGAGACATCTGTTTCCAAAGAGTGAAACTAATTCCATTATCATATAACCGACTGCATTAGACTGATTGAGGTGCAACAGCACAGAGACGTCTGCTGAACTGAAGCCACTGCCACTGTGTGTGCATTCGAGTACCACTACGATTAAAACTGCCCAATACTTTGTTTGCACATTGGCTTCTTAGAAATCAGTAAGGTGGCATTATTTTTTGGAAACATACACATCAAAGTCTAAATAGAAAAAAAAAAAAAAAGAATCCTATTTTTTTTAAATGCTTAAATCCTAGTTTATATTTTAAAGTCTGAAAACGGAACCAATTTTCACTTAGGTAGCAATACTTTTGAGATGAGAGTTGTTGGCCTAATGTGAGAGACAATAAACAGGCAAGAGTTCAAATCTATCTTATATAAAATATATTCAACAGATATTTTGATTTTGATGTAAGGTAGTATCTGGAATTCCAGCCATGTTTGTACAAATGATGTGCTGAGTGGACCTTAATGAACGAGCAGGGTTGGTTTTCCTAAAGGCCTTTAATTTGATGGTGCATTTAACAACCACTGAAGGGTTGAGAAAACTGCCAAGCTTTTTAGTAAAACAATCTGCCAGTGTCAACATCCCTGCTTTATAATTGCATAGTACTGCTGATATTCCTGTTAGGTTATTTTCAGCTACTTCTGTCTTGCTGAGAGGACTCTTAGGTAGCAAGGAATACAAAATTATCTGGCATTTTATTCCCTGATTTTAGAAAGATATAAAAAAAAATATAAAACCTAAAAGTGGTTACCTTTGAAGACTCCTGAGTGGGCTCCTGGTATTATCGTCTTTGCAGGAAAGTGACCCTTCTCTCTGTGATGGCGAAGAAATCTCTCTCTGAGGCGGTACTTCTGTCCCAAAGGGTCCTTTGTTTCTTCACATTCAGGCAGCTTTCCTCTGTGTTTGAAGTGACCCTCTCCATTCCTAATATGAAAAAGTAACAGACCGTAATTTAAGTCAAAAAGGTATTTTTAATACTGATAAACAACATCTTCAGTATATTTTAAAACCAAGCTATTAAAAAGACAATGTCTCCTCGAGCTGACAGACACACCTCTCACAGGTGCAGCATTCACACATTTCATTTCCTTCGCCAAAAAAGCTGGCACCGTAGTAGCACGTGATCTCTTCCCCAGGTGAAATGGGTCGAATCACCTCAACGCACGCAATATTCTTCTCCCCTGGGAGGAACTGGGCGGGTGAAAAGGGGAAAGAAAAAAACAGCAAAGGACAAAGGTTTGTGAGCCCAAGGGATCCATTAGCACGGAGCAGTTACAGTAGGTTGTATTTCTGTATCTACTTTGTGTACAACTTTGAATATCCACAATGTATTAATGCTAACATTTAAACATTTAATGTGACCCGAGTAAACATTTTTAATCTATCAAATATTTTTCATGGATAAAAGAATGTTGAATTGATGATTACCTTGCAGTTTGGTTTGCAGTCTTCAACCCGGGACAAACAAAGGGGAAATAAATAAAGAGATAAAAGGTTACGGGTTATTAATTCAATCACAGCAATGAATAAAAGGCTTGCTATTTTGTGGTTCAGATGGCTGGTTCGGGATTAATTTTGCAAAGGCTCAAAGGCTAAGCTGATTAACTCTCAAACATTATTAAAAGATCCTGTCAGAGACTGCCCTCTGAGTGGACGGAAGAATTTACTTGAATTTCACCAGACCTTTTGTACACATTACAATTCAGTTCATACCCTAGGCTGTGAAGAGCAAGCTGCCAGTGCATATCTGTTGCAATTACTTCTACCATTTGTATTAATACATTTATTTTTAAATGCAAACTTGCAAGGACTGCAACAGGTTTTCTTTGTTTATTGATCTGCTGATTGTTCCCCCTTCACAAATAATCCTTTGGTCTACAAAATGTCAGTAGTGATAAATCACACCACAATTTCCCACAGCCCATGCTGACTTACTTACATTTCTTGTTCTTTTTGATATTCCAAAAACCTAAAATATGTAACTCCTTATCCCAAAAGACCAAGAAACCATAAAATAGGATGTTTTGTTCAAACGATTAACCATAGGTTATTGTTGACTATTTTCATATCAATTTATGGTGAATTAGACCCCCATTTACACGGGAACGTTTGCGTTTACGCACCGTATGCGTTTTCAAAAAAGTCTTCCGTTCACACGCATTCGGCTCAATTAACGTGTCCGTTCACACGAGACCGCTGGAAACGCTGTAGTACATATGACGGGCCTGTAATTGGCGCTGCTGCCGCCACAAAATACACCAAAAGCAGCGAAGAAGACCCCGGAGCATGGTTGCCCTTCTGTTTATTCTCCGCGGTGGACGGCGTGTGCTCCTGCTGTAAATCTCCCCGGTAGTCCACCAGCAGATGAAAAACACCCACCTCTCCGCCTCTTCCAAGGGACGAGGGGACCGTGCGGCAGAGTTTCCGTTAACATTTTTTCCGCCGGTCAACATGTCCGTTAAAGTTTAAATCTTCCGGACAAAATTAGAAAAGTGCCGGTCAGAGGTCTTCTTTGTTATTTATTGAGCTTTAAAACAAATTGATAACGACTCTATATAATAATATAAGAATAATAAACGGAGCCTCTCTTTTCCTCCCCCTCTTCTGACAGCCCAGCAGCTGATCTCTGAGCAGGAGACGTGGGGAGAGGGAGGCGGGGCTATTTCATCGTTATCAGAAAATGATCGTATAGAGGCGTACACACGGAGCTGTTTGCCCCCCAGAGCGTTCCGTTTGCAGATCTATCCACCTTGGGACCCGTTATCGTTTGCGGGGTCCGTTTCTATCGTTTTGTTACGGCCTCGTGTAAACGAAAGGGCTATACGCAAGAGAAACTATACGGATACAACCCATATCGTCCTCGTGTAAACGGGGTCTTAGTTTCAGCTCTGCACTTGTTGTGACAATACATAAACTACCAAAGTAATTATTGTCACTTAAAGATACATTAACAAATGGTTCCTTTTTTGACACATTAGAATATTTCTCGAAACAAATTTCCTTACTATAATTTAAAGCTTCAATCTTATAAATTAGAAGGTTATAGTACAAAGTATTCTTATATAACTGGTTAATTGGCACAAAATGTATGAAATCCTGTGTTGAGAAGAGTGATGCTCACAAATCAAACAGACAAGCTTAAAAAGGATGAAAATAACTAAACAAAATGAGTTATTAAAAGTGTTTGTTTTGGATAGCAGTTTTCAATCTTGTGTTTTTGAGCGTTGATATACCATTACAGCCTTTTTCATCATTGGATATGACTGAGACTTTTCTCAATTTAAAGAAAATGTTTTGTGATTCACATTGTGAATTGGTCAAATATGTCTGTGCTCGGACAATATGAATCATGGATGCAAACAAACTCACCATGGTTAATGAAAGCGGCAGGCCCAAGCCAGAGCTGAGTGCAGCGTTTGCGTGTTGAATACATCACACTGAAATCATTGACCCCTGCCCTCAGCACAGCGCCGTCGGAGGGGCTCAGTTCTGCTATGCAGCCCAGCAGAACCTCCACACGCTCTCCTGCAAACCTGCGAAAAAACATATGAAAGCCACATACAGACATTAAATAAAAAACAAAGGTAAAGGAAATTCAGCAGCTATTGTTGAGCTACATGTTGCCTTGATAAATAAAATGTGCGAGAGATTACCATTGCCTCGTTGAGGTAATCTTTGCTCCATTTGTCTCCGAGGAGTATCTGTCACAGGACTCTATTTTGACTCCACTATCCAATAGGAAGGCATCAAGGTAGCGATACACCTGCAGACATCAAAGATTATATTCTCACATTCAAGTGACAAATTCAGGATCAAAGGAAGCCTTCTATGATTTAATCCAGATACTATGGTGCCTCACTCCCCTCACTACAGGACATATACAACACCGCCTCACGCGCAAAGCACTCAGCATTGTGGGTGACTCCACCCACCCCTCCAACAGCCTCTTCAGCCTCCTGCCTTCAGGAAGAAGGTTCCGCAGCCTCAGCTCGGGCACCTCCAGGCTGGGCAACAGCTTCCTCCACCAGGCGGTCAGGATGCTGAACTCTCTCCCCTCCCTCCCTACCTCTCTCTCTCTCTCTGACATCTCTCCCCTGAACTCTCCACCCTGCCTCCGACCTTTCTCCCCTGCCCCAAATGGTCCTGGACTCTAACCCCCCCCCGGTTATCTAGGCCCTTTGTTTTGTTTAATGTATACCATGTTTATCTAGGCCCTTTTAGTTTTTTTGTTTGATGTATATATGTCACACTGTAGGAAATGATATTTCTGAATGTACAACATGTAGAATTCTTGACAAGAAAGCTGACTTTGACTTTGATAAAACAGAAACTTTTGTCAACTTAATTATTGATTATTATATATTTATAATGATTCATAGGCTTAAATATATCAGCTTACATGTTGTCTCAGCAGCTCCAGTCGATGGCTCCCTAAAGCATTAAAGTAGTCACCAGCTTGTTCGCCCACTGTCAGCGCCACGAACGTAGCATTGAAGTCATGCGTACGTTGAAACCGCAACAGGGTCTCTTTGAGGTTACCCCATCGCCGGATCGCTGGTGGGGGACTGATGAAGAAAGAAAGCATATAACGGCATTTAAGAAAAGCAGAAAGTCACAGAACAAAATCTAATCAGCCTTAGTCTATATAAAATGCTATTTTATCTTGTATTTTTAGATATTAATTTACTCTCCATCAGCATTAATACTTATACTAATAAATATGTGCTAGTTGACTAGTAAGATAGTAAGTATTGGTAAGATCAAGAAAAGACACAAGATGAACAAATAAATACAATCGCTCCAAAGTTTGTTTTTTATATTTAAAAAAATTATATTACGTGATATTTTCCAAACCCAAGACATCTTTAAATTCGGTCTGTAATTTGACACTTTATGGAGGGTTTGGGTGTCATGGCAGCTCATACGTGTCTCAGTATAAATACAAATAATCAGAACAGAAAAAGCCCCCAAAAAAATATATCAGCATCAGAAGATCAGAGATCCTATATTCGTAGATTTCAAAAGCAAAGGTGCAATGCAGCTAAAAGGCAGAAGTAAAAGTCGACTTACATATTTAATAAGGAGGCAAGCACCCTTTAATAAAATAAGAAAAGATAAGTAAAAATATACTTTAATTTGGGATCCTTTGATATCCTACTTTTAAAGGTTAAATCCCTTCCACCTAAATTGACTGTTGCAGACTAATGTTGAGTAACACATTACCTGATGTTCATCTTATGGGTGCTGAAGCCCAGCAAAGGGTCCAGCACCAAACCGGTGGCCAGGTCATCGGTATCACACAGCTCCTTCACACTCATTCTAGTGCATCCGTCCATTGCCTCCCACCATCAGCATGCTGCAATCAGCGGGTCAAAGTGACACTACGAATTATATCATGACAACAACAACAAACCATAATTATCTAGAGGTGTGCATCTCAGCAGAGATCGCAAATTACGCAACATTAAGTTAGTAACTAATTCACAGCCCCGGTATTATTTGAATGCTATAACGTTACGCTATGTTTACAATAACCGCTGCTTGGTACGGTTAGGAATGTGACTGATCGCGCGTTAGCTAAATCCATTAGCTTAACGTTAGCTTAGCATGTTATCAGCTGAGTAGTGAAGAAGCTAACATTAGCATTACGGTCTGGAGCTAACGTAACATGACCTGTATCATATTGTTGCCGACCTGTGAAGCAATATGGTCTCATATGCAATGTATACTGTTGATGTGGTTTTCCAAATACATACCTGGGAGGCTTTTGTAGTCGACTAAAGTATCGTCAGATAGATACTTTATTACAAGATGCCTGCTTGCTCTGGCAGGGAAAGTTAGCCTAGAGCACAAGCAGCTAGCTCTCTGCCGTCTTGCAGGCTGGTCCGGGCAGCCGCGTACGAAAATGGAGTCTCCTCGTCACTTCTGGAATGTGTAGCTTATTTGTTTACGATTGCGAATCCCAGATTGAATTGCAAAAGGTTGAAAAACATCACCAGTGGTAAAAAGTAGCTTAAAATGGATATGTTATGCTGCTAGCTAACTAGCTTTACACAACGCTCTTCTAGTAGCAAAAGTTGATGGGCAACGTCCGGTGCAACCGAACTAGTTTTGGCAACGCCCACATGTAACGCTATTGGCTGAGCTCAAGGTCATTTTTTACAAATCAGGGAGTTTAAACTCAATGATTGGTCAGGCTTTCTTGTAGGTGGGGCCATTCGTTTAGCTTTACTGTTGATCCAGAGCAGAGGTGAATATTTACCTTACGTACATGTTTCCCCAGGCCCAGCACAGCAGAATCCTGAGCGGGAAAAAAAAATTCCCCACATCATCAACACGATAATATAGATGTAGGCCTATACGTGCCAAGAGATGTTGTACGGTTTGTATACAGTATTGGACGGAGTTCTGGAAGCTTCCTCATGAATAACGTGACTATGTGAAGGAGTTCAATTCACATTATACCCTGCCAGTAAATTCAATGATGTCTTTAATGACATTCTATTTTACATGTGTCTCCAAAACACAATTATGATTATTGATTAACACATTTATAATATTACTAGTTAATAGATTTAAATAGGACAACGAAATGAAAATATGTATTTTTATTTTATTAATTTAAAGAAAAATTGAGTACAGTGGCAAAGCATCTAATGTAATCATTCACAGAACAGCTAACCAGTAGGCTACAGAACAGGAATGCTGTCACCAGTAGAAATATCATAGCAGGCTGCTGCATTTCTAAACTTCATCATAGTTCAATATAGGCTACAGGCCTGTTTTCTATAGTTTATGCAGACCAAAAAAAACACAACAAAATCAGGAGCATTATTAAGAGATTGTGTCATTGTCTTAAGTTAATGTATTTATTAAATGGCCCATCAATCCATTTTAAAGAGACGAATTGGTCCAATCTTCTTATCTGACTTTTGGTTACTAATTGTGTCTTCATAGGTATAAAGTTACCTTCAAAGAGCACGTTATCTTAAACAGTTTAAAATGCAAATCCTTGGTGCCTGATGCACACCTGGCTTTCCTTGAATAACAAACTAACCTATGGTATCCAGAGAGTCAAAGTCCAGGTTTATGGATCCTGACTCCCTTTGGAAAATAGACATACAAATAGTTTGCTAAAACCAGAGATAAAATGTTTTGCATTACTGTTGACGCCAAGATCATTTTTTGTATTTGCTTTTCAATATATATTTTAGGATACAATCAAATAGCCTACATCAACACTAATATATTTACAATGAAACTATTCAAAATCCATTCACTCTCAAGGAATATTGGACCCATATTATTTTACCCAGCTGCCAAGGAAGACTAAGTTGATAAATGGGATTTTGTCACAAACTCGTCCAGACTGCTGAAATGTCTTTGGAAATCAAGAAGCAAACTGGAAACAATCCAGAGTAGTGCTACTGCATATTTTAAAAGGCGTTAAGCCATTTAAGCTACCACAGACTACATCTCCAAGGACAAGAAGGAAAACGCAAACATCACTGTCATCACAACCGGTTAGGGCTTGGCATTTCATGTGAGTATGACAATCCATCCATCCCATTATGGTCCAGTCATTCTCTAATCACAAGAGAAAATGTATTTTCAAACATACAAACATTTGTACACATACATACATTTGGTCTGTTCACACTATCCAGGGTCATAAACACCCTATGATTTACGAGCTGAGTGGACTGGAGTGACTTCACTGTAGAAAAGAACAACCTGTAATACATCTAGAAGACCATCACAGACCCTCAGCCGCCTTATGTCAATGTTGCATACCGGCATGTTCCTCCCACAGGTGTTTTATAGTGCTGTTTGAATGGTTTATGTATGTGTTGCCACTAGTGGATTATTTAAATTACTTTTAAGGACTGCATTAAATGAGATTTTCTGGGTTTGCTGTTTTGCAGTATAAAGCAGATCATTGTGATCCAATTTAGAGTGATCTATTTCACATGTTTTAATTCAGTTGCTTCTTAATAAAGTACTCCCAACATGGTTCACACCCCAGGCCCATTTGTAAAACAGAAGGGGAAGAGGCTGCATGGAAACATGGATCGAGAAGGACTGTGTTGTAGATATTTCATTCTTATTTTACCTATTAGCTGGCAGAGCCAGGTAAAGTCTAATAAATAATAAAAAGTAAATGCACACAAAGGGATAAAGAAAACCCACTGATGCCTAAGCTACTTTCCATTTCATGTAAAAGTGAAATGTTGAAATGTCTCACTTTGCAGTCAGACATGTTTAGAAAGAAACCCATACACAAGTATACAAATTCTATGTTTTATTTTTACCTTGTAACAGAGACAACTTGTGATTTATTTGGAAACAAATTTAATACAAATAAAAAATACTGTTAATTTCTATTGTTTCTTTCCCTAATTATAATAATCTAATCATTTCATATCTACCTAGCAACAGTGCATGGTGCAAAACATCCCTGATTGATTAAAAAAATCCTACACTAATAAGCTTGCGGTATTTAGCATTGAATTAAAATTAATGAACGAAAAAGTAGTTAAAGACCAGATAATTTTGTGAAAATACCAACATTAAACATAGAGTAACAATGCTTTAAGCAGAGGTTTGTACAGCTTTGAAAATGGGAATGATAGTGGCCTTTTTTGGACCATTTTTTCAGAAGACTGAAATGTACAATTCAATAATGTTTCACTATTTTCTCTTAAAGGAGTCCCCTCATTGTTGAAGACACAATCTCTCCATTGGAGACGTTCTCCACAACATTATAACACCCATGCCTTCATTTCCTATTAACCTAAAATATTTTACCATCAGACATTTCTGTACATTTTCAGATCCTTTAGACAATCATATCAACTGTATTTACAAAAGGCGGGCCTGTATTATTAACAAATCAAAATGACCTTTAAACTAACAAATCACTGTGAACATTGTTCCCTAATGGACTCATCACCACGCCACAGTTGGGCTCAACTTATTTAAATTGAACATAAACGACAAGTCATCTGACTGGTAAATATGACTATGTTATTACTTACTATTTGAATAAAAAACAAGATTTCCTCATACCATTAATTTTATTTTAAATTTCACTTCCTGAGTTGGTCTTACTGTATGGGGCAGGCAGACAGCTGAAAAACAGCTTCCCCACCCTCTGCTTGAGTATGTGTGTATGCCTTGCACTCAACTTGACAATATTTACTGCCCCTGCAATCTGGAACGCTGCTGTGGCATGTGCTCATATTTGGACAGAGGGCTGAGGAATGAGGACAGACAGCAGACAAATAAAACCAGACACACTAAATATGTAATGGAGGAAAACTGTGTTTGGGTCATTATAAATGGGCAGTGAGACACCCTGAAACACTGTATAAATTAATATTTTCACCAGTTGCAACAGCCAGCGCTGAACTATGGAATGCTTTCACTGGGGACACCCTGTATGCCAACTTAATGCACAGAAAAAGGAAAGCAAAATGGCCTGTTTATGGCATTATTCTGTACAGGACAGAATGTATTTTAAAAGCCTGTTTCAATAAGCAAAAATGTATTTTTGAGTCTGAATTTAGGTAGGTTGGCTGCGTTGTTTGGGGGTGACAGTTGTCACAGTGTCCACTTTGATTCATTTTTAAAGTTTTAAATTTATTATATGGCTCTTTATGCTTTTTCCAACAACAAGCTGCAAAAAGAAAGCAACTCAAAGATGATGACTGCCGTCACAAGCAATGCAAGCACTTCCATATTATCGCAAAAAATGTTCACAAAGCACAATCTAATAAGCATTGAAAATGATTTACTAATGCATGTACAGTGGTAGCTGTTCTCCTGGTTATTACCTGATGTTGCAGCCAAAAATGTAATCTAGATTTATTTTGGATTTTCTGTATATTATTGCTTTGGGAACTTTAATAGTGAAACAATTACTTAATATTATTCCCTATTAAGTTTAAAGGGTCATCTGCAACCCTTTTTAGAAATAAAAAGTATAATAGTTCCGTCTAAACTCTGCTGCCTTCAGGGCTTATGTTCCCAGTTCTAGCCTCATTCAGTGGGTTCAAATAAAAAGAAACCCACTCTTTATTTTTACGATGGTCTTCTTGACTAGAGCACTTGGACTGGAAAGTCAGAGCAATGATTCACCATCTCCTCTCCCTGTGATTATGGGGAGGACCTTCCATCCACTTTCAGCTCAGGTATCTTGAGTATGCCGTTGTAAAAGTTAAATACGGCTTAAAAGCCAGATAATATCAACTTCCAAGTCCTCCCGCTGAAGATCATTAATCACTTGTTCTTCATAATCATAGTCAAGATTCTAGTCAAAAGTCCTGTGATAAAAACAGGCAACATCTGGTTCTAAGACCACCTTTGGGCTGTTCGGTCCTACATCTTTGAGTAGATTACACTAAAGAACCATGTGAAATTACCCTTTGTTTTAACTATAAACTAAACCGGACCAAAATGATACTTTTCAGTGTCTATATTTGAGTGGGTCCGATTCATAAGACATCTCTTTAAGCTGCTGTATTGCCAGATTAAGCTACCACACTCAATGACAAGCGCAGCCACTATGCTTGATGGCAAAGGTTGCTGACAAACACGAAAGCAATGGCAAACAGAGTGAGCAGCGTGATGGCATAATTCAAATAAATGGTTATTTTATTCATCTTGTAATTTCAGTGAACTAAAAACAAGAAAAAAAGAAAGAAATCAACCATGTAGGTTTCATGTATCTACAAAAAAGAAATTAAAGAAGCAAAACTATTTCACATCCATGTCTGCGTTCTCAAATCATTGGTTTTCAAAAAAAGGGAAGAGAAGAAAAAAAAGTATTATTTTATGTGAATCCATTTCATTCAAGGGTTCACCTGCACATATGTCCACCTGTGCACCCAGTGTGTGGTATGTGCCGTTACCATTTGACTGTGCAACTTGATCCCCCCCCACCCATCACACAGACATACACAAACTTCTGAAACAGGATGTACAAAAGCTTGTGTTTAGCATTAAACAGTGCAGGGCCTTAACATAAACAGCTAAGGCTCCTCTTTCTCTTTTCCCCCTTCCTTCCTCCACTGCCCCCAGGTTTGAATATACATCACAGAGCGGGAAGAAGAACCCAGCTCTACAAAATGACAAGGAAAAATGAACAGAGGAATAAGAGGAAGAAAGAAAAAACCATACATACAGAATACAGCATTTCCCTCTGTATCATTCTCACTTTTTTTGATTACACACTCACACAAAAAAGTGCACGCAAACAGCCAAACCAACAGTTTGTTTTAGAGAGAAAAAACATGATTGAACCCTGGACACTTGTCTGCTTTGTTGCCGTTTGGTGACGAGGGAGAACAAGTTTGGGAGGTAGAGGAAAGAAGAGTTGGGTAGACAGCAGGGGTGGCAGGTTGAGGGAGGGGGATCCAGCGGCTGTTATTTCTTGGCCTTGGCAGCCTTGGCTGAATTTCGCGGCGGGGTGACCGGTCTCCCAGATCCCATTCCTCCTCCTCCGCCATAAGGATACAATTTCTTATCTGCTGGCTTCAGAATCTGTGAGAGAGACAGAGGAACTCTTATTTAGTTTGACGGACATAAACAGTAACTTCTGGAATGAAAAACCAAATTGACATTTTTTTGTATAGGTCAACTTAAAGCAAAGAAAACTACGATCAAACATAACAAAAAGGAAATGCTACACATTCATTACAACTAATTAATGATCCATTGTGAACAATTGTTGTTGGTAAACAAAATACATGCAGATGGCAAATTTGTTTTATTACAAAATTAGAAAAACAAAAACAAACAAAGGTTCTGCTTTACACACCTGGAAGGAGCACATGAGTGTTTCATCCACACTCATCATGGCGCCGGCATTGTCAAACTCTCCACAGTAGTTGGGAGCCGAGAATAAGGTGACGAGCTGCCTCTTTGCGAAAAACTCATAACCATCTTCTACCACCTGAGGAAGAAAAGGAACAGTCAAAAAAGAAGCAAGAACATCAACAGGTCAGTCGGTAGCTCGCTTGTTGGCACCGTGTCGTACGGTTGGTTGAGTGAAACAACACAGTCAGATTTCAACTAAACAGGAACACTAGAAGTTACACTACTTCTGGTTGACACGGAAGGTCGTTAAGAATATTACATATTGGCATTAAAGTATTTTTTTAAGTGAAATAAGTTCACTAGCATTTTTTTAATTGAATATAAAATCCTAACAAAAAGACAAACTACTATTGGAAAAGAATAAGAGACGAATAATCGTAAAGCTTCAGTTGGTAGGGGCATAAAGCCCACTGACTAAACATTACCTGATGCGCCCTGCATATTAGGTCCATGTCATGTTTGTGCAAAAATTTGGCCACCACATCCGCTCCAAATGTGAAGGAGACGCCGCGGTCGTTTTCACCCCAGCCAAGCACATCTTTGTCTGGATCGGCCCACAGCAGGTCACACAACAGACCCTGGTCCGGCACGTCTGTGGGTCGCATTACTCTGCGGATCTGCTCCATAGACTGGAGGTCAGGAGAGAGGCCTGCAGAGAAATCATACACATATCTAGTTCTTATCTTCTGATGGGCAAGGGTCCTTACAGCTAAAGGAGTAGAGTAAGATTCAAGCACTTTTTCAAGCATGTTCAAGGAACCTAAAACAAAACATTTAAAGATTCTCAACCTTTGTAAGCAAGTCTAAATTGTATTGACAAAATATTTTATACCCATAGCAATCTATCTAAAATACTTCAGCTGTTTGTTCGGATGATATGTATTTAATGCTCATTTAGCTTCGGTCCGCCATGTGTCCGGTGTGAGAGATTATGTTGAAAATCACGCATTTTCAAGGAGCATTTTTGAGTTCAAGCATATTTCTAACTTTCAAAACTTAACAGTCAAAATGAAGCATCTTCCAAACTTTCAAGACTGACAAACCCTGAGTGTGTATCACCTAATCCTCATAACATCTTATTTAACACTTACCTCCATGACAGCAGAAGATTTTCTCATCTACAATGGCCGCCACAGGTAAACAGTTGAAGCAGTCTGTGAAGGTCTTCCACAGCTTAATGTTATACCGTCGCTTACCTACCAGCAAAAGAGGAAATATGAGACATAAGTGCACCAGCCAAGAGAGCAGATTTGACATTTATCCTGTTAACAAAGGTACTCTGCACTTACACTCGTCATAAAAGCCGTAGATACGATTAATAGAGGCGCATTCATGGTTTCCACGCAGAAGGAAAAAGTTCTCTGGATATTTGATCTTGTAGGCTAGAAGCAGGCAGATGGTCTCCAGTGACTGCTTCCCTCTGTCTACGTAGTCTCCAAGGAACAGGTAGTTGCTTTCTGGGGGGAAGCCTCCATATTCAAACAGCCGGAGCAGATCATAGTACTGGCCATGGACATCGCCTGCAGAGGGCAGCAGAGGAGTGCAATGTTAACACCATTCTCACACTGCTACTGGGTGAGGCTGGTGAGTAACAACACAACTGGCATTTACAGATGAGCAAACTGTCAAGTTAATCAAGAACAAAACATCAGGTGATTTTCTCTGCATTAGTCAGTCTGCAGTGAAACTAATATGGTATTTCACATTTGGTTTGATACATTTTGAAAGCTTATTGACAACTACATTAAAGCTCACCGCAGATTTTGAGGGGCGCCTCTAGTTCGAGCAGGATTGGCTGGCTCAAGAAGATTTCACGGGACTTCAGGCAAAGGCCACGGATCTCACCCTCTGTCAGCTGGACATTCTTCCCTGGTCGAGAGCCCTTGACTGAAAAAAAGGTGAAGATAAAAGATGTTTTATGGGAGATATAGTCAAAACAAAAAGACACTGCCAGAGTCAGAGCTGTAAAAAAGTCTGAATGGAGAAGGACACAAGGAGTAAGCAATGAAACATGAGCCTCTGAGACTGAGAACCAGACTGGAAGTAAAGAACTCACAACAACCAAATGCAGGAAAATGTTAGTCGAGTCTTACAGCCACATATGCAGTTAATTACACTATTTAATGGTTATTGTGTATGATTTACTCCTCATTTTTTAAATCGTTATTTACTATCAGAAGTTACACTTTTAATCTAGCCACAACACAGCAAGATGGTTATGTGCAGGATGCAGAGATGCAGCATCTGAGAAACCCTGGTCAGTGGAAACTTGCCTGACGTTGTCAGCCTCAAAGGCACGTCTTTCTGCTTATGTAGCAGTTTAAAGCCAAGCTAGGAGGAAGACGAGAAACCCACATCCCCTTTAGCTGATGTAGCAAAGACATTTCAAACACGTAACTGGGGCCCTCTTAATATGCACTGTTAAGAACGACACATTGTTATGACACTGTAAAACAGATACAGTTCAATTAGATTTAATTAAAATGTCTATCATGTAATGTTGAATATTATTTTCTGTTTTTGGCACTCAACTACTTTCACTGATACTATCTGACAAATTCACAAGGCTTGTCAAGTCTGTAATGGTCATATTTTTTACACTTATTACACACTCTGAAAGGAGCCAAACCCAAGATAAAGACTCCGACAAGGAACCAAGTTTATTTTATAGACAACTTGTTTAAAATTACACACTTAATGGCTTCTAAAGATAAGAGCAAAGTAAAAGACAGCAACTGAAGAGAGAGGAGTTGGTAGGCTTACAGGCATTCTTAAATTATTCATTGAAGTATCACCAGCGCTAATAATTTAGATCAAAACATTTGCACATTGACAGGCCCACTGTGGGGTGCGTACGTGACGTCATGCGACTGTATCTCAGCGACTGCGTGTACACTCTGGCCTTATGCAAGACTGGTGGAGTTTGGAATCTGGTTTGTTTGCATCTCTGGCAGAATTATATCACACCCTCATTTCCTACATGTGCTTCTTTATGCCAAAGTAAATCCCAACACAAGCTGTACAACCGAATAATGGCCACTCTGTTTCCCACCCAACAAATTGCTCACAGAACAGGTAATGTATGTACAGTGGAGACAGACTTGCCTCCAACTGTCTTAGTGACAATTATTAATATAATGCTGGGTGTGAACAGAGCTCTCAATAAAGTTTCAGAGTTGTCAGGTGGATAAACAGACATTGCTTGAGACCTGCTTCGAAATAAAGTAACTCATGGTAGTTCTCTCACTTCTCTTAAACTACATATGAACAATTTAGAAGTCAAACTTTCAAAACGTTCTGCATTTTAACACTATAAACAGTATCACAGTTTGGATCACAAAATATGACTGTAAAGTGAACATTTGGTTTTAAAATACAGATTACGTTTTTTGTCCATGTTACAAACCATGAACATATCACACGTCTATCACTTTGGGTTTACTTGTAACAATAATTCACATGTAGTTATAATAAAACTGAAAAACACTTGCAAAGGGAAAGTGAGAGTATTCATTTTGTACAAATGGTTGTGAAATAATCGCACTTCCCTGGA
Source organism: Trematomus bernacchii (assembly GCF_902827165.1). Lineage (NCBI taxonomy): Eukaryota > Metazoa > Chordata > Actinopteri > Perciformes > Nototheniidae > Trematomus > Trematomus bernacchii. The sequence goes on along the minus strand of NW_022987720.1, from coordinate 15,545,112 downwards.
ATGGGAACTGAAAGTAAGTCTGAAAGTCCCTTAACAGTGAAAAGTAGGTATAAATAATACTGCAGTACTGCTTGTCACTTAAACCTGGATTACAGAAGGCTAAGCCCTGACAGAGCTTACTCCAAAGTTAGCCACATAGCCAGTGGGCAACAGCGAGCTTACCAAGAGGGATACAGACAAAAGGCTTTCCACTACGCTGATCAGGGGGCAGGAAACAAAGAGCTGGACCAGCACAACAGAAAAGCCATTGGGGTTCCGGGATTGCTGGAATCAACAGTTGGTTTGGTCCAGCACTCCTGACTCAGTGCTGGACGTTCTGGCTGAGCTTATGTGATGTCACGCTCTCCAGACAAGCTATGAGCAACATACACTCCCAGAGTTCACTTAGCTTTAGATATACGCATGTAATCCAATTGAAACAATCATTATCCAAACAAGTTTAATTGGGTTGGTCTCAAAAAACAGTCAGCAAGCACGAAGAAAGTAACTTGTTCACCACAGAGGCTGAGATAGTGTGGGATATAATTTATCAGTCTTTTAATGCAGCGAGGCAATTATTCTTCACTAGTCTCGAACAGAGCGGCAAACACAATAGTATTTTTTTCTGGCGAGTGGTTATTCTCAGCAATAAAACCACAAATGCTGACAATAAGGGTCAAGTGAGTTACATAACAGGATAAAAAAATACTGCCACTATCAGGCTTGTTTGTGTTCCCCTGTGCTTGGCAGACAACCTTATCAAAGCCAAAGCATAATAATCCATGTACAAAACAGAGCATAACAGACAGGGTCCACAGTCAAAGTCAAACTCCCAGGAGGTACTATGACTGCACATGCAGATTTGACAATAATCCCAATCACATACACCAGCTTGCCTTAGACTGGTTGCGAGGGGACTATAAGAAGGTAAATAAACAAAGGGCTAAGGTCAAATGTATTTACAGCCTCAGAAACACTTCAGTGCCCAACATCCAAATAAAAAAAATTGTCTTTTGATAGATGGAATGTGAATCAAATGTTCTTAGGTCACAAGTCTCCTAAATATGATGTTGTTCCTGTGAAACAGTCACACAAAGAAGTCTGGATACCAACTTCCACACCCAGTGAAAAGGTCAACTACAGAGGTCACGACCTTATTTCGTGTTCTTTTTATATGAACTGTACAGTTGGGTCAGAAGAGATTTATGCTTCTGTTTGATGTCCACGGGGCTCCTGTTACACAACCATCATGTGAAGATAAAGACAGCCCTGTTTCCCTCACACACAAGCAACTCCAAGCATAACAAATCTGTTTACACACATTGCATACAGTGAGCATGCAATGGAGCAATGGCTCATGTCAGTTTGTAGAGCCAATACGGATTACAAATCACTCCATATAAAGTACATTTTGTGCAAAAGCATTCTAGAGAAGACTTTTTTACAACTTGTAAGAATGTCTTTTAGAGCTATCCTGATATATGCCCTCAGAAATAATTGTTTGTACAAAGTATTTTGAGTATGGATCACAAAGGTAGAAAATAACTGATGCAGGCAGTACATATATTGCTTCAAAAACATAATAAAGTAGAATAGAAGGCCGAACAGCAGTTTCTCTCAGTAGTGTGAGCATGTCCCAATCAAAGCATCTTTGTTTGTACACCTCATTAACAAATCACTCTAGGGAAGGTTGACTGCAAATTGATATCAGAGCCTCAACTACAAAACAGAAAGCACAACAAAAGTGCACCCATGTAACTGAGAAGCTCTGGTGGGAAAAGGGGATACAAATGTTTGAAGAAAACTATGATTACAAGAGTTTTCCTACAGTAAGCACAAGTTGTGTACATTAATACACAAGTCAATGTATTAATGTGAATGAAAACAATAACAAATCTAACAAATTGTAGTTATTCCCATGCCACCATGTTGCAAATCATCCAACCTACAACAGTGATTCTATAATTATAAACTGAAATACAAGTAAGAGATAATCTCCTCCTAACAGGAAATGCATTCATAATAATAAAATCCTACGGTATGAGTAGTGTCATTTGATAAAATATGTTAAGTTTCTCTTTTTTCGTGCCATTTACTTCTGGAACGTCACCCATTTCGACTTGATTTTCATACAACACAGTAACATGCATTCTTATGAAAACAGAAATGGGAAACCATAATATAAAAAAAGCCTTCTCCAATCAAATACCGCAACTAAGGTTTAATGACAAGAGTTCTTAGGGTGGATTTGGCTACAATCCTTGGTTCTATCCAAATGCAACCATCGAGCCTGAGAGCATAGCAATCTCAAGTAGGCTACTACACCATACTGTGGCTACCTTTAACTTTAGCCGACTTAACTGCTATATAAAATACACATCTCTCTACCATCAAGATATACATTATATAAAATAAGTATACCACTGCATTGTAGGTTTATTTCTCCTCACCTTCCAAGAGACGCTGAATTATAGAGTCGATGTTTAATTTGTCCGGCTCCGCCATTTTCTTTATTTTCTGACGTTCTCGGGCAGTCAAGACCTTGGTTTTCCGTGTTGCACCCTAGATCTTAAGAACAAACAGAAAAAGAGACGGACACTGACAGTTAATGTTAATATTCGTTTTGAATCAAATCTGTGAATCAATGAAGACCTCGTACTCAACATGTAAGCAATGTTAGCAGACTAAAAATGATGAATGAGCCTACGCGAGCTTTAGCTAAGCAAGCTAGCTAGCTAGCTAGCTACTAGCCAAGTAACATAAGCTAACGATACACATATACACCAACGGCTAGTTAGCTAACGTTAGCTATGTAACATAGCTACAAACAGATACAATGTCCCCGAACCTTTTCACTCGGTTTGACAATAATCCTCCCTGGGGTGAATTACAGGTAAATATTTATCCTCCGAGAACAATCTTGGCCCCTTTCCTTGGGTTTGTCCGGGTTCCTTCCCTCTTCCCCCAGGAACTTTGAGAGAGGGCCGTGTCCACCAAAGTGTCTACGGTAACGTAGGAGGCTGAATCCAGCTCTTCATACGTTTCTAAGAAGATGATTGGTTCATCCAATTTAAAACCCACATTGTCGCATTTGATTGGACGGCTGCTGGGTCTTTCACCTAACCCCCACCTCCTTGTAACAGCATCAATGGAGACTCTAAAGAGAGAGGTCCAAGTGCGCCCTCAAGTGTTGAGAAATGAAATAGTATTTGACCAGAAGAAGTATTACCAGGGGCGTTGCCTGGACCTGAAAACATTCGGGGCTTAGCCCACAGTGGCGGCGGCACTACAGTGGCATTTTTTACTGCAACACTCCCCACACGCACACACACAGTACACCCGCGACTGTTACAATGAAGGCTCGATAATCAGCTCACGGCATATAGGCAGGGGTAAAGTGGTATTTTTTATGAGTGGGGGGCTCACCTCCTCTAGGGGGGTCCGGGGGGATGCTCCCCCGGGAAGATTTTTTTTTAAATATTGAAGTTAAATGCATCAATCTGGTGCACTTTGAGAGCAAAATGAAGAGATCTATGGATACCTCTCTCAACACCCATATAAAGCAGAACTGTAAACAGATGTACTTTTTCTTTATGGATATTTTACTAATCACTCCCTTTTTAAACTCTATTCTTGTTTTACTGCCATATAGTATTTCATAACTGTTTTTCCTTTATTCTCTTTTTTTTAATAACTATAATGATCATATGAAGGTGTGCCGCGGAAATAATATTTTGAATAATTTGTGACCAAACCGTTTGAGACCCACTGAGATAACTTAGACTAAAGTTAACTATCTAAACACTCAGAGAGTCCTTTAGCTCACCTGAGTCTCTCAGTCTGAGAGGAGAGGACTCTCCTCCAGCTTGTTGTGGAACAAACAGCTCCTTATGTCCGTTAGTGCAGCTAGCTAACCAGATGCTAACAACACGGTCCATGCTGGCACCTCCCTCCCTCCCTCCCCCTCTCTCCCTCTCTCCCCCTCTCTCTCTCTCTCTATCACACTAAATGCGCTATTGCCACACACACACACAGAGCCGAGCTTGAATGACACAAGCACACGTTTTTTCCATGCAACTCTCTGATTGGTCTGGTGTCATGCCTCTGTTGCATTCACTGAACACGGGAAATTACAGTGCTGCCGTCCTCTCGTGTCATGATGAGGTTCACGTAAAGCACGGTTAATGTATTATATTATTGAGGTAGAATTGTCCGGGGCTACAGAAAAAACATTCGGGGCTAAAGCCCCGGATGCCCAGGCCAGGCGACGCCACTGAGTATTACATTTAGAATCTTATCAAAACCACATTTTCTGTCAAATACTAATTTTATTTTAGGTTTGAAATAAAAATCCATAAATGTTTTAAGACCATTATTTGTTCTTTTTAATTAGAAAACAAGCAGTGTGCTGCAAATTACGGAAGAATATAAAGAAAACGGCAACACATCTGATCATTCTTGATGCTTAAGAGATATTAGAAGAGACCATTTATCAATTCATTTTCTGTCTTTTACTTGGTTATACTTATGTTAATAATATGGTTGGTTTCCCAAAGAGGCTATACAGCGTACCAATGGTGGCAACTGGCAAGTGATAAGCCATAGCCATTATTAGGAATAAAATAAAAGGAATGGACATTAGTCACAGAATGTTTACAGTCCTTTATGAGGCTCAGAGTTTTCAGCCTCGCAATCTAAAACAATTTCTGAGACCATAAATGAGATCATTAAAAAAGCCAATAAGGCTATTTGCATATGTTATTTTCTTGTCATAGCTGAAAGCAAATATCTTGACTAAAATACATTTTTGTGTGCTTGAACAGTGTCATTTGGGTTTGTGTTGATGGATCCCATAAAGGCTCCTATGACATTTACAATGTTACATACACACAAACAAAAAAGATCACTGCTTCCTGGTCATGTTACATGATCTGCTAGTTAGTTGATACATTTAGCAGAAAGTAGAAAGTCACGATCAATCATGGGTTTCATTAGCATAGGTTTCCTGACTGTCTATTTAAAGCTCCCATGTCATGCTTTTCCGGTTATTACCCGTCCCCTTGTGTGTTATGAAGGTTTTTATGCATGTAAACGGTGTGCAGAGTCAAAACCCTCAAAGTACACCCTGTAGCGAGTAAAACTCTAACACAGAAAATACCTCCCCAAAACGCCTCGTTGGAGATACGTCACTGCCCATTTGAGTCTTCCATTTAGTTCCGGGTACCGCCTGATGTCATGCGGTACCCGGAACGAAATGGACCAATCCCGAAGAGCTATGGCCACACCAGCAGCGTCGTGTTCCTCCTCCAGAGGTTCGAAGAACCGGCATTTCACAGACGAAAGCTTCCAAAACATTGCCCAGTTTGAGGCCGGATATGCACAGCTTGTTTGGACCGTTTGGAGCAGGGGAAGATCTGGGTATACAACCTGTAAGTTTGCATTGTTATTTGTGTATTTATCAAACAAGACTGTTTAAATGTGTAAACTGTGTTGGACTGCTAAGCCATTGACACAGTGCTAACTAAGTTGCTAGAGTTTCCATATATCAACTCTAATATCAGCAGATGGCCTTGCATACATGTATCTCATAGCAGGAGAATGTCTGCATTCACACACAAAATACCTATTGACAGTATACTCCGGGTGATTTGCCGGTCAGTCGCGAAACGTAATTACATTATAGCTGGCGTAGCGATCTAACACACGGAGCTAGAGCTAGTTTCGGTCAGAAAAACATTTTTGTGATGCTACGTTGCTAGCGTTTAAATATATCAACTACAATGTCAGCAGATGGCCTTACATGTTTGTCATGGCAGGAGAATGTCTGCAGTCACACACACGGAATACTCATACAGTATACTGTACTGTGATTTACCGTACATTGTGACCGTACATATACTGCATGTAGCTAACGAGGCTAGCTGTATGCTAGCGCAAAACAATGTATTCATGCAAGTTACATTGTATGACCGAACGTAGCAGAATACCCGTATACGATTGCAATTATAAACACGTTATTGCTAGCCTAATATGAACCACTAGCTTTTGTTCATAGTAGTTTTATTACACTGCATTATAGTTGCCTTTCCTCCAAGCTAACGTTCATATCGTGTTAGCTACCAAGGTAAACAAAGCTAGGTTAGCATATTAGCAGGCAAGCTGTTCATTACACAACTACTACTAACGAATCTAAAACAACTAAGTTTCTCTAATATTTTGTGATTTGCATTTGATTTCGTCCAGCCAGATCCTGGCGGACAATCCATGACGGGGAAGGGATTCTACTACTACTGAGGGTGCTAAAAGGCACCGCACCGACTGTGCGCAGGCAAGATGCGAGGAGGAGGAATGGATGATATACCCTGTATATATGTATATTTATGTTCATTTTGTACATTTCTAAAAATAAAGTTTAATGGAAATACTTAGTAGGCCTATCCTTTCTTCCCTGAATTCATATATAGCAAACCATGATTTGATTTCTCATCAAACAGTAGTAGTTTATAACGGGTAAAAATAACTTACTCTTTGTTATGAGAGTAGCTCGTAGGCCACAACGGAAAGGCAAGGAGACATACACGAGTTTACAAAACCACGGCACATTTATTGTAGTAAATGCAGAGACAGGTGGTCGAGGGGAGAGGGTCGCTCAGTTCGTCCTTCTGCAGCCGCTTTGGAGAGAGACTCCGGGCCGCTGGGATTAATAGCACCGGCTACGGAGGTGTCCGTGATCGCGCTGATTACCCTCTTCAGCTCCACCCCACCGTAAGACAAAGGCCCTGAGGCCGTCACACTCTTCTATAACAACAGTTAAAAATATATATGTATATAAAATATACCGCTGTACCGACGCCATGATAAGACTGATGTTACGCTGAGAGCAGCCGGGAAAAGCACTGACATGGGCGCAGCCTCTCTGGTGGTTGACTAATCAGAACGAGTGGCCGAGCTGACCAATCGGAGCACACTAGGCTCACAGGGAGGGGGGGGCAAGAGCTCCAACGAGTCGTTTAGTGGAGAAAGTGAATACTGCTGAATACACATGCTTGACAGAGATGCTGTATGCGAAACCAATGTGAGTTTGGAAAATTGCACAGTATAAATCTATTTTAGTATACCTCAACAATGTAATTATGATCAGTGGAAATGGCCATGACATGGGCCCTTTAAAAGTTGGATACATTTTCAGCTCAGTTTACAGTGGCAGGGACAGTGAACGGATGTATGTACATTTATTAAAATACTAATTGCAGGTACTTGTGCTTAATTTGAGTGTTTCTATTTTTGTAATAATAAAGCAATATTGTAATTCATTATATTATAACCTTCTGTAATATAATAAGGGGCTATATTCTTGGGTATAGCATTACTCACATTGTAAGTAATGTAATACTTTTATTTAATCTAGCTACTAACACTTCTATAACCTAAGTAACATATTTGAATACAGGACACTTACTTGAAATGGAGCTTATTTAGTGTGTGATATTGTAGAGAAAAAAGTGGCACAGGAAGTCAAACTGGAGTCTTAGCCAATTCAATTGTGGGTTAAAATTGCAAATAGGTAGCAGAAATGCTCCTCATTGTTGCTGACATTTGATGTTATTATTTTTAAATTACAATTAAGTCTGCTCTTAGATGAATATTAAAGTTGAAACAGCATCTAGTTTAATTCAGTTAATATGAAAGTGAAATGTGAATTATGTGAGGTTGATTGCTTTGACTTATTATATAGAGAATAATATAGCCTGTCTCTCTGCATCACTCAACCCTTTTTGAAACTAAAATCTAAATTGGTCTCTAGATTATGCAAACCAAAACTATGCGTGTTAGTTTCAATTTGTCTGAGTGTTTCTTTATTTGTTAATAAAGTCTAACCATCTAAAGTTACACAACATTCCTTTTTGTGTCGTTATGATCCATGAAATCCACAAATCTTGCGCAAAATTCCTAAACCCACTCTGTGTCAGTGTCTCAGTTTCCTAAATTGGTCTCCTTATTCGTCATCACAGTTTCGACAGAGGTAGGTGTATGGGGGTGGGGAATCTAAGGTGTGCCGGTATGGAAGTGTGGGCGCCTTTGTCTGGGAGCAGAAATACATTTTCAGCCTTTAGATGACTCAGTTTCTTTTTTCTTCGTATACAACGCATGATGTTTACAATCACAATGAGTCACTCACTTTCATCAATAATCACAGCAACATCTCTGTATATCTTTGTATACATTTAGAAAAAAAAAGATAACTGATGCTATCACAACATTGTTTTTCATAGGGACTCTGAGGTGTATCCACAGCAGTGTGCCATAGAAGAAAGAAGGTGGAAACAGAGATGGAAACATGCGTATAGGACAAGTCCAGTCTGGTTTTGAGGTCTTTCCCTCCTGTGCACTCCCCTGTTGGAGTACAACCCCACCCTACCCCTTACATTCCTCTACAAATACCCCATATTATCACACAGTCTCTGCACAACACTAGTACTGTACATCAGAAAACAGCCTCTTCAAAACAACTCACACAGGAAGAAAAGAAGAATCTCAACTTCATCATTTTTTGAAGTTTTCGAATCAAGTCTAGCGGACAACGAATATAAGGTATGCATCTTTTTCTATCCATTTTTCATTCTCATGGAAAGCCTGAGCTTTGAAGGTATATGATTCTGCAAAAGCTTGACAAGACAGAAGACGAAAGGATTGGTTAGGGATTTGTTGAATGTCCTTGCATTGGCACCAGTAAATCATGAAAAGTGCAAATATAAAGCTGTAAGGGAGGAAAATCAAAAAGTATAAAAGGCTCAGCAGCATTTTCGTCTTTTTTCAAAATAACTGTGTTGTTTTGTATTTATCTTTGATTTGATAACACTACTCATGCGTCACTTCATTTTAATAAAAAATGGTAGTTAAAATATATGTAATTCTGAGATACTTGAAGTAAGATATTTATGTCCTGGTCTAAAACCATCCCAAGCTACACTGACTGGAATAAATTCTGTTTAAAAAAATCTATCGGAATTATTTGTTTGGTAAAAGTGAAAGGTCATCTTTGGGAATAATATGAGACATTCACATTTAAAGAAAATCTGCCTTTTATTAGTGTTTTCCTATGCTTAAGGATTATTTGAATTGTCTGTATGGATGAAGAACAAAGGGAAGGCTTTGAATGTGTTGAAACAATCAGAAATTATTTTAAGCATATGTGTTTTTATTATTTAGTCTAGTTTAAGCACTTGAATGTACAAGTAAGTTTTAGTTACTTATTTTGTTTAACATTTTGAGATATCAAAATATACCAATTATCAAAACAAAACATTCAAACTTATTCAACATTTTAAATAAAATATATTTAAAATATATTTATAATATTAAAGATCCCCTTAGTTTGAATCAAAAGTACTTAAACTGCTTAATTTGTCATGCTAAGAATTTGCATCGTTCATCATAGTTACCTGTCTTGTGTGTGTTCAGTTCTTTCTACCTTTTTACTCTAATTTAATTTGCATTAAGTTGAATTGTAAACTGAGCCGAAAATAAATCAGTGAGAAAGATTTTCCAGGTAAGGAGATTTGAGGGAGTGGTTCCACAATTCCTATGAGATGGAGAAGTCCAGGACCTGTCAGGACTTGAAGGAGTTTTAAAACATAGCCCTGAGCAACACAATCCTGTGAGGGACTGTCAGAGAGATTGGATGTTTGTGTGTTCAGCTATGTGATCACAAAACCCCCATACAGATCACCGGTAACACCAGAGCAACAACAGATAAAGGGCTCTTACAACTCGGATCATGAGAGGAGATTCACCAGCTGATCTTCTATCCAAAAGGGGAGAACCAGTTGTATCAAACAGCAGTACTGGGATTTTAAAATAGAATTAAAACTAATCATATGAGCAACTAACAAAAATAAACACATTTCAAAGCCTTTAAGAGGAAAGAAAAGTAGAACATCTTAGATCTTGGGAAAGCCAATTAAAGAAGGCATCCTCCTCCTATGATAGCTGGGTCTGCAACGTTATTGAGAGACAATACCAAAAACTAACCAGACATTGTTTGATAAGGCTGAATTATTCCCCTTGTGCATTTCTTTATTGTACTTTTACAGAATGGGATCTGCTGGAGTCCATATTGTGTGTGTGGCCCTCGGGGTCTTGGGCTTGATCGGGACCATCGTATGCTGCGCTGTCCCACGCTGGAGGGTGTCCTCTTTCACGGGATCCAACATTGTGACTGCACAGGTAATGAAAAGGGAAGAAAATGTTTAAGTATGGCAGGGATGTAAAATCAACATATAAATCCCAACATAAATCCAATACCACTGGATTAAAAGATACTTAAATAACTTCCAAGTATGTAGTACATACTTGGAAGTTATTTAAGTACATTGACAAACCAGAACCACCATTTCTAAAATTAAAAAGATTTGTGATACTACTTTCTGTGCAACACACAAGATTAAGCCACATTTTGAATTAAAATCTGATCATATATACACATGATCATAGTCCTGGTGAGTCATGAGAGTTTAAATAAAGTAAAACCTAAGAATGTTTATTTTAACTGTAACTTTAATTGTTGAAGGCATTGTAAAGAAGATTTAAAATCAGGGGTTTCAACTTTAACATTGAATCCTATGATATGAGCTCATCATGTTTTGTTTAAAAATGCTTAATCTTTTGAAAAATGTAGAATGAAAACTTCCATATTTCCCTTTGGATTGTTGAGTAGAAGCAGCATAAACTGGAAACACGCATATACATGTTAGTTACTTTCCACCAATGGACATACAGTACATGATTATGTTATCAAATGACTGACCTCCTTCTCTGTGTGTGTGTGTGTGTGTGTGTGTGTGTGTGTGTGTGTGTGTGTGTGTGTGTGTGTGTGTGTGTGTGTGTGTGTGTGTGTGTGTGTGTGTGTGTGTGTGTGTGTGTGTGTGTGTGTGTGTGTGTGTGTGTGTGTGTGTGTGTGTGTGCAGAGCACTCAAGGGGGCCTGTGGAAAAACTGTGTGGTGCAGAGTACCGGCCAGCAGCAGTGCAAGAACTACGACTCCCTGCTGGTGCTGCCCTCTGACCTGCAGGCCGCCCGTGCCTTGACCATCATCGCCTGCATGTTGAGCAGCCTCTGCATCCTGATGCTCTTCTGTGGGGCCGACTTCACCACCTGCATAGAGAACGAAGATGTCAAGCCCAAGATCGGCCTGGTGTCTGGGATTGGCATGATTCTGTCGGGCCTTTTGGTGATCATCGCTGTCAGCTGGGCCGCCCACAATATTGTGCGAGATTTCAACGACCCCCTGGTCCATGCTAACCAGAAGAAGGAGCTCGGAGCATGTATCTTTGTGGGTTGGGGGGCCGGCGTGCTTCTCCTTCTGGCCGGAGGTCTGCTCTGCTGCTTCAGCAGGCCCAACTCTGGCTCCGGTGGAACCGCCAAGTACTACAGCAACAGCGCTGCCTCTGCCCCCAATAAAAACTACGTGTAGATCCTTTATAAAAGGGACTGGTGTTAGACAGAAAATAGGCGAGGTGGATTTAGTTGGTGAAAGACTGGCGAACAATAAAGTAGATGACATCAGGGGTTGTTTTGGGAAAACTGAAAAAATGTAAATATTGAAACCAATTTGTTTCTTTCACAGTCATAGTTATGCGTGATGTTTAAGTCGTAGATCTGTTTTACTGTTAGGTGCTGGGTTGGGCATTAGCTAGTTGGAGGTAAACGGAAAAACAAATGTTATACATGCTGTAAATTACACCGATTTTGTGATCCTAGAATAAGCTGTTGTATTTGGGTTGTTGTACAATATAAATGATATTGATAATGATATTGTAGCTGAAAGATTTATGCATTTCCTTTATTTTTCTTGGAATATTTGACTTTCAAAGCTTTTTTAAAAAGAACCACCCACGTGCAAATCTAAATGTGAGATTCGGAAAATGTAAAAAGCGTATTTGTTATAAGAAAAATCATCTGATAAACTAAACATGAAACTAATTGTCCAGCCTCTTAAGACAAATGCATTATTTGTAATATATAGTTAGGATAAACCATTCTGATTATATTACATGTGTTATCATTTCTATTACGTCTTCTTCTTGTCAATCTTGTTTTTATTATTCATATTCAGAAAAAGCTGCTGTACTTCCGTCAGCCTCAGGGAGCATCTGAGTCACTTGTTTCTCTAATTATATGTTTCTTAAAGGTCTACATGACATTTCAATTTGCTCTGTACCATTTGTTATTTCTCATTTTGTATGATGATGAATAAAAAGGATTACAATTTGGCATAATTCAAACATGTGTTTCATTTGTATATAATTTCACAACAAAAAAAGTCGAAACAGTATTTTGAAAATACAGAGGATTTTATTTTAAACTAAAAGCATATATTAAAATAGGAATTTAAAAAGTTGATCAGACAAACCAAATAAACAAATTAAGCTTCATGCCAAAGAAGTTTCATTACACCTGTAGATTTCAATATCTCCCTTTGTCTCACTGTAATCAGCCAATGGTCTTCCTTTGCTCCACTGTTTCTCTCTTGACTTTTGCTTTTAATTTATTTTCCATGTTTATTAAACTCCTCTAATTTGATTCTCTCCAGCTCTCCAGCTCCTTCATACGGGTGGTCAGCTCCTCTATCGCTGCTTTCAGGTCTTTCACTTCCTTCCTCAAGGACTGAACCTCCTAAGAGACAGACGGACACAAAAAGAGTTATTATGTGATGGTGAATGTTTGAATACACATTTATTGTAAGATTGGGTATGACCAGATTTACTTTCTTGTTGCTGTTGTGGGTCTAATTTTAAAGACATGATTTTCCAGCGCAATAAAAATGGTTAATGCACTATTCAGTATGCAGATCATTTACTTCTATACCAAAGTTAAAAAGATACTTAAGCACAAGTTAAGAAGATTTTAATAGTAGAGAAGAATGATCAGTAATGTACTTTAAGTATGAAAAGTAAAATAAGCATTACGCATGTGAGATATATTCCTATATGTATTGTGTTATTTAATCATAATAAACGTACATCCTAATGTGTAAGCAGGACATTGTGAAGCTTGTTTTCATTGATTTATACTTCATTACTTGTACCCACATGTATCTAAATGCACTATATTTAATGTTTAATGTTGACCATTGAATGACAAGACTGGTGACTAAAGCTGTGAAATCAATTTAATTTGAAATGAAGTTGAGTAGAAGTATAAAGTAGCATAACATGGAAATACTCAAGTAAAGTTAAATGTTTTCAACTCGTTACCTGATTAAGTTGACTTATTACGTTCCACCTCCACAACTTTAAACAGTGTGAACCCTAAATGTAAGAGTATGTTTGTCTTTAAATGTCTCACCCCGCTGTTATCTGGTTGATTCCCAGCAGAAGCAGACGTGGTCTTCAGGAGACTCTTGTGAACTTTGAACTCCTTAGCTTTGGTGGTTGCTGTAAAGCCGTCCTTTAGAGAGATCAAGATGGGCTGACCATCTTTTCCCTGAAACCACTCATCAGCTTCCACTGAAGGCTCAGGACCGATGGTGTCCGGGTACAGATCCTCCTGGAACAGATCGGACTGCACAGGCACAGAGGGAAAGAGTTAAGAACAGAAAAACACAAAAAACCCACAACAAGATTTTGACTGATAAAAGTACCAGTAGTGTATATTGTACCTTGCGTGGCACGGTCATGACAATGGGCTCACACTTCCTCTCGTGGAGTTTGTAGAACCTGGAGGAAGAAATGATTGATCATATTTTAGGTTGGTCTAAATTAAGATAATGTTTTCTGTTGAGGAAGTTGACACATGGTAACATAAACATTATAAACAAGTGATACATGTACCTGGTAATTTCACATTTGTTGACTTCCAGGCCCCTCTTGGGCATGCAGCCAATCCCCTTCTGGCTCTCCTTGCTGCTGTACATGGACAGGTAATGGACATAAGGGGCTTCATCTGTCACCTCAAAGTAACGGATACTGCTCTCCCCCTGGGAAAACAATAAGTGAGTCAGCTGTGTGTGTGTCCTTGTGGGTGAGAGACACAGAAAGACAGTCGTTTCAACATCTCATTCTAACCTTGCCACAGAGGTAGACGACGCCAGTGTCTGGGTCATAAAACGGCAGAAGGACGCCACTACCGGTGTCCAGTTCCTGCAGGCAAAGTGGCTCTGCAAAGTTCTTCTGTTAAACGAGAGTAAGATACAAAGAGTTATACGTTTAATTATATGCAATGTAATATTATGTATAAAAACGTCTGCTTGAGTATTTGCAGGTAAGCCAAGGACTTATTTGATTTCCTAATGTGGGATATTGCAAAGCAACAACGCCCTTAGCAATGTAAGCTGGCAGTTGTGAAACAGCAGTGTTGTAAATTCAGCTGTAAATAACAGATGAGTAATATATTACTAACATTTAGAAATGAGCATTTAAAGTCTAACTGGGATATATAGGGAAGATAGCATTTAGATGCGCAGCTCCACTGTCTTGGAATAGTCTGCAATTGAAATGGAAACTGAGCAATCTGGTGCCACTAAATGTTTTTAAAGCTCGGTTGGATGCTACTCAATCGGAAGCTGTTGGTACCTGTTCATGTGGATAGTTATTGTAAATTGTAATCCATGTAATGATGCTGTATGATGTCCTTTTTGTTGTTCTGTTTATGTTTTTATGTTTCATGTGGAACCTACTTGAGCAGGTCTCCCTTGAAAAAGAGATCAATGATCTCAATGGGATACACCTGGATAAATAAAGGTTTGAAATTAAATAAAATGAAATATGATGACTTCCTAAAAACGTTTTGAGCTTCACTATTTAGCATAATGTATGAGCAGAGCAGAACAGAAAGCTTTTTTCACATTCATCTTCTGAAATTAATCAAACAATAACTTTGCTTGCTGCAATGAATTTTGTATAAAAATTAATATTGTAGAGAAATAATAAGGATTTTAAAATATGTCTTCAGGGGATCGGAATAACAATCATTAGGGTGTGTGTGTGTGTGTGTGTGTGTGTGTGTGTGTGTGTGTGTTGTGTGTGTGTTGTGTGTGTGTGTGTGTGTGTGTGTGTGTGTGTGTGTGTGTGTGTGTGTGTGTGTGTGTGTGTGTGTGTGTGTGTGTGTGTGTCAAAATCCATTGAAGTGAAATGGATTTTGAGCCTAAGACAGAAAAGTCTGTAAGTGAGAGACTTTGGTTGACTGAAACACTCACCGGGTCCCACAGCGCCACCTGTCTCTCACTCATGCGACTGAATCCGGTCGTGAGGATCTTCCCATCGGACAAGAACACCGCCCTGACAGGCCTAGAGCCCTCATGAGTCTTCTCCTTCTCCTGGAGGTCAGAGGAGGAGCACAGTACAAGTTGATAGACAGAGCTATGGAAGTTGTGACACAGTTATTCATATTCTCGTACATTCTGGGTACAATCTCAAACCTATTATTCATATATAATATCACTCCATATTATACAATAATTCACCAATTAGTCTATTGACAGAAAAATACAGCACGCGTTGGCTGGTTCAAGCCTTTCAAATGTTCCTTTTCTTTCTTATATCTTTCTCTATCTTACACTGCACTGTAACTTTTATTCATGTATTTTCTTTTAATGTTTATTTTATATCTGTGCTTTTTAATGACTGTTTTTAAGTGCCATTTTCTTAACGTCCTTCATTTTTGTAAAGCACTTTGAATTGCCTTGTGTTGAAAGGTGCTATATAAATAAACTTGCCTTATATTTTAGTAAACTTCATATCTTTAGAAAGTCTGATAAACTGAAAACATAATTTATTGATGGAGGAAATGATTGTTAATCAAGAAAATGACCGGTAGATGAATCAGTAATGAAAGTAATCCATAGTTGCAGTCCTACTCATTACGACATGAGGTGAATATTAAGATGTTGACAGATCATTTTATTTAATGTAAAAATACATGTTTGGTAAATCTTAAGTGCAGAGTAACAGGAAAACCTACGAGGAGCACGGTGCCCTTGCGTGGGTCCAGCACCCGCATGGTCTTGTCTTTGCAGGTGGTGAGGATCTGGGAGCCGTCCTGGTTCCAGCAGGCGCTGTAGATGAGGTCAGGGTGAATGCTGTCGATCCTCACCACTGACTCCCCACGAGCCACGTTCCAGAGGATCACCACGTTATCACAGCCTGCAGAGACACACCAGCGACAGAAGTGCTTAATAAGACCACTGTGGGGCTTCACATTAGGTCAATACAGGGTTATTCAATTACGGTATAATTCAAATAAATTCCAGTATATTTGTAATATTGTGCCATATTTTATCATCCCAAACACTGTTTTGTCTTTTTCACTGACTCAGCCTCAGCTAAAATAATGAAAGCTTTGGCATTGACCTCCCTAAAAGTTTCCGTGTTCTTTCCTGAAATATCCTCTGATACAAATTAGGTGACATGTTGACATTTCTACAATACAACATGGCTACAAAGAAAAACAAAGTTAAAATCTAAAAATGTTTACAAGTATTTCATGTATTTTTCTGATGGTTTGTTTTTGTTTTGTGCTAGCTGCCATTAATTAATTTACTTATCGTATATTAGCAGCGGTTAGAGCTCTATTATTATTCAATTATGTCTATCTAACATTAATATCCTGAAAAAAATCTATTTCAACCACATTGCCCATGCCTAGGAGCTGTTGGAAGGATTATTTAGCAGCAGTGTGTTGTGTTGAAGGAGTTCTGGTAATGATGCTGAACTGAACTGAAGTTAGTGTCACCAAGACTGTTAATGAGTGTTCAGAGGGAACAAAATGGGTGGAGGCTGTGATAACTTCCTGTTCAACAAAGGTGCAAGTCTAATTTAACAAAACATCTGTGACCTTATAGCCCCCTGTTTCCTCATGCTAGGCATCTCCAAACTGCAGCATGTGCTTAGATGGACTTGCATGAACTCACATGTACATGCATTGAGCAATACAGGATGTGAGGCTTGTGCTACTGTCTGAAGTAGTACATGATGGAGCAGTGCTACGCTTAAAGGATACTTCCTCATTAAAATAACATGTTTGAATAGAAGTACTCTCCAAACAGCATCACTGCTGCCAAATAGATGCTGGTTTTACATTTTGAACCTCCACAAACAGTTGCTTAAGCATAATGGATTAACATATACTGCTATAATTATGGAGGTCTCTGTCAGATCATGTAAGCACAGCCCCGATGGCAGGTGTTCCTGTGGTTTCAGCCGGTACCTGCACTCATCAGCACATTGTGGGCGGTGGGGTGCCAGCACAGGATGCCAACACGTTTGGAGTGACCGTCCAGCTTGACAACAGGAACTGTGAGTGGCGAGGTCAGGCCGCCATCCGGGATCTCCCAAATCTATTTTCCATGGAAACAATATAGACTCACATTACAGAGTAACATTACAATACAACATCATGTCATGAATAAATATCTGAAATCAAATTTAAGACTCTGATACAATAGAGAGTAGTACTGCATACCATGACACTGCAGTCCTCAGAGCCACTGGCAATGATGTTGTCATTGTGAGGACAAAACTCAATGTCCAGGACCGGCCCTGTGTGTCCGCACACAGTGGGGTAGGACATGTCGATACGTCCTGTCTGCAGAGAGAGGAACATCAAGACAGATTGAAAAAGTGTACGTTAAAGCCAAGGGAATTAAAGGTCACACACAACTAGGATGGAATAAAAAAACGTGATGATTTTGTCAAGGTGGTGGAACATAGTTGATAGTCAGCTGATACAAATACCACAGTAACTGGGTTAGAGAGGAGATCAGGGCCAAGGAGATAGAATCCCATTGCTCCTCTGCTCCTCTGTCTGTGGCCTAATCTGAGCTGCTGCCCCCCCTCAAAACACCATGACTCATCCAGGGCAAATTAAATATTAAATGTATGTTTTATGTGTTTGACTGACATTTCTGTAAAGACATTTTAAGCGCTTTTTTCTGCATAATGTGTCAATCATATCTGGCTCCATTATGTGTCTGATGAGGTTGTTCTTTACCTAATTGGTTTATTAATAGAAACCTTAACTCAAGTCATTGATCCTTAAGAAAGAATTAGACAAACATCATAGCAACAATATTCATTTCATAACAGAATGAGTATTCGATGTCCCCACAGTACATTTCTCTGCAATTTCATGCCCACTGGTCCCTTAACACATTTTATCCGATGAGAATTTATACTACAGGAGAGATAAGACCACGAATAATGTGTATTCTGCAGGGTTCACTAGGTTATTTGAGTACTTTTACCATTGAATGTGTATAAGTTCCTTTTTGACTGTCATACCGGCCATAATATGAAAGTATGATACAGTAACAATATGACCTCAAATGATTTTACTATAGCATTTTTTCTCAATACATCCCAGCAGTATATAACACAAACGATTTAACAGATAAAAATGAACATGACCTGGTCTTATTTGAATAAAATGGATGAATGGCTTGACACATAGACAAAACTTATTTTCTGAGAGCCCACAATCACATATAAAAACATTTTATACCTAACATCAATGAGTGTAAATTAAATGTAAATCCTTTTTAATGCATTATTTTTCAGGGAAACTGAAAGTAAGCTTTCAAGACTTTTTAAGACCTGCAGATACCTGACAGTAAGAAACGCGATGAAGAAAACCATATGAAAGAATAACTACGTTGAAGCCACATCCTGCCCTGACTGAGCTGACAACGAACTCCTAATATGGTGAAAACTTCTCAACAGCAGAGCGTGTGACGTGTAGAAAGACTCAAAGTCGGCATCAAACTTCCTTATTTAGCAGAATGTTTGAAGGTGACTGGCAAAATTGAAAATGTCTAATATATGCATAAAAAACACATCACACCATCTGAAAACTGCATCTGAAATGTTTTACACATCCTTAAATGGTAGTAAGAGAAGTACAAGTGCGAGATATTCGTTTTCTTATCTTCTTTGGCCAATGCAAGCATATCCTGTGACCCACCTTGCTCAGGGGCAACACCATGAAGGCTCCTCCGCCACTGGCATCCACAATCATGGCCACAAACTTTGGGTTTACGGTGCAGAAGTTGCTGTCCCACGTCATCTGAGAGATTCGGATGTCATCGTAGCATTGGTCAGCTTTCACAGCCTGGCCAAAGACGTGACGGAACTTACTGGACCTCACAACCTTCCTGGACATGGTGAACTGAACAGAAAGCAAGGGTTATTATGAGGACAGGCACAGAAGG
The DNA here is from genome assembly GCF_902827165.1 of Trematomus bernacchii. Lineage (NCBI taxonomy): Eukaryota > Metazoa > Chordata > Actinopteri > Perciformes > Nototheniidae > Trematomus > Trematomus bernacchii. Next base: position 15,525,931 of record NW_022987720.1, on the reverse strand, counting down.
AGAAAGGCAGATTTATATTTGCAGGAAACCTGTTGCAAAAATAGTCTCTTGCAGAGCAAACTATTGGTGTGCATTTCAAAATCACACCAAACGACCTCATTTGATTGCATGTAATACTAATGTCAAAAAGAGTTACCTTACCTGTACTATTTCCTTTTATATTTATGCTTGTAGATTTCATGTAGAAATAAACTGACAGACACACAACTGACGACAAAGATGAAGAACACGACAGAGGAAAGCTAACAAAAAGAGGAAGCAAAAGCTTTCACAACTGCTTCCTCTAGTCTGTTTGTGACTGCTACTCTGTCCCATTATCACTCTTTCATTTGGAAGTCTGTGTTAGTTTAATAATTGTTCATGCAGAAAGCAATTGTACAAAACAACAGCAGAAAGATAACAATACTATTTACATGATTTAGGCTGCACGTTCTTTATGCCTAAGAGTGTATGAGTAACCCAAAGCTGCAGTTTCCTTCCTTCAGAGGGAGCAACAAAACCACCAACCTTTCTTATTTTTGCTATATTTGACGTTCACATAATCATGCTCTCGTCGATTTTCCCACAGGTGTTCATACTAATGCATATTTTAAAAAGCAAAGTCACATACAAGAAATGTACCCTTTGCTAGAGGAGGTATGTGTTAAGCGTCAAATAATGCACCATCTACATTACATGTTAATGTACATGTTACATCTAGTCAATACTAACTGTAAAACTGTAAATAACAAAACTTGAACCTCCATAAAATATACAGAATAGGTTTAGCTTTACCTCCATTTGTAGATTTTACTTCCTGAAATCTGCAGCCGCGCCTAAGCTCAGACTCAGAGGAGCACAACAGCTTTGCTGCATGGGCATCACAAGACCTAGCTCTCTGCACCTAATTTAATAATCCTTTATAGAGTGAGTTGTAATTTTATTAGGAGCCTAAATGCATGTCAATAACCTCTCTGTCTCTCTGTTGTGATGGAAACAATTCACTAGCTTGAAACAGCTGAACTCAGCCCATGAGGAACATGATGATCAAATATGCTCGATTCAAATCAACGACATTCTGTTATCCTAACCTGTTTTTGACCTATCATATATATAGATGAAACAATATCCCCACGGTTGTTTTGTACGTGTAAACAAACTGTGTGACAGATGTTGCAGGCCTACCTGAGAGTCGTTTGGGAGCGATTCAGCTGAAGGAGTTTCGGCAGAGTACCAAACACCCTGCCAGCAGAATGAGGACTTAGAGGAGACAGTAGGTTAAAGTACAATTCAAAAGGACATGGAGGAAGTGAGACTTTCAAATGAAGGTGGAAGTGGGAGGTGTCTTGCGTGACATTTTGGGGTTGAAAAGCTGAAGAAGGGGAAGATGGTGTACGTTTTATGAGATCATTTTGTAATATTATATCAAGAATTGTGAGAACAATGTAGATGAGTCTGTTTCAGGTGTCAATAAAAGCAGAATCAGGATGTTATTACACAGAATCGCTATATTGCAAATGAGGGCTGAAACCTGAGGAAAAGTTTGGATGAAGAAAAACTGAAATGTTTTACTCTTATTCATTAAATGTACTGAACCAAATGCCTATATCAAAGAAAATGATAGTGTAGACTGTAGAGTATATTATAGTGGAGGCCTACTTTGGAAAAAGTAGATCTTCTGGATTTCTCTCACATTGTGCAGTTTTTGAGCACAAAACACTAACCCTGACTCATAATTGAACCAATATTACACTTCCGATTACAGTTCCAATAATAAACTCAATTTTAACTTCAAGCACATCAACAATTTCATGGTTAACTTTGGCTGTGAATTAAGTCTTGTTAAGTCTGAAGTCAGCCAGGAGAGTCACAAAGAACATTTCATTGTGGAAAATGTAAGATTGAGGGTATGGCCTATACAAGGGTTTTAAAGTCAGTATATCACCCTCTGGTCCTTCAATTATGACAATTATGTCTCTTGCCAGTTATGGACAAGCAATTATAAATGTCTGGAACACCTATTTAAACACCTCACCCTGGGCTATAACTTTTAATTAACCTGTGCAATTACAACTCTAATTGACTTATTAGAGAAGAGGTTAAGTTGTACTGAGGTTTTATTACAGAGCTCAGAGAAATACGTTGTTATGCCTTGTAATAACATTGCCAGGGCCCCAAGTCCTAACTCTCTCTCCTTCCCATACAACACACACACACACACACACACACACACACACACACACACACACACACACACACACACACACACACACACACACACACACACACACACACACACACACACACACACACACACACACACACACACACACACACACACACACCTAAATAAAAGAAACATGGATGAAAGAGATGGCCAGTTTTAAAAATATAGACTTCAGTTTATTGCACAATCGTTGCTGGAGACTGAGGAGTGCAAGAGCCTGTCTGTTACACAGGACACTGATGTTTGACAGTTGTGTGAAACAACAGCACAGGAACAAAATGTGTTTGTGCACACACACCGGATAATGAGGCACTCTGGGGATGCAGTCAGCCCCCGTCAGTGCATAAGGGAGAAATGAATGTTGACAACAGATTTAATGCTTGTATGGACTCTGCAGGAGAGCTCATACACACACGTTAACATACATGGTTAGGAAATATAAATAAAAAGTAACTGCAAACCAACGCAGACAGTATTACAAGATGTCAATTATTTTCATTTGCCTGCAGTATGGCTACAATAATGCCTGCATCAGTGCACATGAACTTTCACTAGATGGAGCCACGCTTACTCCTTTGTCAGTTAGAAAATGTGACATTGCACATATGAAATGATTATAACAGACAGACCCTCCAGAAATCTCCCTTCATCCTAAAAGGGCTTGTCTCTTTATCTGTACACATTGACCAGTGTCATTATTAGGATCCACAGAATTACAGTTATCAGAATAATTAGAATATAACAATACAGGTAGTCGATTATAAACAGGTCATTAACAGGCTATCCGGCACCTGTGTTATATTAAAAAATGAATTTTGTTATGTTAGTTATGTGTTCCTACATCTTGTCATTTTTTCATTTAACACACAGCAGAAGGACAACATTTTTCTGGCCAGGTTTCACTCCTGTAACATGGTTCTCTGAGAAATATTCCACCATCTTTGTCCCTTCTGTCCAATCTGTTACCCAGTTAATATGAACAAGTTGGACACATAGGACAGGCGGAGGTAAATGGAGGTCTTGCAGCCATGTTTCAGACAGCAGAGGACAGGCCTTGAATGTTACAGCTACTGTTATGGCACCCTGAGAAGTGGGAGACCCAGGATGTTGGAGCAAATCCCTCCGTTACAGCGTATCAGCTGTTTCAAACAAACACAAAAACGGACTTCACTGTTACGTATCCTTCGGCTGATAATGCATAGATAGACCAGTGGTAGTCACGAGGTATTCACATGCCTGCCAAGATTCCCCACAATAGTAACAAATCATTCCTTACCAACATAAAGAAAGTGGTTACATTTAAATAATCAACGCATTCTTAGTTAGGGTCACAAAAAGGTCAAACAACTCTACATTAGCACTGAAACCATTATTTTCTGTGTTGTTCACATACATATGGACACATCTAAGCAAACACACATCTTGGATATTAATCAGAAGCTCAGCACCGAGCAACGTCCCTCACTCATATTTCCCTTGGCTGTGATAGAGAGCAGCAGCTTCTGTGAGGCAAAATCCAATTTCTTCTTATCCAATATTTTATTCCCTTAACATATTGTGTATGTATCCAAAGAAAATTAAACAGGGTATATCGTTTGCATTGTATGTATATATAATCTACATACATGTATTTACATTATTTATATGGACTTTAAATGTTTCAGAACTCTAATTTACTTTAATCCGAAGCCCTTTTAAGAATTATGAAGAGTGCAGTTTATTTGAAATTGATGTTATGCCTTTTGATCTTTGAAAACCTCCCACTACCCACAGTCTTTTCCTGGAGCGAGTGACATGGCCTGCGGATGGCTACAATAAACAAACAATTTCCTAACACTATGAGACATCAGCATCTGTTTTATAGCTACTTTCATGCATATTTTTTTCAGTTTCATTCAGTGGCCAATAACACATTAGTTTCAGCTTTTACATTGTACCACAGTCATATAGGTAATTATCACTGGGTCAGAGTGAAACTAGCAGACATTAGGTGTCTGACTTTTAATCAAGGGGAGGTGGGGAGGACGCAGTCTGGGACTTGTGTAGGCCTACGTGATTAAGACCGTGTGAAATCTGTCTTCACCTATGAGTCAGTGTTAGCACAGGAAGCAGGATGTGCTACACCTCAATCTCTGCTAATTTGGCAAGATAAAGTGTGTCTGACGGGATTGGCAACTAGTCAGTGGGCAGCTGTGACTGTTGGCATGGGAAACAAGTGCAAAGTCATTAAGAAAGTAAAGTCAGCCTGTGGAAAATAAATCAACCACTAGTCTTGAGCATGAAGGAACAGAGCAACAGTTTCTTTTACTCAAGAGTAGTGCCTAAGATACCACAGAGGAACACAGTGGCAAAACAATCATGGACATTCACACAGAACTGATACATAAGAGGAGGGACAGGGGTTCATTCCCGTTGGTTCTCAGCCAGTTCAACACAACTCTGCTCTTAAAAAGAGTGTCTAACCTCTATTCAGGTACAACATATCTACTCACAGAACATAAATCCAGCTGCAGAGCATATTCTGCGCATTTAAATAAGAAAACATAAATATTGGCAATAAAGTGCACCATTCTGTGGCAACAGTGAGTGACCCTTATAATCCATCAATCAAGAGTCAGTGTACAGGCAAACATCCAAATACATAAAAAACCTTTTCATTCAACTTAAAAAAAAAAAGGACCTAACATCCTTAAAATCTAAGATCATATTCCTATTCTGTAAGAATGTTTTTCTTGCCGATTATTGTGATTGTTATTGTAAATGGCAATGCATAGAGACACATCATTTTTTAACAATATTACTGAGGGACAGAAGTCAAAAATCATTTTGGAAAAGGTGTGTAGGGAGAATATATGAGGAGCTAATCCTCTAGATTTGCACGGTTAGAATAAAACAGAAGATTTTCTCTGACCTCTATCTTGATCTGTCGTTCTGCACAGCAGTGATTTGTTTAAACAGCCGGCAGAAACACAATGTTACCTGTATCTGTAAGTTAATAGAACTGAGTAAAACGCGTAACAATTTTAAACAGTTCATAACAGTATTTTGTGCATAATGTTCCAATAGTCAGTTACAGTGTAAAGATATTGAATTATTTAGGAATTAAAGGAGAGGTGTCATGCTTTTCCGGTTATTACCCGTCCCCTTGTGTGTTATGAAGGTTTTTATGCATGTAAACGGTGTGCAGAGTCAAAACCCTCAAAGTACACCCTGTAGCGAGTAAAACTCTAACACAGAAAATACCTCCCCAAAACGCCTCGTTGGAGATACGTCACTGCCCATTTGAGTCTTCCATTTCGTTCCGGGTACGGCATGATGTCAAGCGGTACCCGGAACGAAATGGACCAATCCCGAAGAGCCGTTACGTTACGTCCGCGGAGCCGTTACGTGAAGCCCCCGCTGATTGGTCCAAATTGACCAATCCACGGACTTCCTCACACACACATCTGTGTGCAGGGAGCAGGCAACTCAGCTGATTTCTCCTCCCTGGCTGCAGGCTGATAACAGACAGTTGGGATCGTGGCAAAATTCTCTCTGCAGACCCATTCTCACAGCGTTTATCAACCTTTTTCTTACTCAATATCAAGACACACTTATTGTTTTACTTCGGATGTGAGTTTGTGTGTGCTCAGGATGAGTTTGGCTGTGTTTCACTATGTATCCTAAACAAGGAAATTCAGTGAATACAAGTAGTTTACAGAGATGCTGTATGAGAAACCAATGTGAGTTTGGAAAAATGCACAGTATAAATCTATTTTAGTAGACCTCAACAATGGAATTATGATCAGTGGAAATGGCCATGACACCTCTCCTTTAACAATTACAATCAACAAAATATGGAAATGTAACTTTCCTTTAACTTTCAGTGATATATATACGTAATTACGTATATATATATATCGTGGCATTTCAGTGTGATATTTATCATCATAGTGCCTGTTCATATCTCTCTTCTACAGAACAAATGTACATAAAAGATTTGAACGCAGCTTATAACTTCAAAGTTATAAAACCTCAACTTCAATAAATATAAATAGTGGTTACAATCGTCCTTACAATGGGAGATTCCTACAAATGTAAACCAATAAATAGGACTTTGCTTAGTCGCCAAAGCAAATTTGGTGAACAATAATGCCTCTGAACAACACAGTTTTAAAATGTGTGCACGAGTCACGTGCCGCCTAAAGCAAGTGAACTGTTAACATGCTAGCAACCTCAGGAATGAACCCCCGCACCTATCTTCATTTCCTCGTCATCATTTGACATTACTGACAAATCAGACCGACACAGGAAAAAAGAGGCAGTGGCAAAAAAACAAGTAAACAGGGACAGAAGAACCAGTCCAGTAAAACTCTGTCAGTTGGACGTAGTGAAACTCTATGAGTGCTTTGTGCGGCACTAACAGTATATACATGTAGTATAAAAAAAAAAAGTGTGAGGTTGTCTGAGAGTGTGTGTTGCATGTGTGATGTGCATGACATATAGATGTGCTGCATAGGTAGCAACAGTGACATCTGAGAGGACTGAGCATGTGATATTTTCAAGCCTAGAACCGTCTTCACCAACCAAACTAACTAATGCTTTAGTAAAACTTCTGTTATTAGGCTAAGGCTTCAAACTCAGCCTAACCTTTACTAGAACCTTTAATTAAGACGTCATAGTTTTCAATACTCAGTCCGTATATTTAGTGTTTAAAATGTACCATTGTGTGTGTAAGTGTGTTTGTCCGTATACACCTGTGTTTGTATGTGTGTATGTAAGTGTGTTTATGTGTGTGTCCGTAGACACCTGTGTGTCCATGTTTACGAAAAGACACAGAGTCAAAATGCTTGTGCATGTAACTTGACATACTTTAGCCTGCATTGGCACAAAGTACCTAGATGGATGTAGATATGAACATTCTGAATTTAAGTGCATGAGGTGAACACATGCACGTACAACACCTCGCTGCATTAGTTCCCCCTGATGACCCCTCCTCCCCCTCCCCTACGCAAACACCCCCCTCCCCTCAGAGGTCCTTGAACCTTAGATCCTAGTGCTCCTTGTGATGGGGTGGGGTCAGCAGGGGGGGTCAGTCTGAGGGACAGTTGTAGCTGTTGATCCACAGCAGGTCGTCCAGCACACCCCAGTGCAGGTAGAGAATGGAGCCTACCACCAGTACATGCATGATCTGGTGGCTGTTGCACCAGTAGTCAAAGAGGCCGGGGCGGAAACGCTCCGGAATGCGTGTGATGTTGATGACCCCGCCCAGCACGGCCAGCACATCCATCATGAGGAAGTGGCGTAGCGAGGTGGGGCTACCGCCACCCATGCCCACCCCGCGCAGGAGAAAGAAGGAGAAGCGGAACAGCGCCTGCCAGGCAAAGGAGCGCAGGCGGAGGATGCTGCTCCGCGCAGTGACGGCGCAGTAGATGGCGTGGCTGGACAGCAGGATGTAGACTAACAGGGCCACAGTGCGGATGAACGGGTAGCACAGCAGCGTGCTGTAGACAATGGGAAGCGCCCCTGAGACAAGAAAAGAAACAGAGGAGAGTCAGCACAGAGATGGAGCGCCCTACTCAGCACGATGTAACGCCTGGTGCAAGCCACAGTGACACAGAGGTCATATTGTTTGTACAGAGACACTGCTCATTCAGAGGGTGGTGAGCAGCAGTCACATCCTCTTATGTTTAGCCACTGCCTGTTGGTGTGTTAGATACAGCACTCAACTCGTTGAGCAGTTTTCTGTGTGCTCCTGATAAAACTACGTTTTCAAGATTTGGAAACTTTGGTGAATTAAAAATTGAGCAGGAGGAATTTACATAAATGTATTAAACCCATATGGAGAGCTAAACACATTTCAGTTGTATTATACTCACTTAGAGCTCAAAGGATATTCCATAAGTCGATAGACAAACACGTAATCAGTAACTATGGTTTTAACGCTTTGTTTATTTGTGACTACTATGGTACTGGGTCATGATTCAGTGCACTTAGCCAAACATAGAACACTATTTATGTATTAGTATGAAGCACAACATTTAATTTCACCATTAAAAGTTCCGACCGGAAACTTTTTGCTGTAAAACCGTTAAGAGATGCTGAGGTTAGCACAACAAGCGAAAAAGCTTGCACAAAGATAACACAGGTGCTGAAAAATGTGGGATATGATGGTCAAGCAGGTGGATTTCATTCATTTTTCATTTGACTTAGCACGAAGAGCTAAGCTGTATGGTTAGTTTATAAAACACAGATATCCAGTCTCAAGTCACAATATTAATTATAAGTGTATTATCATCAGCATATGTTTATATTGGCAATCTAAATTGTTTTAACCAAAGTACATAAATAAGTAAAAATACTGCATTTGTAATTTTAATAGGCTATTACAAGCAGCATGAATAGATCAATAATCAACTTGGATCATCTCTTACGTTGGCTAATTTACTCGGTAGTCAAATATGTAATCAGTGTTTGAACACCTCAGAGCAAAACACTTCCATTGTAAATCATTGAAAATCAATAAAGAGTACTTCCACCCTCAAAATAAACAGATCAGCAATAACACAAGGCCGGCAAAATGATAAACGGTGAAGAAATCTGCTGAGCTTACCCAACGTGTTGATCATGCAGATTCCACACACGTCGAGTTTGAGGAGGGTGTGGTAGACGGGCTCCCCCCCCTCGTGGTTCATGAAGAGGTGGTAGAGCACAGAGCCCAGCTGAGGCGACAGGCAGGCCAGGAAGTGCACCACACCCAGCCACGTGACACTGATCTGAGACCAGGGGATGTTGAGCGGCAGCAGCACCAGGAAGCACACCAAAGGGATGCCTGGAGAAACAGAGAAAGCACAGGTTGTTAGAGGAAGTTTACTGAAGTAAAAGATGAAGCCAATGTGTAGCTCCCGTCAGGGCTGCACACAAAACAAACATGAAACACTTTTAAAAGGGAGATGCTGCACTCAGAGTCGTGTTTTTAATTAATCTAGAGTTTTTCAGTACATTTTTCACACTAAAATGTGTGAAACACAACATTTTGAAGGATTATTTACTGTTAGAAGTTTTGCCTGAGGTAATGTGCACCTGGTCCGAAAGCAATCAGCTCAAAAACGAAAAAATAACACTGTAACTTTGATAAATCCAATAAGGTGTCATGTTTATTTTTGATGGATCTAGCTCAGGACTTTCGAGGCCTGTGCATGTTATTTTTCATACAGTGCTGAGTGTGTGCAGACACCAGCAAGAATAATTTGCAAGAGAGCAGAAATCTACATGACGAGCACAAACGTATCATTGTCACCTTGTGAGCGGAAAACAAAGCCACGGCTAACTATTTTTTTTTTATTCAGCTAAGAGACATATTTAGAATGGCCTCATAGCTTTAATGTATGTTTCCCTTTTGGGCATGTGTTCACTGCTATGTTAGCAGAAATACAGACCTTGAAATTTGATACACATACAGTTGTTAGGATCATTTATCACTCTACAGCACACATACTGCACTCCATTCCTTTTTTTTGCTCGCTCTGCTGTTCCCAATGTCAAGGCATTTGTCCCGGCCAGGTGATACTGGCATTGCGTTCTACTGTAACACATCTATTTTAAGTGTGTTATCTCGGCTCCTCCCCCCACTCGTCCTGAGCCGACCGGCCAAGCTGAATCCCATTCAGGGTTAAATACAGTAGAGAGTACCTCCTATGAAGCCATGAACGCAGTGAAGAGTCTGCGAGCTGAGCTGCGGGCAGGATGTTTTCAGTTTATATGCAAAAGAGTCAACAGGAACCAGCTCGTGAAACTTATATAAAATGTTACAACACAATAAAAGACTCATGAATTGCATGCAAAGCTCTGAATCTTTTTCTATTTAGTTCAGAAAACTGGGCAAAAGCTTGTTGCCCTAAACATCACTGCCTTATATAGGCAATAGTGTTAAGGGTGTCTGCAGGCCACATGCTCAGCTGACGTAACAGGAGTGTTATAAGATTGCACAGGGCCACTTCCCTGATGATCACTTCTGCAGTTTATTCTGTGACGGCTGGCAGTTAGAAGTGAAGAAATTACCTTCACAATGAGGAAGTTGTCAGACTCGCAGGAGTCTGTGAACACACTGATGATGTACTACACCTTCCTACAGCTGTAGGATGTTTGTTATTGGTATAGCACTGATTAACATATTAATACAATTAATTTTGCCTTGCACAAGCCTATCAACAGATTGACATTGTTGTGTAACCATGACATTTTTACCACATGGAAAAGCCACTCAGAAAAGAAATTTAAGGCAAACTTCTGCCTGTAAGCAAAGAACACACACAGCTTTTTTTACTTTTTATTCTGAATGCCTGAGGAAAAGTGGTGAAAAGGGTACTCATATCTTTTACTTAAGTACTAGTCAAAGTTCTGAATTCAAGATGATATTGTATAAACAATTTTTACCAGATGATAGAGCTGTAACAACTCATTTTTAATCAAGGGAAAGAAAAAGTAAACTGGAACTATTATGATAATCCCTAATAGTTTCTGTCGTTTTCAAGTTATATCAAGAGGATTTGCTACTTTTTGTACCTATAGGTTTTGGATTGTTGCTAGGACACAAGACATTTAAAGACATAACCTTAAGCATTAAAGGTTTTCACCATTAGTGTATGTTTCAAAGTCTAGACAACACTGATTAATCCAATAATATGCCAAAAACAGTCCTTATGTTGCAGACAAAAGTTTGTTATATTTTACATTAACCTGGCATTATATTCCAGTTTTTATCCACTTGTTTTGTAGAGCACACTGTGATGCAATTGTTGGTGCTGTACAAATAAATATCATTGTTCAAATATGAATATGAATAACTTAAATGCACATGGTCAAAAATGAAGGGGTTATGTCATGTATGCCTTTATGAACACAAATGGTCCATGCATTTGTGCAGAGTTTGGCTGGCATCCTTCCGCAGGAACAGTACTGCTGTGGGTTAATACCTATGGTTAATACTCAAAGTCACACATAAATCTCACCTGCTGACTAAGCAGTTCATGCTGAATTGTTGTACTCACCGTGAGTGTATATGTTCCCAAGTTCATTGTGCAGGTAGAACAGGCTTCTGATGCAGTCTTGCACAGAGGAGCTTGGCCGGTATCCCGTTAGGACGTATTTGTTGAACTGAAGATGAGGGGGTGAACTCGCCCAGTCCAGCAGCCTGGGTCCATTCAAATATGCCATAGCAAACAACCCCGTCAAAAGGACCCCGCCGAAAAAGTAAAAAACAGACTGTACACCTATATACACATTTAATAGGATTATTGCGACTAAAACCTTATGGGATACCATTGGTGTTGTTTAGGGGTTATATCTTGTGCTGTAAGCCTCCTAGCTTTGGCGCTAGTCTCTCAACACGGTGTTATCAGCGCCGCCGCTGTTCGCTCTGAAACGCCGGTACCTGTGTGAGTGTCATCCGCGAGGCTGGAGACAGACACGGGCAGCCACGTACATGGTGCGAGCTCGGGACGGTCATTACATTTGGCATCTAAAAAATGTCTGTGAAGCACCTAAAAGCTTGCAGCGGTTGATAGGCAAATTGTTCCTCGTCATGTTAAAGCCGCTTCCTCGTTAGTTAGCATTCCAGTGAAGCAGCAGCAGGACGGGTTTGAACGCCTCCCCGGCGGCAGGGATGCTGTGAGAGGTCCATCCAACTCCAGAGGATGCTAGCTCCTAGCGGTCAGATCTGCAGTAGAGGACTAGCAGGTCATAGCTTTAGTGTTATGAGAGCAACCCGGAGACAGATGCTCGGGTCGGTTCCGTTTGATGCTGAGTAGCTTTCGTAAAGCGTTATAAGAAGAAAAAACTGATGAAATCCTTGATTCTGGAGCAGAGATTTTGGGAAGGTCTGCGGGCTAGCAAGCCGGGCAAGTCGGCTACCGATGTCCAGTGACTGGGGATGAGGAAGCAGAAATTTGAGCCGTGTGATTTAAAACCGTAAAGCTTACATTACTTTCTTCAAAATCTGTTTCACACATTATTTCCCAACATTATTTCAGGCTGGCTATATTCCTTGAAATGCGGAATCTTCCCTGGCGGCCTTTAAATCCCCTGCATTGCCTTTACACAACTGTTAAGCTAAAGATAACAACAACAACGACACTTCCGCTCACTGATTTCGAAATAAAACATGGATCCATAGACGGGCCACAATATTTAGCGTAATCCTCACATTAGAGAGCACTGCTCACTCTTTCGTAATTTTATGAACGAAACGCTAGAACATTTGCTTATTTACTGTGTACAGTTGAATCTTTTTGATTGGATCTTAAAACTAATTTTGGTAAGGAAATCTTACTAAAGGAACCCAATTTGATTCATATTCAACAGTCCCAATTTCTCCAGCAACAATAGATGTTACTGAACATTATTGCCCATCTATTTGTCCAGTCCTTGCCCTGTCAGCTCACGTGATATTATACCGTCACTCACTTTACTTGGACTACTTGCCCCTTACTACATAAATACCCTTATTGTACCTGTTTTTTTTATATCTTTCTGTCCGCACCAGGCAAATATAAATATGTTCCTCTACATAATTTCCTTGACTTTATAAAGATGGATGACAATTAAGTCTCTCTTATGTGTTCATTGTTGTGTATGGCAGTTTATATGACCCAAATAGCCTATGTAAATATGCTCATTTTAATTCATTTCTTATTTCATAGTTTTATTTTTATCTTTGATTTTATCTTTGATTTTATTAACCTGTGTGAATCTGTGCTGACCTGTTTTTCATCCTTACCCTGTTGCTGTTTGAACTACTGAATTTCCCCACGGGGATTAAAAAAGGTCAATTGTATCTTATCTTGTTGGGCTAAAACTATTCCTAGGTTTTCTTAGTGTCAATTTGATTAAATACAACTCCATATAGAATATGCACTATGCAAGATCTAAAATTCGAACATTTTAAATGCAGAGAGATGCTAAACCTCTACAGCGCAAGAGTAATTTTAACTGTTGGTGCATATTCTCTAACACATTTACAATTAACCAAATTACCCAAGCCAACAGGCACATAGTGACACATAGAGTAGTTTTCCTGGAACTCCAAACAAAATGCCCTCTATGCCCACTTTGTAATCCATCATTTCTCTTAATAAAACACACATTATTTATAATCTGAATATTTGAATAAAGATCACATTTTATTTTGAAGGCGAACAGTTTTCACTTCTGGTCTTATTCTGTTTCACTGGGACCGCTTTCATGCTGCTCGGCGGCACTGGCAGCAAATGCCGACACTGACTGAACAGCTGCCTTCAATACAGACAGAAATAGTGCAGTTAGCAACAAATCTCACATTGTAAACAGAAATAGCGTAGTTGTAGTTTCTTAGTTATAACTAGATACAAATAATTGAATTAAAGCAAAACGTGTTCTTTCTTTAGAATACTTTGGTGAAAGAATAAGACCAGCCCTTCAATCGTGTGTCCAAAGGTCAAGACCAACTTGATTTATACAAGACATAACAAATACAATTTACGATTATAGAATAGACCTATTCTATAATCGTAAATTATGATAAATTGTATCCTACCATAGATTTTAATCATGACGAGAAACGCTTTTGCAGCTGCAGTTCTATAATGAGTTACTATCCAGACACATGACACTTTGAGTCCAGAGCTCAAATCTCTGTGCTTGATTTATTTGAAAATTCAAAAATAATAAAGTACTTTCATAATAGGCTTAATTTTATTATTGAGTGTTTTTGTGTGTCTTTTAACAATAAAAGTAAAACGTTTAAAACATAGTGTGTTTCCAATAATACTGCACAAAACCTACTCATGCACTTGGATTTTCCCGAGGTTCACTTGAAGGCAGCAGGTGACGCGCAGTAATCCTCTAATAGGAGAGAAGTGAGGATCTGCGGATGAATCACACCACCTCCACCTCTCACCCCGGTAGCAGCCCACAGCCACACCTCTGTGGGGCTGTGACGAACTAGGCCCCCCTCCCTCACTCTAGACCAGGGCTCTCCAACACGTCGATCGCGAGCTACCGGTAGCTCGCGGGCAGCTTTTCAGTAGCTCGCCGCTCGATTATCGATTATAGCGTAGTAAGGTTGCTTATTGATTTTTCGGCCGCGGCTGGACCATAACGTTTTTTTATTTTAGAATTGTTTCTGTCACATGAATATCAAATGGTCGGTGACGCAGAGATCAAGGAACAGACGTGACAGCAGCACAGCGACATCACACACGGAGCAGTCTGCTTTCTCCACCAGCACGAGTCCAGAACCAACAGCAGAATGACCCGCTCTGAATCAGGCCCTGTCGCTGCGCCTCAGAGACACACAGGGAGGGATTTGTGTTTTTTGAAAAACACTCGTTATCGTCATGTCAGGTTTTTGGTGGATTTAATCAAGTCTTGGATTGCAGAGTATGAATGTCCTCTTGCTATTTTCAGTTGATAAATACTTGTGTAAAGTTTGTGAAGGCAGGAGGAAAGCTTCCGCGATCACCGTCTCCTCTCCGTTCCTCCAAACCCCGCCCCCTCCCTGAAAATAATGAGTGACAGGCTGATAGTGACCCGATAGAAACTTTATTATTCACTTAATCACTGATTGAGATATGATGAAGCTAACTTAATCTCATACATTCATGGGATTTATGTAACAGTAAGACAGATAATGTAAGTGTGCACCCACATGCACTATTTTTGTTTTTATAATGCTATTGTAAATACTCCTGCTGTTTTCAGACTCAAGTCATGTGTGTGATGCCACATTCAAGACATTCAGTGTCTTTTTTTTAACAGAAGACCGTAGCTAGAAGCTGCAGCTAGACTGCAGAAGTATTAGTTTTTTGTTTTTGAGAATGGAACCATTTTCACACACAGATATAGGGAGGCTAGACCTATACAATTGATTTATTATGGTTTATAATTTAATGTCAAGACGAAGAAGAAGAAGAAAAAGATGGCTGAACAACTGTTCAGTGTCAATCCTGTGGATATCTCCAAAATAATGTTCAGCTTAAGTCTCAGCAAAACTCACAACATTTCTGGAGCCTTGTAGACCCAGAAAACTATAAGAACATTCACCAAGCAGCACTGAAAATGTCTGCTTTATTTGGTTCTGTTCTACATACCTTTGTGAAGCAGCTTTTTCTGACATGAATGAAATCTAAATACAGAACAAGACCGACTGATGAACATTTAAATGACTCTATTAAGTGAACCTAAGTGGGTCCAGCATACACCTCTATGGTGGACTGCATGCAGTGCCATTCATCTCACTAACAAAAGAGTGAAATGCTTGTAAGGTGGTGATTAAGGACACTTATGTGAATGTTCAGTGATGTACTTATTATGTGGGCCATAATAATATGTGAGAAATCTTCGTTTTCTTGGACCTTATTTTTGATAAGCTTTAGGTATTGCAATTTCACACGTGTACAAAAGTATAGCTTAATTCAACTGATGAGGGCTATGTGAATAAATGTAAGCGATGTGATGCAAGTAGCTCTTGGCCACTTTCATTTTTTGAAAGTAGCTCTCAGATGAAGAAAGGTTGGAGACCCCTGCTCTAGACCAACCAAATGTCACTTGTTTATCATATTCATGTATGTAGTTAACATTAAAGTATCCAAAACCACAGAATGTCGGGGAGGGAAGTGGAGAATATAACGTTAATGTTGAAATCGATGCTTTTTTGTATTGATTACTTTGTGTTGCCTTGATCTGTAATATCTAGCATAACCTCTTTTATAAATGCTCTTACAACACATTTTTATACTGTCCATCATGTAATCTAATGTATTCATAATGTATATGTCTGGCTTGATTTGACTGATTTGTTAAATATATAAATAATATTTGTATAATTTAATTTGGTTAGACAAGGGTTTATTTTAATTGTACATAAATATTATTTTCAGTGTCAATATTTGTAGCTGAAAGGTCAAATTGTTCTCAACCTGGCTCACTAACATTTTAACTTAGGCCATCATATACAATTTCAAAAAACAAATGTTGTTTGGGAAAGTCTATAGCGTCAGTCTTCTCTTCTCACCTAGATGGCCACATACCACTAAAACTTGAAAACATTTCAGGTTCACATATAGATTTAAAAAAAGTGTGATATCAACCACCTTTATTGTCTCTAAGACCACTATCACCTCACTCCCTCATCGTGTCCTGCCCCTCATAGTCTATAAAAACACGTTTTGAAAGAGATGCACAGTCAGATTCAAGCATTGAATGTGGGACGTGCAAGGACCAAAGGTTAGTGACAGGTAAGCTGATTTGCTCTTTTTGCTTTGGACAGTATGAGAAAAAGAAAATTGTCCGACCATCCTAAATATTGCTATTCAAACAAAGTGGGAATGCATTTGGATAGACAGGAGCAATATTTATGGAGAAAGATGCCACTAAAATAAAGAAATAGTGTTAATGTATTAGGTTATTTAGCATCTGCTAAAATCTGTTCATTGCTACTTCAATGTGGAATTCATCAGTCTAATCAGCAAGTAGTTGTGGTGTAGTAATAAACAGCATCAATTGCTCATGAATTGTATTTCTTTTCCAGGAAATCAGCTTGTTTTCATCACCTAACTAAACAGAAACATGTTTCTGTTAAATATTTGCATCTATGCCAGCCTCATGCTGTCCCTCCCTCAGTGTACATATCAATCCTGCACAGATGGGACACCCAGACAGTGTCGAGATGCAGAATTTGCTCCAGGTACCAATTTGGCCGGCGAAGGCTTTGATATCACCAAGATGGAACGTAAGGGAGCCTTTGTGCTCGACATGAATAAGTGGAAACGCAAGGACAAAACATGCACCCTGTGCAGCAACCCCTATCTGGAGAACAAAAAGCAAAAGCTCCCATTGTCAGTCATGGACTGGATAGCAAAGCAGTCCTGCAGCATGAAAGTGTCTAGCACGCTCCACAGATCCAGTGAGTCTCTGGTCAGTTCCAGCTCCTCTTCTGTGGATAACAACTGGAAGATCAATCTTGATGTTGATGTGGGTGACAAGAGCGGCTCATTGATGCTAGCTGGTACTAATTCCAAATTGGCTGAATACTCCATGGAAAAAACTAAGAATGACAAGTTTAGCTTCACAAGCCAAAGCATGTCCTGTGAGTACTACAGGTAAGAACACGAGGACTGAGATGAAACTTAATCCACACAATCCCCTTCATGCAAATAGAAATGTTATGAACAATGGCATAAATACTGAACTGTTGTTTGTCTCTTTCAAATTCTTTTTTTTGTTGGTCTCACTATAAACAGCTACAGAGTGTCCAGCACCCCCAAGTTGCACAGAGAATTTAAGAAAGCAGTGAAACAGCTTCCCAAAGTCTACAGTCCAGAAAACAAGCAACCATTTTACAAACTGTTTGACACCTTCGGCACCCATTACGTCACCAAGGTAAAGCAAAAAATAATGGCAGGATTGGAATAAAACAAAATCAATCTTCTCAAATTCAAGCAGTGCTGAAGATTATAGAGAGGAACAATTTGCTTATTCGGGATGTGTATTCGGGATAATATGTATATATATTATATATGTATTTATATTATATACTGTATTTCCAGGTGAAGTTGGGAGGAAGTGTTCAGTCTGTGACGAGCATCAGGCAGTGCCAGGCCAGCCTGCAGGGCCTCAGTGTCGAGGAGGTTCAGATGTGCCTGGAAGCTGAGGCGTCTGCCAGCATCAAAGTAATTACAATAAAAACAGAATCAAAACACTGCCAGAAGGACATTGAGAAGACAGAGAGCAAGTCGTCCTTCTACGGCCACTTCAACGACAGGTAAACACCATTTGTCTAATGTTTTGCATACATGCACTTATAAAATATAAAATACCAAACTGTGGTTGACATGAATTTCCACAAAGAAAACATTTCAAATTTTAAAATCACCACCCACTCTCCTCCCCAGGTTCACAGAAATAAAGGGGGGCCATACCACAGAGCCAGACCTTCTTTTCTCTGCTGACAAAGATCCATCCGCCTACAAAGAATGGCTGATATCACTACCGCATAACCCAGACATTGTCTCAAATTCCCTGAGCCCGCTTCATGAGTTACTTCCTATTAACACTCCTCTCCGGAAGAACCTGCGTTTAGCCATTAGCCATTACATCCTGGAGAAAGCCCTGTGGAAGAACTGCAGTGAGAGCTGTCAGGCCGGCATCAAGAGCGACAAGAGAGATTCCTGCGTGTGCCAATGCCACAACGAACTCGCTGTAAACCAAGACTGCTGCCCGACCCGTAAGGGCATGGCACGGGTCATCATAACTGTACAACGGGGTGCAGGACTGTGGGGAGACCACATCACAGCCACAGACGGCTATGTGAAGGTGTTTTTCAATGGGCAGATGAAGAGCCGTACCCATGTCATCTACAATAACAACTACCCACACTGGAACACTGTCATTGACCTGGGCGCTCTGGATGTGTCCTCAGGGCATCGAGTAAGATTTGAAGTGTGGGATCAGGACAACAAATGGGACGACGACCTGCTGGGACGATGTGAGAAAGCTTTGTCTGCTGGAGTCAAGCAGGATCTCTGTAACCTGAATCATGGCCAGCTTTTCTACAAGCTGGACGTGAAATGCGCTCCCAGTCTGAGTGGAGCGTTATGCAAGGACTATAAAGCCTCTCCAATGAGTCAAAGTCTGAAGGAGCTGTACGTGTCCCGTCATGCACATCCAGTTCCAAAAGCTATTCTGTTAGAGATGGGTGTGTTTGTGGATGAACCAAGCCCACTGAGCAACCAGAGTCTTACTGCAAAGACTCAGAAGTTTGATTTAAAGTAACAACTGCGTTAGGCTTTACTGATGCTTATATTGAAGGAATTAGCAACATTACTTTTTTTGTATTAATACGGTTAACCAAAGCAAAACACATCATCCATATCTGTCCTCACGAAGCTATTCTGATTTAGTCTTAACTTTTTTTTTTAACTATTAAGGTCATCTTTTTTTTTTTTAAAGAGACTTGTGTTTGACAAAATACTGTTGTTTTAAAGTCTAGAAAGACAAAATAGAAGTTTCAATATTTTCATTTACCTTCGTATTTGCATCATGTAACGCTCATTATACTATATTCACTGGGCTAGTCTTTCACAGCACAGCAAATCATATTTGAGTGATTTAAATTGTATTCTTGCCGCTTCTACTTAGCTCATTTTTTCTTATGTTTTATCAATGCAATTTCCCTTTTCTTATTATATACAGGAATTTATTAAAGGTACTAGTTTATTGACATTTGCGTCATATTTTTGCTAATTTGATATTTGACTTGACATTAGAGAAGTGAGGAATAGAACGTTAAGCCTTTGCTTTCGATCACACATGTATTGCCATCATAAATTGTTTTGTTATATTTTATAGTCAATTACTGTACTGCTTTTCTTAGACTCATACATGTATACGATTTTAATGATTGTTTACTTGTTCTGTTATCTGTAATGTAATCCAATTTTCGCTGTTCATTTTTAACATGTCACGTTTTTAAAATGTTGGTATACTTAAATAAATGACTTTTATGATGCTAAAAGTACTTATTTCTGATCATATGGCTGTAGGTGGTTTGCGAATATTAATTAACATGAATTTTCTTTGCTGAAACAATATCACTTCCTATTACAGGGCTATCTAAGAATCTTATACAAAACGGTTCAAGAATTTCTTTGCTTTTTGAATGTCATAAACTTAAAAGTGTATAATTGGAGTTCTCTGAGAAGGGCCACAGCCCACAACCACCTCAGAGAAGTTAAGGTTTGTGGTCTCTGGTACGTTATTGACTGGAAAGCCAGCCTTAGTTTGATGTTGTCACTATCAGTTTGAGTCTGTCTATAGACCACCAGCTCCTCCCTCTCAGCATCGCGGCTGCTCAACATGCAGTAAACTTTGAAACCACTTTTTCCCCCACCTCTCCAAAAGACCCCCACCACCTCCTGCCCTTTTTTTTGTTTAAAGCACAGATAACAATGCTCACAAGACAGTTTCACTAGTGCGGCGTGAACAGGCAAGACAAAGGTAAGTCTTATGCGCTCATACTGAAATATTCGTTCACGTTATTTGAATATACACCACCCTCTGTGGGTTATTTCAGAGTGCGTTGAGTTATTAAGCATCCGGTAAACTGTACATTGCAAAATCATCGGGTAATTCTATAGTAAAGCTTATTCTTGTTACATCTGGGGGGAAACAATGGTAAATGTTTCATCATCATTGGCCTTTGACTTAGAATATAGAATGTAGAAAATAAAGAGTCATAACATTTGGGAGTTTAATTATATAATAGATGCTTAAGAGATCTTAAAGTAAAGTCAGATTAGGTTTTCATTTAGCAGAATACCTTATCCAAAAAGAGCTATACAAATTCCAGTTTGTCAAATGTTAAGGCAGAATCAAAAGGGACACGTGGCCCTTTTTATGTTGAGGGACATTTGCATCATGCTCTCAATAAGTGGTAAACATATTTTGGCCTTCCAGTGCTTGACACCCTTGTGGCAAATGAGAAGATTTGTCTGCCTTCACTTACTGGTCGGAGGCTCAGTCATTGGTACATATTCATATATAAAGCCATGCTGGGTAAACTACCTTCTTATATCTGCTCTTTGATCTCACGGAGAGTGGCAAGTAGCTATTGCCTGAGATCCCAGGATGTGTTTTTATTAAATGTGCCAAGTGCTAGGACTGTTTTAGGTACTAAAGCTTTTATGTGCGCTGCTCCTCTGGCTTGGAACACCATGCAAAAAACATTGAAACTGAGCATTTTGATTCCCTTGCATCGTTTTAAAGCACGGCTGGATGAAATGTTATTGGATACCTGTAAATGTAAATAGGTTGCTAATGTATACCCCTGTAATTATGTTGTGATGTCCTTTTGTTTTCTGTTTGTTTTTATATGTGTAACTAAATGTACCGCAGGTCTCCCTTGAAAAAGAGATCGTTGATCTCAATGGGATTTTTTAACCTGGTTAAATAAAGGCTACAAACAAACAAACAAACAAGATATTTAATGGTGCCCAACCAAGTTTTTATGTAAACAAACAAAAGTAATCTTTACATTTTGTGTTTTTCACCAAAAACGCAGGTGGTGTATCCTTTAGGTTAACAAAGGGCATTGAATACATTTCTGTTCATATAAAACTTTCACAAAAAATCCGTCGGATGTCATGTTTTCTATAGGCAAGCTTAATGAAAACACAATACAAATAATCCTAAAATAGGGCCTTGAGGAACACCACAAGAGGAAGAATCAAAAGTAGGATAAAGAGTTACCACTTGAAGGTGAAACTGATATATTGTACAGATAAAATCCAAACCACAGGCGTGACTGTGAATATGAACTACATGAACAGGATAGCACAAAATCACCAACTTTATCAAAAGCAGCAGAAGTGTCTAACGTAATATTTTAGTAGTCTAATTTCCAATGACTAAAGTCATTTGTTTTGAGGAGCAAACTCTACAGATGGAAATTCATCCAACATGTGTTTTATAATCAACAAAAGGACAGAAACAATTACAAGAAAGTGTTTACCAAAGAAGTTTGATACTCATATAAAAAATTATGCTTTAAAATTGGCCATAAGTTATAAGTGTCATCAGTTAGGGAAGTTATTTTATTGAAATGTTTATCATGTTTTATGATGTTTTAAGGATGATGGAACAGTTGACTGAAGAGGTGTTTATGAGTACAGTATGAGGTTGTTTAAAAAAGTCAAACACACCTTTAAGAAGAAGTGACAAAATGACTTTATGTACAATGACCAAGTAGTAGTGGTGTACTAATGAACAATTGATTAATAAATCATGATTGTTTTTCAGGAGAAATCATCGTTAGTTTAACAGAAACATGTTTCTGTTAAATATTTGCATCTATGCCAGCCTCATGCTGTCCCTCCCTCAGTGTACATATCAATCCTGCACAGATGGGACACCCAGACAGTGTCTCGATGCAGAATTTGCTCCAGGTACCAATTTGGCCGGCGAAGGCTTTGATATCACCAACATGGAACGTAAGGGAGCCTTTGTGCTCGACATGAATCAGTGGAAACGCAAGGACAAAACATGCACCCTGTGCAGCAACCCCTATCTGGAGAACAAAAAGCAAAAGCTCCCATTGTCAGTCATGGACTGGATAGCAAAGCAGTCCTGCAGCATGAAAGTGTCTAGCACGCTCCACAGATCCAGTGAGTCTCTGGTCAGTTCCAGCTCCTCTTCTGTGGAAAACGACTGGAAGACCAATCTTGATGTTGATGTGGGTGACAAGAGCGGCTCATTGATGCTAGCTGGTACTAATTCCAAATTGGCTGAATACTCCATGGAAAAAACTAAGAATGACAAGTTTAGCTTCACAAGCCAAAGCATGTCCTGTGAGTACTACAGGTAAGAACACGAGGACTGGGATGAAACTTTATCCACACAATGCCCTAGCTAAACAAATTAATGCAATTATTTTGGTCTGTCTTTTTGGCTGTCTCACTATAAACAGCTACAGAGTGTCCAGCGCTCCCAAGTTGCATAAAGAGTTTCGGAAAGCAGTGAAACAGCTTCCCAAAGTCTACAGTCCAAAATTCAAGCAACGATTTTACAAACTGATTGCCACCTTCGGTACCCATTACGTCACCAAGGTAAGGAATTATTATTTTTTTTTTTTAAAGACTAAAGAATAATGTCATACATTTTCTCAAACAGTATGTGTTTAAAAATAAATTTCCAGGTGAAGTTGGGAGGAAGTGTTCAGTCTGTGACGAGCATCAGGCAGTGCCAGGCCAGCCTGCAGGGTGTCAGTGTGGAGGAGGTTCAGATGTGCCTGGAAGCTGAGGCGTCTGCCAGCATGAAAGGAAATACACTAAAAGCTGAAACAAAACACTGCCAGAAGGACGCTGACAAGATGGAAAGCAAGTCTTCCTTTTCCGGCCTCTTCAACGACAGGTACTTTCGCATATATTTGTCATGTTTTCCATTTATCGTAGGACTGCAAAAAACTATCTTTTTGTCCTTATCAGTTAGTCTACAGGTTATTTTCTATTTACTTGGTCCATAAAATGTCATAAATTGAAAAATCAAAATCAGAATCAGAATCAGAATACCTTTATTAGTCCCACAGAGGGGACATTTACGTTGTTACAGCAGAAAAAGATCCACAGACAGCTTAATGTTACATATGTTGTTTATAAATGACTATTTCCAGAACCAGAAAACCCCTGTTGGCTCAGTTTGTTAATCAACTGTCCTCCCCAGGTTCACAGAAATAAAGGGGGGCCATACCACAGAGCCAGACCTTCTTTTCTCTGCTGACAAGGATCCATCCGCCTACAAAGAATGGCTGATATCACTACCGCAGAACCCAGACATTGTCTCAAATTCCCTGAGCCCGCTTCATGAGTTACTTCCTATTAACACTCCTCTCCGGAAGAACCTGCGTTTAGCCATTAGCCATTACATCCTGGAGAAAGCCCTGTGGAAGAACTGCAGTGAGAGCTGTCAGGCCGGCATCAAGAGCGACAAGAGAGATTCCTGCGTGTGCCAATGCCACAACGAAGACGCTGTAAACCAAGACTGCTGCCCGACCCGTAAGGGCATGGCACGGGTCATCATAACTGTACAACGGGGTGCAGGACTGTGGGGAGACCACAGCACAGCCACAGACGGCTATGTGAAGGTGTTTTTCAATGGGCAGATGATCAGGCGTACCCATGTCATCTACAATAACAACTACCCACACTGGAACACTGTCATTGACCTGGGCGCTCTGGATGTGTCCTCAGGGCATCGAGTAAGATTTGAAGTGTGGGATGAGGACAACAAATGGGACGACGACCTGCTGGGACGATGTGAGAAAGCTTTGTCTGCTGGAGTCAAGCAGGATCTCTGTAACATGCAACATGGCCAGCTTTTCTACAAGCTGGACGTGAAATGCGCTCCCAGTCTGAGTGGAGCTTTATGCAAGGACTATAAAGCCTCTCCAATGAGTCAAAGTCTGAAGGAGCTGTACGTGTCCCGTCATGCACATCCAGTGCCAAAAGCTATTCTGTTAGAGATGGGTGTGTTTGTGGATGAACCAAGCCCACTGAGCAACCAGAGTCTTACTGCAAAGACTCAGAAGTTTGATGTGAAATAACTGCGTTGTCTTTTGGTTTTTCGCGCTTGCATAGCAACATTACTCTTCCGTACATAGATGATACATTAAGCAAGACCATTAATCATTCACTGACATCCATGATTACATATCTAAGGATCAGATAGAATGAGATGTCAATGTCTGTTGGGAGTAATTGGTTTATGTGCTTAAAAAGCGGCTGCAACTCAATTATGGTTTTAAGAAGGCATTTTACAGTTTCTGTAGCACGTGTTAGACAGAATAGTCAACGTAGGCTCTCTGAAATCAACATCAGCAGAAGATCCAAAAGGACTGAAATAGATTGCTAAAAACAGTTATTTTATTGTTTATGCTGTATCTGTGTTTTGGTATTATAACCATCGTTCTGTTGACTATGGCTTGAGAACAGCAAAGCATATTTTAAAAGTCCTTGCTCCGGATGCAAACTTTTGAGTCACTGCAGTTTTAACTTATTCATATATCTATTTCATTTTTTTACATACCTTAACATAAAAATATATAGTGCATTTTTGTAGTTTTTTTATTATATTTAGAAGCAACATTTACTTGTGTGATTTGTGTATTGTAATCATGTCATTATTTTAAGGATTTTTGTTTATCCATAATAAAAGCATTGCATCTGAACCGTTTGTGGTACTTGATGTTTCATTTCATTACCTTTGGTTTTCAATTGAGTGTTTGTGTTTCTACGGTGTTTCTATTGCCTGACATTAGAAAGGAAGTGGTAAAACTTCCTGTGTACGGATGAGGCTTTTCTGAGGCCGTTATAAAGAACAATGTGTGAACAATGTTTGTACTCAGATGCTTCTATACAGCAAAATATTACATATCATTTATTGGATTAAAACAGTACATAATTTTATTTTTTAGATTGTAAAACATTGAAGCACATTTCATGGACTTAATAAAAATGCATGTTCATCAATCACCACACATTTTATTCAGTGTTGACAGAATAAGACTGGTGGGGCACTGCATGTTTAGGACCAACAAGACAAACAGGTAACACATTACACTTACAGAAGAAGACAAAGGAGGTTATGAAAAATAAAGCAAAAGACAAAACAGACAACACAACAGGACAGATGAAGAGAAACACACAGAAAGCTTTAAAAACACATGTAACTGAAGACATTATGTAAATGATCCACTTTAAGAAGCCCAGGTTATTTGAATTAGCCTAAAGACAGAGACAAGGAGGTAGGGGGAGGAACATAAAGATATTGAATCAGGAAAAATAGATGAATTTGATTGGTTGATGACCGACACAAGTATGCAAAACATATTATACAGTGGCAATGAACTCATGCACTTCCTCCCTTATAAATGTAAATAACTGACCTTCCCGCACCCGCATCGTAAACCCTCCAACATTCTCACCTTTGTATCCATTTCCAAGGGCAGCGTTCCCTCTGTCATATTTGCCAGCTTGCTCTCCTGCGAAAGGATCAACCCAGTTCAATGTTATACATGTGTAGAGAAGGAAATGGCCGCAGCAAGAACAGGTTTGGACTTGTATTAGCGTACTCAGCCACACGCTATGCAGGCCAAAGACCCTTGAGTGGGAAATAATATATAATGCATGCAGTTGTACCTTTGGTGTGGCAGCAATTTAAGTAAAAGCTTATGTGCATGTAAAAAAAGGAGTATAAAGTATAGAGTTCATTTTCCAAAAATAGCCTCACTATGTTTGTTTCAGACAGGAAAAGAGCACAAATATTTCGACACATGCAAGACCGCACACTAGTTAGTTATGAAAGCTAATTTGTAGCACTGCAAATTGTGCAGTACACTGTAATAGTGCAAGAAGACATGACTAATAAGGTCTCCAGAAACAGCAAAGTGAGAGGAAGTTGATCATTAATGAGGAAGTCTGAGGGTTTCTTGCTTACCCAAGGCATCTTGAGTTGCTCCTAGCTGTGCACCAAATCCTTAACAAACACAATCAAACAAGTTTTATATTTAATACAGAAATAATACACAAAATGATCTTTTGTTATGATATTTGGACTTTGGGAATAGCTGGATAATGTGTGCAGCTAAAACGTGTTCTTAAAAATTGTAATCTCAATTATACAAGACATACCGATACTAAAATACTTATTACTGCCATGCTCATGTGGCCTCATCTGTGAAGTGCAGTCTTATGTTCTAGTCGGACAAAAGACATACAGTAGGGCCTTGTGAATTGTGTCAACGGTGTGCATGTGTTTCTCTGGGTGAGAGAGTGCAATCAAAGTCACCTGTTTGCTGAGGTCCATATCCTGCAGCAGCTCCTAAAACAACACAAAATATGAAGAAACTTGAAATCCATTACAAGGTACATTTTTTAATACATTTTATACATACATTGCATTTTCATATATTGTTTTGTTTCGTAATTAATAAGCAATGTTATCCATTTGCTCTATTATCAGCTTTACTGGGGTTGAAACCTGACTGGGACATATCTGGTTAAATACAAATTAACCAACACCATGCTACTTTAGAGAAGAAAAGCCAAACAATTTGCCATCAGACCGTTTCTCACAGTTTGTAGATCTCTCATACAAATAACAACACCCTATCACTCCTTCTCACCATATTTGTTGGCGGTTTTGGCACCTTCAGCACCGAGGTTGAGCTGCTGAGCAGGATACGGGTAGCCACCGTCACCTGAGGGGGGGCAATGTTATACGTCAAGTATTCCACTGTTCTGCTCGCATGTTTCGGTAAACTGACAGGATGAGTGAGGGCCGAGATGTTACTTTTGTTATTGTTTGTACAGCTATTTAATGTGCTTAATATTGTGACAGGGGTTAATATAGTGACAGGAGTAAATGTGGTCTTACAAATCTCGGGCTAACGTTACTTGCAAGGGCGATGAAAGTCCATTACTTTTGTAAATCCAGACACCATAGAGTACATTAATATGCTAACACCATGGCAATGGCGTTTTTCATGGTCAGTTAACCCTTACTGTAGTAAGTTCCAGTAATACCAGAATGAGTTGTATTAGTATCGTAGTTTCAATAAGAAGTAATGTTGCAATTATTACCTAAAGAAATAGTTCATCATTTTGGGAACTTTGCATGTTTGCATTTTTTGTAAAGATGATCAGAAGATTGAAATTGCACTTCTGTAAGTGGGAATAATACAACTGTAGCCAGCAGTCACTTAGCTTGGATAAGCACAACAAACTGTATACAGTGGGAAAGAGCTTAATCCTCTAAAGCTTAATTTAAGCAGTATAAATGTGTTGATCTTCTCAATAAGCTCTAAGCAAATAAGATAAACAAATGTCCTTAATCGTAAACCTATTCCGTCAAATGTAGATTACATACGGACACCTGTCAGCTATTAGTATATTTGATATGACTACAGATTACATTATGTTTGCAGGGACCTGAGCAGCTCCTCCTGCTACAAGGACAAAGTAAATGGGCAGAAGGGGAAACTTACTCATGTCTATTCTCTCTTTTCACCCTTACATGCTGTAAACCAGCTCTGTGCTATCCACAAGTTCAAGTCTGACTCATGCGTGGAAAGGCTCTTTGACAGAAGCCTGACTAATAGTGTGACAGAAGGATGAGGTCATGTCAGTGCTGCTCACCAAATTTGCCACCGGTTTTTAGGCTTCAGAGACAGACGTCACAGAAAATATATTCATACAGAGCTCTTAGTGGTGCAGTCGAGGAGCTTATTGTCTTCCAGGTCAATACATATTCTCAACACATATTAGATCTGACAGAAATATGGTAGACAAGTAACTTAAGCTTTTATGTTGAATTTGTGTTTTAAATTAAAGCCATCCTGCTATATGTTATATAATCAACTCGTAAAATACCACAAACCAACCATTACAAGGTGTAGTTCTCCGTTTGTAGTCTAAAATGAGTTTATTTGTAACAGTATATGGCAGTCAGAGTAAACATACAGTGTAAACTCTGAGGATGCCCCCGTCCTTAAATCTCTTACCATATCCTCCCTGGACTTGTCCAGCATAGCCTCCTGTACCGAGGGCTGGAGAAACAGGGAAAGATCATTAACATGCAGGTGAGACACTGTTTATCTAGTTACACCTTTAAATGTAACTATGTTATAAGCATCTACATGAGCAGGAAGACGGAAACCATCAGATTAAACTAGTCGGCTTATTTAAATAAGAGACAATAGCTACACCCAGTGGATATAATATCACACTGGATGTCCTCTTATTTCTTTCGCCGTTAAATGTCGCAGGTTAAAGCATCTACTGGTTAGTGCCATCACCTCTAATGGGTTGAAGCAGGTTATAACTCTGCAAACTGTTACCTTGGCGCTTCCCTGATTTGGTCTCAGCACCATCAGATAACTCTGAAGTGTAACCAAGCCCTGAAACATAGTTCTAATTAGCATTATACTTTGTCTGTGAGCTAGTTACTAACCCTTTACCCCCTTAGTCCATTTTCCTTTATAGGTCACTCACCAGCCCCAAGACCATCGCCGTAACCATTGCCATAACCTGCTGAGAGAATGAGAGATATGTTAAAACATTTCAAATAAATAGTTACCTTCAACAAATATATAGAATGAATTGGTGCATTTGATATTTCTGACTTTAACCAGAATCAAAAGGAAAACAAATGTTGAAGATAGTTTTCCTGTGTGTATGTGATATGCCTGTAAACAAAGCTTTGGCACCAACATCTCAGAAAACAACAAAAAAGACTCTAAACACACAAAGGATCCACCTGTCGTAACTAAACATCATCACTCCTGTCAGTAATGGTTTTGATGAAGAGGGAAGCTTGGTCATTGCAGTCAGACAATTCACGTTTCAAGGACAAAGTTTTGTTTTTTGTATTTAAATGATCTTCTATGTTGTCTTCTTTAGGTGGCATTACACATGTTTGACTGATAGTATTTGAATGTTTCTGTACATATGGTAATGAGTTGCCATTTACCGTAGCCATTGCCTGCCATGGGACCCAGGTGTCCTGTTGCTCCCTCACCATAGCCTGTGAAGACACATTCAAAGCATCTTGTATGGGAGATGGACTCTCGCTATTTCTGCATATTTTTGTTAAATACATCAATATTTAACTAAGGACCAATATAATAGATTGTAACATGAAACACTACTACAAAAACATGACTTTCATGCATGCAAAAAAAGAGGGAAAAGCTTCCATGGGAGTGCAATTGACAAAAACAGACTGAAATGGTTTGTGAGTAATCCTTTGATTTCCAAAACACTATCAATTATTCAACAGAAAAGAAAGGAGGAGACCGAAGCAGCTTCTCTTTGACCTTGGGGAAGGATGAAATGAAATGCAGTTGGGCTTTTCTTTCTAGAAACTCAAAAGCCAATGAGGGGTTTACAGGGAAAAGTAGCAGCTGATTTTCTGCTCCTTGATACATGATCTTATGAGCTCCATTCAGAATCTGAACATGACAAATACTGATTCTCTTTGTTTTCAGACAAGCTTCTTCATTTGCCATTAGGCAGGCATAATAAAGGAGCAACACTTAGTGGATACCCACCTTGTCCGAGAGCAGCAGCAGCTGAGTTTTGGAGAGACAGAAAGATAAGAGTTAGAAAATGGCGCAAAAATAATCCATATATTTTCAAGAAAAGAGTAATTAATGAAAATGCACCTCCAAGTTTGCCAGCTGCACCCCCCAGGTATGCTCCCTGTCCTAAACCTGTAGGCAGTGATTGGAAATCTTAACCACAGGTTATATAAAGTATCTGCTATCTGCTAGCAATAAGTGTTTTCTGTGTTATGTATCACTGGCCAACCTTACCTGCTCCGTAGCCCCCGGCCCCCAGGCTGGCTCCCAGATAGTTTCCTGCTCCACCCATATAACCTGCGGAGAAAGGAAACACAAGCTTAGTAAAAATCATCTGTGGTTTTCTGTAAACTGGAAAGAAATGTTGCCAGTTTTTCTCTGTAATTAAAAACATGAATATTGATCAGTCAGTACTGCTATGGGTTAAAAGTTTGAAACGCATGATGACACCGGGACATGATATCCAACATCCTTCATTTGTTTCCATATACAGAAGATACAGAAGCTGCTGTTAATCGAGTGTGTGGTGTAACATGTGCCGCTGACAGCGGAAGAAAAAGCAAAACAAACACACACACAATAGATTTCAACATGTTTGCCAGGATTGTATGGTTTTTCGCATCGTCTGCCCTGGACAATTTCCTGGATTGAATCCTAAAAACCACATCACCAGATGCTGAATCGTCTTCATACATCTCTGTTTAATAGCTCTTTAAAAGTCTACTTAGAGGGAATTAGACACATTTCTCTTTGTTTTACATAATGTCTTCTCTGTCTCTCAATCTCACTCTTTCCCTATTAAGTTTTCTATAACACTACAGTGATTTCTGAATAGTCATACAACAAAAAGAAAGACAATAGGATATTGAAATATTGTTGTAGGCATTACTTCTACTGTAAGAAACCTGATAACTATATCAGGATGACTTTCTAGAAACACAACATGTAATACATTCAAAGACCCCAACATAAAGCACCAGTTGTCTCTTTAGATACAGTTTAACATGCTGCAGCCGTTATACAATAAATGGTGTAATGTGAAGGTAAAGAGATTACTAGATCTAAGTTTTAAAATGCCAATTTTCTTCTAAAACAACGTACCAAGGACAATAGAAATGTGTATTTTTGACACTGGCACTGTTGAACACTGTAAAGGGAAAATACTTTTCTAATTTACAAGATACTAGTTTAGGCCTGTATACTACACATGATACTACATACTGTACATGAAAAGCAGATATCAAAGATATCAAACTATAGTTTGATATATAATCAGGAACACATCAGTACAATAACTGAAAAAGGCCTTTGAAGTAGATATTGAATAATAATAAGCCACACCCATCCTGTTACCATGAAGCATTCAAATGTTAAACAGAAAAGGACACTGCTGCTGATTTATTCTCAGTTGGTTTGTTATTTGGGTAGAAATAAATCCTGAGAGCATACTACTGCTGTTAGCAGCTGAGGGTCCTAAAGCAGCTGGACCGTAAGAAACCAAATGCCCAAGGCCTTGAATCCATAACAACTATCTGAAAGCAATAAAAGCCATGTATCTGCTAAAGCTATATCCCAAAGATCACAACAATAATGGACGGGCTTGCTCATAGTTCTGTGAAACTGATTCCAGTTTACAAACTCTTCATAATGCAGAAAAAAGAATAAAACAAACATTGTGTTCTGGCCACTACTCTCTTGTAGTACCAAGCTAAGTGACTGTAGCAGTCAACAACAAATATGTCTTGGTTGCATTTTTACATCACATCAATAGAGAAAGAACACAGGGCCAAAGCTTCAGAAAATAGATCTGTGGAGTTTTTAAAGACAACAATCACCAGCAAAACAAGTCATACTTGATGAATCATGCAAAACAAACACATGTACAGTAAATGAACTGCATTTAAGTTGTAATTTAGTATATGTGAACTGATAGACAGTGACATGTGGGCTGAGAAACTATAGATCTAAAAAATGCACAAAAAACATTATGATGGTATATAAAGACAAAGCTTTGCTCTTACTTGTTGCCTGGTCATTCCTCCCAGTCTGTCCTGGAATACCGAGAGATTTTGACTCTGTGGCATCATGTTCAGCGTGGGAAAGGTGTTTGGATTTCTGACCATCAGCAGTGAAGCCTTCAGCTTCCTGCCCTTCCATTAAGGTGATGCCTAACCTTTGGGTGCCTTGAGTTTGAAGATTTAGTGAACCGCGACTATGATTTTCTACAGTCACGGCTCCACGGATTCTGGGCTTATTTTTGTCTTTAGCCACAAGGCCAAGCTCTCTGACACCCTGCCCGTCTGCTACAGCAGATACATGGCCTCGGCTTCCCTGCCCTTGTTGAAGAGAGAATATGTTGTCTCTGCCATCTTGATTTGGTGAAATAGGCCGTTGATAAGTTGTTTCTTCTTGAGCTTGGGGAGTTGCACTTCCAAGATGTTTGCCGTCCTTCCCAATCTGAGTCTGGAGCGATAAACCTCGGGTGGACTGTGTTTCCAAACCCAAAAGCTCATGGTGATTGATTCCAAGCGCATGTAACAAGTCCCGATTGGATGCACAGTTTGGGTTTTGCTGATTATGTTGGATAGATGAATCATAGTCTCTTGCACCCTGTACCCGAGCGGAGGCAGAACTCAGACTTTTGATGTTGTCTTTAACAAGAGGCAGTTGGTGTCGCACACCTCTTGCGGCCAGTGTGGATTCGCGGCTTGCTGTGCCCCTTCTTTCTAAGAGGGTAGGATCATATCTTTCTCCTCCTTGTGGAACACCCATCCCAAAACCTTTACTCTGTTTATCAAGGGGTATCAAAGGTCCACGATGTGATGCTTTAACCAGAGGATTAAGGTTTCCATGTGGCAGTACAGCAGGTCTAAAGCCAGTTTCTGCCTGTGATTCAGAAGCAGTAAGTATATTGCCTCTCCTCATGTTGGGCATTTCAGGTCCAATATTTCTGTCTGCATACGAGGGACCAAGTGCTATGCTCTTTTCTTTCTTCAGATCTTGAACAGCGTGGCCCAGATTGGCCATCATAGGTCCACCCAATTCTGCTGCAGACGCACCTGGCAGAGAAATATCATCATGCATTCACGATGTCTTGGTGGTTCAGAGACAACAGTTTCTTTGAGGGTCAACAGCACACTGTAGTGGCCAGTGGCAAATATATTTAGTGTTCTTTTTAATTGATGTGTGTATTAGAGCAATTAATGCAATATAACACATCATCCATACAGTAGTCGGTACTCAAATAGAGGTCATTCGAGACCAAACAGAGACGAGACAAAATGCATTATGGCCTGGAGTTAGTCCAGTTTCAGATGACAGAACCAGATCATCACCATAATAAGAACTAAGAAGACACACAACTGAAGCCACACTTTGGAAAGACACTTATAGTGCTCATCACTGAGAAGAGCAATGACATCAACACATGACAACAAAATGTTGCCACCCTAAATTGTTTGAATGCCATAAAACGCATCAGTGTTACGGCACAAGACAAAGTCGCAAAATGACTCATCATTGTGTAGAAAACAACTGACAACAAAGTTTAGTAAAACACGGACAGGGTACAAAGGCAGAAACCTACATTTCAAAACCTTTAAAAGTGAAAATATTTGCAGTTTCAAATACTTTTCTTGAAACAACAGACATTTTCATGCATTCTCTAACCCAATTACTTTCAAGAACCAGAACTGTGACCAGAATACGGTCATTTATTATTATATGTCATTGCTCAAAAAAACATGATATCGTCCCAAGAATTAAGTGTGTAACATTGTTTTGGTGCAAAATGCAGCTTTCACAATCTCAGAGTGTCATTGTAATCTGACTTCAATTCAGATGTTTGTGTATACTAATTGTGCATAACCTATATTCCGGCCCTTGTAAACCACTAAGCACTAAGTACATATCAAACCACATTAACTTCCAGGTTTTTAACTGTGGTAATAAGAACTGGGGAACTCATGCAACATGCAACACAGATGAAACACTGATAGACAAACACAGTTAAACATCAGCCCAGTGCACACTGAAACAGGAGCTGATGATAACAGTACAGATGGAAGGTGAGATTTCATGCACACAAAAGCCAGCATGAACTCGACCTCAGTAAATCACAAGACACTCATTTCACAGAGGTTAAAGACAAATACAACAGAGGACAAAGACAGACGCAGACCGACAGAAACAAACAAACAGGTTGCTTTGTTGAAGGTTTTACCAGGTTTTAGCTGCTTAGCCTTCTGTCCAGTTGGATAGCCAAGTCCAATTCCTAATGATAGCAGATCAAAGTTGAAATCTTTTTAAAATTTGTATTAGTTTTCATTGTATTATTTCCGTTTTTTTTTTTTAAATATATTTCGTTTTGGTACATTTCTTTTGGAAAAGGTAAGATTTCGCAGAATTATGTAGCTGCCCTTTCACTAACACATAACTAGAAAATGTGTCAATTGCAATATCATTCTGACCCAATACATTGAAATCATGATTTGATTAATGAGTCCAACAAGACTAGACTGAATGTGAAAAACAATGGCGATTCATTGTGAAGCAGTTGCGGCATAGCGCCATCTCCAGGTTTTTAGATGTATTATTTTAATTGTAATTAAGCAATATTGTTTCAATTTGTTTGTAGATTATTGCTTTTAATGGGTTTCAGTTTGGGTATGAGAAATGTAAATTATTTCACTCACAGAGTTCCATGAATGAGACCATACAGTTCTACAGTCTTCAGTCTACAGTAATTTGCGAGGATGAGCCTCTCTGTAAATGTGGTTTAGGACAAATGGTTATATTATTTTTTTAAAACAATGTTGGCCATGGTTTTGCAAGACTCTTCTCTGCAATCTCATAAACCTGATAACTGACAGCAGAAGTGTGTTTTTGGCAGGAGCGATGGTACACAAATAATCCCCAGCATACAAATCTGAGCAGATGGAAGAAGTAATGGGTTGTGAGGTAAGACTTGATTATTCACTTACCTGGTCGCACACCCTGATATCCCATGCCGGGTAAAGACCCGTATCCTGGCAAGAAAACAAATGGCCAAGTTCAGAGGATGTGGAGTAAATCTGTAACTCTGACAAGCACTCTGATTACATCACTAGCTCCCTGGGTTTTTCAATCTGCGCCTTATATCAAGTTCAAAGACAATGACAGAGTGCCCCAGAGTGGAGATCCATGAAAAAAACAAGCTGAGGGTTTACAGAGAGTGCAATTCACAGTGTGCTCTCTCTTTTGGGCAAACAGCGTAAGGAACTCATCAAAACATAAAATGACTTACCTGGCTGAATGCCGAGGCCAGCTCCATAAACTGGAAAAATCACAAAAACAGAGGTTTATTTACAAAGTTTCTACCGCCAGCAGTGTTAACATGAGATTTGCCTTCTTCCTTTCCCCTTAGACTTTACACAGGCTGATTTAATGTAATACCAGTAAAAAACTAGTGAACAGGTTGGAATAAAGGTTGTGAACATAAGCAGGAAGTCCTATTACTAAATTGCAGCTGCTTGGGATAAACACATTAATGTGAGACAACAATGGGTTATGTAAAGCCAGACAACTTTAAATCTTATTTCTCAATAACAGTCAAATGTATTTATCAACCAGCAACATCTATATTTCTAAATAAAATATAAACTGGATAATAACATGTTCCTTTATAGGCCAGTCTTACCACGTTTCCCTCCCTGGCCCAAACCCATTCCAGTTGGGAGTCCAGTCCCTAAGCCCATTCCTGTGCCCAGAGCAGCACCTGAAATAACAAGAAAATGTTATGTCAAAAACAGGCAATATATTAATAAACTACATTAAATATCTACATGGAGCAAGTAAATAATGCACAACAAAATTCAAGGGAATATAATAAATGTTTATATTGATGTACCATATCCGCCCTGCGCTCCATATCCGCCCTGCGCTCCATATCCGCCCTGCGCTCCATATCCGCCCTGCGCTCCATATCCACCTTGCCTCAGGCCCGCTCTACCTCCTAACCCAAGAGATCTGTAACCTCCTGTGAAAACAATCAAAACAAATATTTCACATTGTTTTTGGATCATCATTCTGACCAATATGAAAACATTATATATAATATAGATGTTCTTAAGACAACTTACCAAGATTAAGCTGAGCCCCTGCATAACGGCCAACTAAGAGTTTAAAAAAAGGAAAAATAAGTACAAACATTACTTATCTGAAGTGAAAGTGATATGAGACAGTGCTGTGTGCAGAGAGCTGAACTTACTTCCTGTCTTCATTGCTTTGGTGCCATATCGGTTTCCCATTGCTCCAAGGGCACCTGCAACTGAGAAAGTACACAAAGAAACAGCATTTTATACCCATTAAATGTCTTCTACCTGTGTAGCTGTCCTGCGTTGAAGGAAGGAATATGCATACCTCATAAATGGAACATTTTGAATAAATATCAAATGTCTATCGGAAGCAACTTCAAGTTCTAGTTCAATCATACAGTATTAGCAATTAAACAGAAGCAGGAGTTGGCAATGAATATATATATAAAGAATGTCCTACTCTACAACATACAGTTAGCCTACAAGTTAGCTACAGAACATTTGTATATTTTAAACTACTAAGCATCCACAAATGTATGATTCATTCAGAGAAGCTGCTAATATTAGGGCACTATTTTTTTATTAAATATATGTGCCCTTTAGAGTGAGTTACCATTTGGTGTAAAAGTTAC
This sequence comes from Trematomus bernacchii, assembly GCF_902827165.1. NCBI lineage: Eukaryota > Metazoa > Chordata > Actinopteri > Perciformes > Nototheniidae > Trematomus > Trematomus bernacchii. The sequence goes on along the minus strand of NW_022987720.1, from coordinate 15,489,373 downwards.
GTTATAGGTTAATGAATGCCAAGAAAATCACTGACCTCCAGGTTTCACTCCAACGCCGACACCTGCCCAAAAAAACACAGACACAAAAAGAAGGGACTGCTAAGTAACTTGAGCAAATATCAAATGTAATAACAAATACTTGTTTTTGTCTTGTCATTTCCAAAAAGGTTATTATCATAGAGCATTGGTCTTTGACTTCTGGAGTTATTACTTTTCAAAAGTAATTAAAGGATACATATCGTTACATGGTTGGAGGGGTTGAAAGCATTTAAAACGTTGTGACTTACCTCTGGCTGGCAGCATTCTCCCCCAGGCTACACGTTGAGGTCTAACCCCTACAAATGAAAATAAAACACAATAGTATTGTACATTTGGTGGGAGTTTGTTCTTTACATGTTTCTTAAAAAAAGCAAAAATGCAAAAAACAAAATAAACAGAAAGTAAATAAAACATTTATAAATTGCTACAGACAGGTAAATACAAATATAAAGTAACTCTACAATGAACGAATGAAAATCATGATCACATAATGCACATAATGAAGCATGCGCCACAATGCACAAAATTGAGCATTGTAGAAAACAACGTCAACTGAAAACTGGTAAGAATAGGTTTTTCACATTTATAGTTTTCAGTTATTTGCCACCTAAAAAAAACAATACATGTTTATTTTCCTGGCTTAAAAGCTTTCTAGATAATTGACATGGAGTGTCAGTTATTTTAATTTGTATATTACTTGCAGGCATTTACCCTTACCTCGTTGAACACTCCTTGGCAGACAAATAGATGGCATTATTTAAAAAACAACACAAATGCCACCACAGTGTCAGATGAATGCTGCCACCTGACATGGCAGCAGGGAGGAGAGAGGAACACATCGCCCTTGATGGCTACAGAAGATGAGACAAAATGGAGCGACTGTGTGGAGTCTGTTTGTTCTCCTCACGATTGGTTGTCAAATTTGACCTGCCTCTTTCATCTTTTCATAGTATCCTTTGATTCAAAGACATTTAATAATATAAACCGCAGTAACCTCCTGATGGAGCCACGTGGGGTTTTCTCTACCTCAATCTCATAGACATGATATTTAACAAGTGAGTGAGATTGAGTCGCCTGAGATCTAGCAGAGCATTCAAGGTCAAATCATTTTGACATAAAGAATAATGCATCAAATGTTGGCTATTTAATAAAGTGACATCTTACCATAATATACTGCCACGACTTATAAATGCAACGTTGGCAATGCAAATGTCAAACGTTTTTGCAGAAGTAACCAGAATGTGCTTTACATTTGAGAAAGGTCAAACGTGTTAAGTCATTTTGTTTAACCTCAACACATATTTAAGTTTTGTATTAAGTTTCAATGTGTTTTAACCCTGTGTTTAAATATTATTCAACCAACAATCTACAATAAAGGATATTTCCTAAAAGTGCATAGTATCCATGATCACATAAAGATTACAAAAATCTAATACATCTGATTATTTAAAGTTATTATGTACTAGTAATTCTGATAAGAGGAAAATAGAGAAATGAATTAGGAATTAAGAGCACAGAATATGTGCTACAGATAATACATTTCAAGTTTTTTACAATAGTTTAAATGTGATCAAAGAATACAACCAGGGTTCGGTCTTAACATTTGAAATACTTTTTTCTTTCTTACCGCCTTGCAGAGTTTGCTGAGTCAACCAGAGAACCAGGGAAGTCTGGAGCAGAGCTCGAAACAGCATGATGGAGGAGATCGGGCACCAAAAGCTGATCAGAGCTGACAGAGAGCAGAGAGACCAAAGGATGGACAGATGAATGGATACTAAACGCACCAATACCCTGATGTCTTATATATGGTGTTCTCTCTGACACACTCCCACTGCCCAGTCCTGCCCTCTGCACACACACTTGTATGATTGGTCAAAGCCAAAGGCCCATTTCTGTTAATTTCCATTAGTTGAGAATGCACACACACAAAATGACTATGATAACAATTTTTCCTGCACCTGACAATTCACACCTCTGTGCTTGGTAGAGTCAGATTGCATTAGTAGTGGTTTATTGTAGCATCATTCTTCTGAAATTCTAAATATCACTGTTTTACCAGGTGAAGTTCAAATGCTTTATTCCACAGTAACAATAGAAAAGGAAAATCATTTAAATCATTAAGAAGACTATGAGCAAGGAGAGAAATTGAAGTGTTCCCCTGTAGGTCTTGTGAAAAGACTAGTGTGGAAAATAAGGGTTATAAAGTAATAATAAAACCATAAGGGATGTATGAATACACAAGTCGCAGCACAGAGCAAATAATTTGACCTGGACTGTGAGAATTAGAGAATGCAAATCACGTCAGATATCAGCATCCTGTGGGCTTGAGGAAAGAAGCTTTTTCTCAGCCGCTCTGTGAATTCGCTACTGAAATTCGTATTCTGTTGCTTCCTAATCTTACAAGCGCTGGTGCTGCACTTTTTGGTGTATAAGTCCTGCACAGCAGAGAGCAGTGTTGATCTGATGGTACGCTCTGCTGAGTGCACCACTCTCTTTAAGGCTCTATAATAATTGACTTCAGGAAGAAGCCTCACTCTACTTTTCCTGCAGTTATTTATGGTCAGGCTGTTGAAGTAGTTCAACAGTATGGCTGTGTATTGGGAAAAGATCTGGCATATCAATACATACTGGGAAAGGGGTTATGATTCACAATCAGACAGTGGGATATGCATATATACCGTATATTCCCTGTCACCTTACCTGTTGTCTAGCAGAGCAGTTCCCAGACCAGTTGGCAATGCCCCCTATTGGGATGCTTTCCAGAGCACCACGGTATAACTTTTCAAACACACAGAACCTTCTTGTCCTGGTGGAAAAGCATCAGGAACAACAGTTAACATTCAGACATAACTATCAGTGAACAACGTCAAATAATACAAATGAATTGCCCTTCCCCCAACAATTTGTGTGTGTTTAGTTCATGGAAGTTAATGAAAGAAGGGAAGAGCATTGTAACCTTACTCGGCTGTCATTGGGAAATATAATGTGTGACAGTGTTTTGAGACTGTGTACAAGGAGCATTAGCCCATGGTGGCATACACACCAAATTCCAGGATCATCCACATAGTCCTGTAGTGTGGTCCCTAGCCGTTTCTTAATCAACATTTTAGTTCATGTCTTAACCTCAGACAAGGCGAGATTTGATGCAAACATCTGACTGGAAAACCACATATGATGGTTATGCTTTGAAAGACACCAGTTGTTTTTTATGCCACCTGAGGAAAACTGAAGTCACACATGTGCAGACCACCACATCGTCTTCTTTGGTGGTATTGAGCATAAGACAATAACATAACCCACGTCTGACTCATTACTCCCTCACCCATGATTCCCTTCTAAACATTTATCTGTCTGCATGTTTGAGAGGTGCCCCAATCAGATCCATAAGGAGTGTCAATTTTTCGAGACGAGCTGATGTTGTCAGAGGATGTGCAGACTGTGTTGGCTCATTAACCCGGAGAACAGTATGGGAACAGGGAGTGCAGTGTCTCTGGAGACACATCTGGATGGCAGTTTCAGTGCGGTCGAATTAGAAACACAGTGCGCCCCAATATATACATACACGTTACATTGTGTGTGTTCGTGTCCTTATGTGTCCTTTAAGGTCGATAGAGGAGGGAAAAATGTCTTAAGTCTGGCTGGTTAAAGACCTGCAGGTAGACACAGGATTATGTTAAAGGGGACCTATCATGCAAAATGCACTTTTGTACATCTTTTATACATGAATATGTGTCCCCGGTGTTCCAGGGAACTCACCAAGTGTCAGAAAACACAACCCTCTCTATTTTCCTCCATACCCAAATCTCTAAAAAAGGGGCTGCAACGGATCTGATAAAAACTGATCCAGATTTGAACACTGTCCTGACGTCAGGACGGTGGCGCTACGGCTATTGGGCCAATTCCACCAATCAGGAGGAGACAGCCACGGCCATTGCCGTTCGAAAGCGCTGGAGACGCTGTAGTACATATGCCAGGCCTCTAGATGGTGCTGTTCTCACAGAATCAGCCTTTGCAAAAACAGAGCTAACATTTTTCAAATTGAGCGAAATGAGGCATGGCTAAAATGTGATCTGTTTGGTATTTTGAAAAAAAAAAAGTATAAATATGCCTTATATAGGTATGGTCCTACACTATATTATTCAAATATAGCATGATAGGTCCACTTTAAGGTAGGTTACATTTACAGCATATCAAAAACATAGAGCTACAATAAGTGTCACTGTTTTTTTTGGAATAGAATAAAACATAGCATTTCGTGACTCACAATGGATGATAATAAATATTGACTTACCCTCATATATAAGTGCATAAAGTAAAGTTCATAGGCAAGAAGAGTGTAACTAAATAAGTTTATGTTTTGCATAAAACATTTTTCAAAATCTATAATGCAAATATAATATTGTAAGCTGAAAGCATTATGCTAAGCTAAGCATCATGGTTTTAGATGGTGAACAATTTAAAAACATTTAGGGTTATTTCCTAATTAGCTTTGAACCTACTTCTGACAAATATTGGATGTCAGCACAGTCCCATTGTATATTTTAAAGTCAGTTTATACAAAATGTAAGAGTACTGGGGTCACATGGTTTATGTTCCCTTAGAAATCATCTTTAAACTTCAAGGCCGCTTTTTCATGAGATTCTGTACAACATACAACATATCCAGCGTGACCATAAACAATGGTCACCCGATGCTGTCGTAGAATAGTCCATTGTATGGCATTGTCCTAACATAACAGAGAACAAAACCACAAACAGGAGAGTAAACGCAGACAGCAGTGTCTGGCTTAAAAACGATGTTCATGTCTAAGGAGGAAACACCTGCAGCTGATTAACTTCGTCAATTAATTTCCTCTACCATCTCAAAATTCACAGAGCGCCACTTATTGGTCGGAGGTGAAAATACAGATAATCCCAACTGAGCATCCAATATGAACATTTTCCTTAAAGGTCACCTATTATGCAAAATCCACTTGTTCATGTCTTTTATACAAAAACATGTGTCCCCTCTGTGTAAAGAGATTCTGAAAGTTTCAGGAAAAAAGATTCGCTCACTTTTTCTCCTGATCCATTTATATAAAAACATGTCTGAAAATGAGCTGATCAGATTTTAGCCACTTTATGTCATACATTTGTTTTGGCTTGTGTAACCATTAGCCAATAACCAACCAAGGTAACTCCCCCCCCCCCACCTTATCACCTGAATCTCCTCCTCGAGCACCATTGTGTTCTTTTTAATCAGCACTTCTGAAACAGGGCTGAAACAGAGGGGATTATGGGATGCTACAATGATCTGTTTGGTATTTGGAGCCAAACACTTCAGAGACATGTTTTGCATATATCTGAGACATCTGAGACATGTTTTTCATGTAATATATTGATGAAAAACAGTATAATAGGGGACCTTTAACATCTTCACCTTCGCTGTTAAAAAAAAACAGTTTTAATAATTGTATTCTTAGATTTGAAGATTCGTTTTTCTTTTTTACCTGGGGACTGGAATAGTTGTGTTTATCAGTGGTTTTATGCTCTTCTTCTTTCAGCTGGTAAGCCATTGGGCCACCTCCAGGGGGGATAATATTAGTGTTCAGCTCCATGTAGCATATACACATTAGGGAAGGAACAAAAGGCCTACAGAGGGACGGCTCACTCTTTATTCAGGTGTTTCAGTTAAACCTGCATCTGGCTGAAAAGGAATTGTTCCCAGAGGAGAGGAAAATGACAATTGGGTTTACAAGACATAAAGCATCAGCAAATGTAATCAATCAATCAATCAATCGGGAAGGTCGTTCAGTATTCCATCACTGAATGAAAAACAGTTAAGTTGGCTGCGGAAAAACAAATGAATGAGACGAATGATGTTGAAGTTGTGAGGAATTGCAGAGATGTCATAAAACAAATTGATTGTAGCCTTTTAGCTGCCTTCTTACTGCCAGTCAGTGGTACTGTGCATTTCCACTGGCTTGTTGAATATCAAATTAAAAAACACCGACAGGTAATCAAGCAAAACTTGTCAGCAAGTGTTCGGCTTACTTGCTGTGTGAGACTGTAAGTAAACAGCTGCAGATAATAAGACATTGAACTCTCACTCTGTCTGCACGGCACCTACTGATGTGATGGACAGAGTATGGAAGTTTCCAAAGAGTCTGTCCAATGAGAGGCAGCCCTCTCATTTCTTAAAATCCACTGCTGTCTCAGTGTTGGTCAATATTAATGGTGGATTTTGACTACTCGTGGTTTGTTTAAGTGTCTGCAGCCAGAGCAAACCTACAGACAGCTCACAGTCTCACACACTCACAATTAGAGATGTCATGTATACAAGCACATTCTTTAGACATCATTTCCTTTTTTGCCCAGTCCTATACTGCCGAAACAAGTATCAGATAGCAGCAAGCCATAGTTTAAAGTCCCTAGTTGTGGAAGGAAAAAGTACAAGGCAAGGTTTAGCATAAAAAATATATATCAAATATCTTGAACTGCTCTGCATTGAGGGGAGAAAGCTAGTCCCTGTCCAAAAGCGGTATAACTTCAATAAAGAGCTGTGGGCTGCTCTGAAGTGAATGCCGGAATATGGTAACCAAGTGTGCAGAATAGAAAGAGCCACACAGATGTACAACTCAAAGCTGGGACAGAGTGTTACAGCGGCTGCTTTCACCTCAGTCCAACATCACACACACTTACTGCATTGCACACAATCCACAGTATTCTTTCTCCTGGCATAAAATAAACACAGACAGGGGTGATGTGCGTGGGATGTTGTGAAAGGTGACTGGTCTGAAAACGTTTGCATAAGCTGATTTGCCCACACTAAAGAATGATTTAAATTGCTTGAATTTTAGTTTGCTGCATGTTATCCTCTCTTTCTCTGTCCTATTCCAGCATTTAGGTTTGTATCTAATAAAACGCAAAAGGCCATGAAGAAATTGTTTTAAAGAAAGATTATAAGAGGATAAAGTTAGGCCATACTTTTGGAATTTATATTATTTTTTAAATGTATACATCATTACATTTGTGTCTGTCCACTTTGCTGTGTTGAGTCTGACAGCAGATCAGAGCGGCTGATTAGTAGTGGCACAAATCTTAGTAGGATTCATCCTCTGGCCACCATGAATGTAAAAATTACAGAATCTAAAACCTTTAGGGCTGGAACTTTTGATTACTTAAATGTATTGGCTTAGTTCGTTTCGTCTATAAAATGTCAGGAAAGTGAAAATGTCCATCCCAGTTTCTCAAAGTTCAAACCGATGTCTTTACATGTCTTGTTTTAGCAGTCCAAATCTCAAAGACATTTTGTTTAATGTCATATAAATCAAAGAAAAGCAGGAAATATCCATATTTGAAAGCCTGCACACAGCAGAGCAGCTAGCATAGCTAAACAATAGAAGTATTGCATTGACTATAGGTTTGGAAACATACACATTATTAACGCAATGAAGCTGATAATAAAAGATATACAATGTCTGCGGAGTGTCTGCCTGTGAGTAGCCTACATGTCTGTGCATGGACTCTTCATGATGGTGTTTAACCTCAGCCCACAATAACACAAGTGCGAGACTTTCAGACTGACTGACATCACAGCTGGCTCTGCTGCTGTTTGCTCTGCAGCCAGCCGCCGCCCAGACGGAGGCCACAGGCTCACTAATATTGTGTAAATCAAGAATTAACCCTTAACACACTGGAGAAAACAGTATAAAAATAATGAATTTAAAATGTCAGACAGTGGCTTTTTGTGGAGACGTTTCTAAGATAGTCAGGGTGTAAGAGAAATGACGATCCGTCCTTTGATCAAAGTAGGATGACCATTATCTAAAATAAAGTAATGAAAGGATATTAACACTATTATAACTTAGTAACATGTTGTTTTGATTGTCAACAAATACTCAAAAGAGCATTTCAATGTTGTAGTTCATCAATGTGAAGCCAATTTTAGATACTTTAAAACGTTTAAATAATACTGGGTAGATGAGTACAACACTTCATGATATCATATAAGTATATTGTGTGTTTTATATTTTTAAAAGTTACTTAAGCCGTCAGATAAATATAGTGGAGTAAAAAGTACAACATTTGCCTCAGATTAGAGGCATTAAATTGATGTGGGCAGAACTTGTAAAACTTAGTAAAACTTCACTAATGATGATGACAGTATTAAAAGGGAATACAGACTTTTTGCCAAACTTTAAAAGTTGCAATAAACTAAAATGTACTTGCATGTACATTTAAATCCAAATGTATGAAACACATTTTTTTCAAAGGTTATTCTGGGTCACTTTATCTGTCAGAACTAGAGAGATCTCACCAACAGGAGGCAACCTTACTGCAGAGGTGAGCCTGTGCAACACAAATAACTAAAGGGAGTGTTTAAGGGCAGTGCACTTACAGTCTACACTGTACAGTACACTACTCCATCTGGTGGACACTCTATTAAGGTAACACATATAGACCTTTCCTCTGCCAAACAAACTACCATGGCCAATATGAATAAATACTTGATTTATAAACATTTAATTTCATAAAGGTTTATTTGTGTTGTTGATTCACATGCAGGTCTACCAAAGAAGTGCAAATGATTCCCATAGCTAAGGTAGAGCAGTATCAAGGCACTGTCTACTATAAGAAAATAAATAGATGTTTTTAACCTGAAGATAACAAGCAAAAAAAATGTGTTCTACATTCCAAAAGAGGCGTGCACATTATTTACAATTATTAAAATAACTTTTTAAGCACCGGAGATGTAAATCCTACTGGACATTTCCAAGAGGTCTACTTAATGGGCCTTAAAGGCTTCAATAGTTTACTTTCACTTCATATCAGCTTTCATCTAACCTGGAGGCAAAATTAATCAAAACAAGAAATAAATACAACTAAAATCAAAAGCTTGCACACTGTTGAGGCCGGCCAGCCACGGCCGGCCACACACACACACACACACACACACACACACACACACACACACACACACACACACACACACACCCCCTCCCCCCTATTCTCTTCGTCACATATGAGCCTTTGCACTTGCCCAAATATAAAGTTTCTTGGCTCATGTACAGGTAGGGAGGAGTCAGACACACAGAGTTCAGTCGAGGACAGACTGAAGGACGAAGAAGCAGGAACGAGAAGCAAATACAAGGAGTTCGCCAAAAAAATAAGAAGATAATAAAGTAAATTGAATACTGCCTGCCTGAAGATCAGTAAGTTCTTGCTGGATTTTTAAATTATATTTATTTTAAAAGGTTTACCACCACTCATCGTAAACAGCAACACTAGAAGGCCCAAGCCCAGCTGCCTGCTGCTGTTGTTTATTCGAAGGGAGCCATGATACATTGCTTAATATTTCAGCAAATGACTGCTTAGAAGAGAAATATGTGGTGTTTAAATGGCTGTGTAGAGGCTCTTCATATTAAACTAAAAAGAAGATAACACTTGGATGATTTTTTCTGGTGATTAGAATTTTTTTTTTTTTTAAGTACCGTAATTTATGGCCAATGTGTCTCCACCTCTCCAGATGTCTGTGTCTCCAGCTGCCTTGGTGGCTCGACGGGCGCTTGCTGCTGCGTCAACCTCCAGCCATGCAGGAGGAGGTCAGTGTGTATTTTCTGTGCCCCTCAAACTAAAACACAAAAAAAATTAAATCCGTTGTGAAAAGTAACAAATGAAATATACCTAGTTGAAGTACATATGAGCAGTTTAGAGCTACATGCATATTTAGTAGATGCATAAAACAATGAAAAAAATAATCAATAATTAATCAAATTAACAAATAAAATATGAGTTTATCATTTTGATAAAATATACAACTTCTTTGATGCCATGCTACGAAGCACTAAAACAGTAATATTAAAGTGAACAATGCATGAATAACTAAAATAAAATTATATATTATAGGCTATATTATTCTGAAATGGGAAACTGCATAATGACTACTTTGGTTCTTAATGTATCTGGTGATAATTATGTTGTACTTTTAGTGAAGTTAAATTGCATGAATTTTACAGAGTTTTTCTGAACCGTCATATTGCTATTTGTCCTTTGGAAGAAATTCTAAGTTCTTCTGAGTACCTCATCACTGAGCAAAATGCATCAAAGCCTCTAGATTTAGAGATTCTGCATGTAACTGCACCTCTCGTACAGTTTCTTTTGTTGAACATTAACTGAAATGTCTGCAGAGCTGGCAGCCGTCCTGCACATTCATGCTACTTGGCCGAAAGACAGGAAGTACATTTCATTGTTGATAGACTCAGAAGAGAGACAGCTGCTGTGAGGTTGTTTCCTTGTTGTGCCTGCGCCTCATTCAGGGCTTCAGTAATGCACTTTCACTGGTTGTTGTTTCCACAGCGAGGACCTGGAAGATTCTGACCTTTGTTTTGGCCATCCCTGCTGTTGCTGTCTGCATGGCCAACGCCTACATGAAGATGCAGGAGCACTCCCATCATGAACGGCCAGAGTTTGTTCCATATCCTCACCTGCGTATCCGCACCAAGGTGAGTCTCAATCAGCATACCTGCACCTGGGTTTAAAAAACATAATCTCTCTGCCATTAGATCAATGTTATTGGTTTTGTTTACCTTGTTGTTGACTTGTTTTGATGTCTCCTTCTAGAAATTTCCCTGGGGCGATGGCAACCACTCCCTGTTCCATAACCCACAAACCAATGCTCTGCCTGATGGCTACGAGACTTCCCATCACTGAGCGCTTCAATCACATTTCTCAGATGTGCTGTGCTCCTTATTAAAACTTGAGTCTCCTGGTGTACTTGGCTTTATTTTACTGATCCAGGGCCCACACCACATACAATCACTTGCTGGAAGACAATGAGTCCCATTTATTTTTTGTTTAACTCAGAGTAGTGCTTAATTTAATCAACCCTTACTGCTTCAAAATGTGTTTGGTTTCACACACACACACACACACACACACACACACACACACACACACACACACACACACACACACACACACACACACACACACACACACACACACACACACACACACACACACACACACACACACACACACACACACACACACACACACACACACACAATTTTTCAAAAGCTGAATATAGTCTCCAATAATTGTGTTGCCTCCTTAACATTTACTACATAAAAACTACAATGCACAGCTATTTTAAATGATAGATTCATGACCTAAGTTTAAAGATTAACATCTTCAATATGAATCAATGAGCTTGAGTCTTAGAGCAACATTCGTGAAATTGGCTAGATAGATAGATAGAATGGGAGGGATGAAACCCTCTTTAATGGTCACACATGCAGAGCACACAGCACACACAGTGACATTTGTTCTCTGCTTTTTACCCATCCTAGTAGTAGGAGCAGTGGGCAGCTATTGTACAGCAATGGGAGTGAGGAGGGAAGGGGGTTGTCCGGTGCCTTGCTCAAGGGCACCACGGCAGAGCAGGAGGTGAACTGGGACCTCTCGCAGACCCAACGCAGCAACCAGGAAACGACACCAGTAATCCAGCTCACACTCTCCGCTCCTCGAGCCTCAAAGGGCGGAGCAGCGAGCCCTGCAACGTCCCGCCAACACGGCACCCAGACCCCACGCAGCATTCTCATCTGTTTGTCATTACTGGTGTTATTTTCTGGTTGCTAACGCCATTGTAACACATAATTACTGATGTACCGCTGTAACGGTGGTGGACTCATCAGAACAGAGTGGGCGAGCTGACCAATCAGAGCACAGTGGGCTCACAGGGAGGGGGGGGGGGCAGGAGCTCCAAGAAGGCGTTTAGGACAGAGAGTGAATACACATACTATACAGAGATGCTGTATGAGAAAACCAATGTGATTTTGGAACACTGAACAATGTAAATCTATTCTAGTAGACCTCAACAATGGAATTATGATCAGTAGAAATGGCCATGACATGGGCCCTTTAACATTGTTTGCAGCTAATATTGGTAGCAATAAATTAGTGCAACAGTAGGAGATCATCAAAGTCATTAATATTCAAACTAATTGAATAATAGTTAAACAAATAGCTGTTTTACTCTGTTGTGTGATTTAAACAATATTGAAATTGTCATAAGCCACGCAGTCGGATTCTGAATAGACAAACTGAAAAAACAAGAAACGGAAAGCAGAATGATGTTCCAACAATATATTTAGTGGCATAAATTTATATGGGACAGTTGGAATCTATAAACTGTATACTTGCCAATTCAAATTATCTCTATGTACAAAATAAACAACTGGTTTCTAGACCAACCCTGATAATTCCAGTACTTCCAGCTAAATGACATTTCTCAAATAAATTGCAGAATTTTTACAAAAAAAAAAAGAAAGAAAAATCACAATAGATATGTCAAAAGAAATTATAATACAATTTTGTCATGCTGGGACGGGCTGCAGATAAACAAATTACAGATCAAAACTCAAATGAAATGTATGCTTCGAGTTTATGAAAATAAATCAGTCAGTCAGTCAGTTAGTGCTCAAGGAATTCATACAGCAGGTTCTCATGTAATCATGCTGTTGCTGTAACCTGCACTTTAAAGTTAAAGACATTTGATGAAATTAGTACAATGGCAACTTTTCTAGAAGCTTATAACAAGCCCTAAAGTCGACTCAATTAATCTGTGCCCTCTGAATTCATGCCACCAAACACTCGCCGTATTATTTCCTCCTCGCTCAGCTCAGAGATACTGCAGCCAGACTTAGCAGACCCTGTTTCAGAGTCTCTATACAGTCAGCCTCTCTGGCAAGTCTGCGAAGGCAATCCCCAGCTAGAGAGGAGGACAAGAGGGGCCGAGGGGAGTCCTGACAGCCCAGCAGCAGAGACAGGCAGGCCCGACCCAGGGCAGGGTAGCTGTAGCGCTGAGAGAACCAGTACACCTGGGGGAGGAGGGCAGCCACGGACCCACCCTCAGCACTCGCTGTTGAGGAAGACATTGAGTCCTGAGCTGATGATTTTAGACGCTGTGCTGAACCTTTCAAGTTCTTTGGTCTTAGCCTCAACTTTTCTGGATCACGTGATTTGTCCACCCCTGACACACAGCTTGATTTTGAAACTCGAATGACGCCATTGATTGTCTTGTGGTCCGAAGCACGAGAGGTTATATTCTTGTCCGTCTTGAGCAAGGAACTGTTCTGTTTCTGCCCTGGTACATTTTCAGTTTGAACCTCAAAACCCGTCAACTCTAACTCAGATGTACGATTAGCCAGGTTCTCCTCTGCAGACTCGAGACAGTCTTCGTCCGATTTAGATGCAGCCTTTTCAACCTTGTCAACTGTTGGAGCTGATGCAGCTCGATAAGCAACCTTTGTGGAGCAGGACAGGAGAAGAGACACGCAGAGATCTTCCAACTCTCTCTGTAGCTCAGTCACTAAAAATCTGCACGCCCCAATCATCACCTCACCTAAAGCTGTTTTCTGGAAATCCAAGTCTTCTGTTGAGCGATCCTCCCGCTCTTTTTGGCAGAACCCTAGTCCTTCGAGAACTAACTTGTCCAATACCAGGCACTGCCCCCTCTTCTCTCCTTCATCGCTTTCGCTCGTTGTTTCCGTGTCCTTGGTAAGGCGACATCCGTGCAGATAATGCAGAACTGGTAGCAGCATACCTTGGCTGACATCTTTGATGCGGATGGCTTTTTCTACACTACCCTGAGCTTCTCCAAAACCGCCTCTCAACAGAGCCCAAAAGTATTCAGAGCCAACCCCCTCTGTCCCTTCCACCCCGGCCACGGCCTCCCTGTTGGCCTGGACCTGAGTCCCGTCATCCAGCAGCAAGAGGAGGTCAAAGTCTGAGACTCCGTACGGACAGGTGTCAGTCAGACGAGGCCTTTTCGAAGGAGGAGGTGACGCTTTGTCAATTTCACTGACTGACTGTGTTGTAATTAGACTAAGATGTTTCTTGCCAAGCTCCATTTTGATGCTACCTGTCAATGTAGACAGGCATCCAATCAGGAGGCAGGACAACAGCGAGTGGAGCTGAGGAGTCAGGCCTGAATGTGACGTGTTAAACCAATCAGAAAGCAACTTTCCACATTCAGCGGGGTGGTCTTCCTTCACATCAACCTCATCGCAACCAAGGGGCTGCAGAGCCAAGAGCAGCCCCCCGCAGTCCAGGAGGAGCTTCTTCAACAGGGACTTGTTGCTGTCGGAGTAAAAACATACACATGGTCACTTACAGAAATGATTCTGGATCCATTCTGCAATGGAGTAAGTAAATATAAAACCATTCAATAAATTGCATGGTAAAGTTTCTGACAAATGTTATAAGGAAATTATGAAAAGCGGAAAAGTGGAATTTTCTATTCATAATGAAGGCTTTTTTATATTGATATTAATAACAACATCATTTGGTACAGGTCTGAGCTTAATAAAGCAGGTGTCAGGTGTACATGAGTATAAGTAAATACATTTAAAAATGAACAAAGAGGTCATAAAACAGATTTCATTTTTGACTGAGGTTATTCAGATCTACCACTCACCTGCAGATTAATGGCAGCGACAGCGCACAGTTCATCTTGTCAGACTCGCAGCCTGACAGCATCACGTGGGCAACAACCCCAGACCCAAATCCAGATTCACACTGGACGTGCAGATTATTAAGCAGAGTAAGACCTGCAGAGAAAATAAGTGCACATTTAAAAACTACTCTTGTGTGTAACAAAAAATAACCAATATTGAGTTAAATGACAGAATAGCTGGTTCTTGTGTATTATTCGTGTGAGAAGTAGGCTCACATTGATCTGTATCGGCCCTCATACTGACTCATTCAGAGCATCAGCTAGATGGGAATGATCCACATTAAATATTTAAGATTTATTTTGTTCATGTCATCATCATCATCATCATGTCAGGCAGATGAGTCATACAGCTAGCCTTGGCCTAATGTTGCCGAAGATATCATTGTAATGCTCCTAACAGTTTGGCATACACACTTTTTAATTGGGTAAAGAGAAAACCTTGGATAAATGTGTATGGCTTCATCTAAAGATAAGGAACTGGGAAGATGGATGGGTGCATCCCTAGTCAGAGAAAACTTGAATGATGTTTAAGTTGAATGATCTAACGAATAACATACATAATGCTACAAGTAATACAATATAATACATGTGAATTATGTATAACTTCACAAGGCAATAAGCATACACATAGGTGATGCTTTCAATTATATTTTAGAGGGAGATAAGGTTCATATGTCAAATATTGCCTCTTAACTGTTCTAAAGTTACAGTGCTGCAGGTTGCAGATAACTCATCTGAGTAACATCTTTATCTTACCGAGTTGTTTGACTTTAGCTTTCACTCGTTCCGTCTGCCTCTTCCCTCCCTCGAATCCTCCCCCCCTCTGGCAGAGATGGTGATGAATGAGAGCTACAGATCCAGTTCGGACCAGCGCCTGCAGACAGTTTGGGTTGCAGCTCAGCCGGCACAGCATCCGGAAGCACCTGCTGCTGGGGTCCTGGTGCTGGGTGAGGTAGTAGAGCAGGCCGGACATGACGCCCGGGCTGATCAGAGCAGCACTCGGGTCAGTGGAGTGGGAAAAGCGTGACAGCAGCAGCAGGATGGGCGACTCAGGGGTCCAGGGCTCCGGGTGGTAGGGGTGGTAAGCCATGGTGCGGGGCACAGAGGGAGGGGTATCAAGAGTTACTTTAGTTAAACAAGCGGCTGAATTAACGCGCTGCCTCCTTCTGTGAGGGGAGAATAACTTTGACGGAGAGACGGGTGTTTGGGGCGTTTTAGTGGGGGAGGAGAGAGTGGAACTGGGCTGGGTTTGGGCTGTGAGCGCACTGGAGGATTGAGGACTAGAAGGCGGCGGATCAGTGATTTTAGAGGAGGAAGACAGCTGGGGATGGGCTGAAGAGGACACGGGTGAAGGCTGTGCAGCTTTTTTAGAAGTGGAAGAGGCAGTAGGGTTGGATGGAGAAGAGTTTTTAAGAGAGGAAAGGGAGTCAGGGTTTGGGGAGGAGGTTTGAGGCGATGAAGAGGGTGGGATCTGAAGACTCCCCCATTCCCCTTCAACTCCAGACGAATCGAGCAGGTCGCCCTCCGAGGAGATCAAACCCTCAGACACCAACCAGGACCTGAAGACAGAAAACAAGCATTAGGGCTGTTCAAATTGACCTTTGAATATTTCTCCTAATAAAAGAAAGTCAATACATACAGGTAATTGCACTGTTGAGGAACCTGTGATCTAAGTTTTTCACACATTACATATTTACACCGTAGTTGTGTATATGTTAAATCTATTGAATCTTGATAAACAATAGCAAATAGTAGAATGAAAATCAGGGAAAATAGAAAAAAAAACGTTTAATAGACCATACCTGAGACTTAAAAAGCTTGATGAGCATAGCTCCTTTCCAGCTTCCTCCTTCTTGCAGCCCTCAGGAGAAGGAAAGTCAAAGGATTCAAAACAAGACGAGGGCAGGAGCTCAGTGGGAGACATGCTGGCGGAGAGGCTCACATCCATCTTCTCATCAGATTGTTCCTCGCCTCTGGTGATCTCCACCAGTCGTGCAACAAGCAGAGGGACCAGTCCCAACTCCTGCAGCTGCTCCATAGCAGACTCATCAAAAACAAAATCTACACAGGCAAGGATGGTGAATCTGGAGAGGGGGTGACCCTGATGCGCAGCCAGAAAGCCAATCAGCACCTCCAGTCCACCGCTCTCCTTCACCTTGGCCCGGTTTACCGCCTCCTTGCAGCACAAGCACAGCGCCTTAAGGAAGACTCCAGACTTCAGAGGGTCCCTCTTCACCTCCTCAGTGAACTTCTGAATGACCCCCAGTGACCCCACCAGAGGGCGCAGACAGCCTTGGGCGCACAGGTTGGCGAGGGATTTCAGTGCCAGCTCCTCAAAAGGTTTACCCGACTCCCCCGACGCCATGACACCGAGCTGAGTGAGGACTCCAGAGCGGGACGCCTCCCTGGCACATTCAACCCCACAGCCCCGGGTCAGCTCGTGGAGCGTCCTGAGCACCGCCCGCCTCAGCGCCAGGGGATATTCTGGAGCGATGAGGGGGGCGAGAGAGGATAAGGTCCCCTGGGTGAGCAGCGACAGGCGGTTAGAGGGCGTGTCTGAGAGGTAGAGGAGAGCCCGAGCAGCAGACTGAGCGCACTCCAGTTTAGGACAGGGCTCTTTGGGCGGAGCATCAGTGGGGGAGGACGGGCCAGAAGAGAGAGACACACAGAGGAGGAGAAGAGGAACCCCACCTGTGGAATAAAAATAAAAAAATAAAATGGATGTTAATCTGACAGAAAATCATTTACCTTTCCCATTTTTGCCAATTTACTAATAAATAAATAAATAGCACTGTTCTTTTATTGGCCTCATAATAAAAATGTATTTTCCAGTATAAATATCTAACTACCAATAATAGACTCAATTAATTGAGTGGTATCCCACTAGCCAAGAGGGCAACATCTACAATGTGTAAGTGAAATATGTAACATCTTACAATTACATGAGTTATTAACCAATTCAATGAGAATAGTAACACAGTTAGTGAGTACGCGAGTTCAATCTGGTAATATGATGAGAACCAAACCAATTACACTATTAAATGGAAATTAGCTATTAGCTCAAATCTGGCTTTAATTAATCTCTTCTCTTTTATGAGATTAATGTAATGTATGCATGGTCCTTGTTGAAATAAATATATAATAAAAAATTAAAATGTAAGATGCACGTCCTTTTGGACACATGCTCTCTGGGTGTAAAGCTGTAACTACAGCAACACAAATACTGATATAATTGCCCAACACCTGTTCCGTATAAAATGGCTTTGTTTGTTAAATTTGACATTTAGACTAACCTGCAGAGTGGATGAGTGCAGAGCTCTGAGCATCCATGGCCAAGTTTCCCAAAGCCCGGGCTGCCCTGTTCTGGACGGTCTCCAGGGCCATATTTTCCTTCAGGATCTCCACTAAGACAGTCAAAAAAAGTTGCCATTTTATTATGTGCAAATTATTGCAAGCCTTAAAGAGTCCTAATTCTGAGATCAAATGTCCGTACAAGAATGTAAATGACCACTTACCTACAATATTTATTCCATCAAGCTTACGAACCTGAGAAAAACATTCAAAAGTTAAGAATTTCACTGGGTGGTTTTATAAATATAATGTTTAATATAAGTGGTGCATCTTGAATATTTCTATTGGAACTTCATAATCCAACTAGAAAATAAAAATAATCACAACTTTAAACATCTACAGAAGTGATATTCTAAGTGCACATTGCAGCAGCAGTAAGAATCCAAAACATTATATACTGTATAATAGTAAAAAACTGACAGGAAATATTTTACCGCACAATGAGCAGATATACCATTGCTTCAAGTACATTTTGGTGGTAATTTTTGAATAAATGTTATCTGGAAAGGATGGATCTGAATAATTATTTGAACACTGTTCAATACAAGGACTCTCTTGGAAAATATATTTGTAATCTCAGTGAGACCTATCCTGGTAAAATAAAAAATAGCCTCTCTGTTATTCCTTTTATCTTACCTCTATGCGTGTTAGCAGCTCAGTGCAGCAGTTTGCCAGGATGCTCAGAGCCAGGTCAAGGGTTTTCCTGGAGCACTCTGGGTGTTTGAGCAGCTCCAGCAGGGGTCTGAGACCACCTTGAGTTCTGAATCTGGCAATGCCAGCCTTGTCCCCCTTAATGTGCTGAGTCCGGATTGCAACCAGGGCTCTCCACTGAGAGGCTCTGATCCTTTTGTCCCCCTCTCTGCCACCGCCTGAGTCACCGTTGCCATGCTTGTGATGTTCAGCTCCTGATCCGGGTTTGCAGCAGAGGTGAGCCAAGCACCAGGTCAAAGAAGACTCTGGTGATCTCTGGTCTCTGGAAGGAGCTCTTGACTGATTGCAGTCCATTTGAACAGGTGATGCAGCCATAGTCCCCGGTTCAGTTATCTTAATGTTTCTCGTCTCAGTTTAGACAGATTTTAAACACATTGTGGAGCATCATTGAACGCTTCCAGTGAAATAGAGAAATAAAATAACATGTCCGTTTACTTAAAAATGTTTAAGTTTTTCACTCAACTAATGAATGTGTGCTCTTAATGACTTCATTCACGTTTTCAAAAGTTTCCACAAAAAACAACATTCTGGTGTCAATAAACTACAGATACCATGAAAAAGTAAATGTGTACCACCTGACGCCGCAATCGCTGATGGGAGATGGAGTTCCACCAGCTTCGGTCCCCTCCCTAAAAACTGGCCTACATCGTGGGAAGGCCGAACAAGCGTTATTCTACGTGATATACGTGTATCATCTCAATGTAACATATTTTTACATATGAAATGACGGAATAAAGCTCTAATTGATCAATGTTCTGTTACCACTGGCCGAATAGTTTTTGTGAAACAAAATGCAATCGCCTGTGTTAGCCGCTAACGCCATCTTTAGCCAAACAACAAAACAGGGGCGGTCGCGGAAGAGAGCAGGGAGTGAAGAGGTGGGCCGGTTAGATATACGCTGGGATTTGTAGTTTAAATCAAGCTGCATTTAAACTCACCCAATGCATTTCCTCCCTTTGAAAACTACACTACCCATAGCGGTGATAAAGCGTTGACGGTGTTGAACAATTCGCAGCGTTTAGGGATTGTAGTTTAGTTGATACACTAGAAACATTAGAAGCCCGTTTATGGCCACTAGAACGAACTACACGTCCCAAGCGGCTAAGTGACGTTGTTATTGTCATCGTTTTACGCGATGCATCGGTGCTTCTGAAATGTTGTTAAATGCCACGGTAATTACAGATTAATACATTGAGTTCTGTAGTATTAACTCCATGGAGGTACTCGAGACAATTGTGATACAAAGTACTGAAGTTGAAGGAAAGGAAACTGTCGTGTCTAGCGTGGACGTCGATAAAGCCAAAGCTGGTTAGTAACGTTACATGGTGAAGTTTAAAATGTTTCATCCAGTCATCGCATGCAGCGAGGAGGGCCTGATGAATGCGCACTAATCTATGATTATTATTATTGTCATAAACCATGATCTATATACTGTCAGTGACACTAAAGAAACTCAAAGTTATCCATTAACTTGTGTCCTCAAATAGTTGTTTCCATCAGACAGGTTGTGTAAAATAAAATGATTTATTTTTAACACAGGGGAAAAAACTGTTAATGTTAAGGGGCTCTATATTCATACAGTCTATGGTAAGGAGGTTAAATGCAAAGTTATATATTTTGTCAACAAATTAAATGCATAAAAGAAATTCAGATCAGAATACTTGGGTGAAAGTACTAATACCGCACTGTTCACATCCTTCAATACAAGTAAAACCCATGTTAAAACCTTACAGAAGTAAGTAATAAGTATTTTTAAAGCAAGTTTTATCTGTTAACTACATTTAAAGTATGAAACGTTTGGGAGGTAATTATTCAGTTATATGGATACTTATATGCTGATAGTAGTTGGGTAGAAAAATATATCATACTATATACAATTATCATATGTTTGTATGGTTTCTGGCCTGTGCAAACCACTGAAAGGAAAGGGGATGAAAAACCTAAAATCTAAAAGTTACTTAAGCTGCCAGACACATTTTATACCTAAGTTAAACCTAAAAGGTTTACCTATGAAATGTAGTGGAATTAAAGTATGAAGTTGCATACAATGAAAATACTCCAGTGCAAAGTACAGTACTGGTGTAGATGTAACTTAAAAACATGTTATATGTTTGTTTTCCTCTCTAGAATTTATATGGACCCTGCAGGCTACATGGCACCTTGTCAACACCAGACTTGAAATGGACCAGGCTTTTGATCAGCCAGTGTGCAAGAAAAAGAAACTTTGGGAGATGGTGGCAGAGAAAGTGAACGCCAAACTGCGGGAGTCAGAAGTAACGAATGTCACAGTGAAGGCCTATGAGTGTGACCTCAAGTGGAGAAACTTGCTGGCAACTTACAGGAAGAATGCTGAGAGGGCAAAAAGGCTGGGGGTGAACAGCGTCCACTGGGAGTTTTTCAAGGCCATGCACGAGGTCCTGGGTAAGAGCAGGGAGGACGTCGAAGCCCAGCGAAGGGCAAAGCTCAGTGGGACCAGAGTGGGCAATGCCATGGCCAGCAAGAGGTTTACCCCAATCCTCCCTACACCTCCTGCTACATCAGCTGCTCCCTGCTCGGCCCGGCCGCCACAAGACGTCCTGCAGCTTTATATGGAGCTGCAAGAGAGGAAGATGAACATGTGGGCTCAGCAGAAAGCCCTGGAGGAGAGGAAGATAGACGCTATTAACAACCTGGCCCAGGCTATCTCCAGCCTGGCTGAGAAGAACAGCATTCAGATGTCAAAGGATGGACATTAAACCCCAAAAGTTGTTGCTCTTATCAAAAAAGACGTTTGACAATGCACCAAGAAAACAGCAAAGGCAAATTAGGACAATTTTTACGATTCACAATGGATAATAATTACAGAGCTGGGGGAGAATAGCCACATTTATTTGTGAAAGTTTGTGCTTTTCTCCTCGTAAATGTAACACTTTTATCTCATAGAATAATCGTTTTGACTAAATGTTACAGTTTGAAGAATGTGTATATTTTTTCAAATATTATTTGGGCTGTTTTCGCCTTTAATCGATAGCCGACGCCAAGGACGGAGAGGAAAGTTGGAGAAGGATTTTATTTTTATTTTACCTTACCTTTATTTAACCAGGATAGGTTGAGATGACATGCAGTAGTCTGCCTGGAACCCAACCCTTTGCACTAAGCCTCTGTACATGGGGCGCCAGCTTTAAAAGGTAAGCTCCCCGGCAAGTCCCACAATTTTAGGAATAGGTTTGGCCACTCTGACTTCTGCACATTTCAACCTGACACCAGAAGATGGGACATGAGACACAGACCCACAAAATATACCCTGGACAGCTCTTGATTCTACTGCAAGCAGATCACAAGCCGCCTCAAATTTGTCCTTTTTTTATGTCCTATTAGATGTTATTTCTACTTATTTTTTTCCTAAAAGATAAGAGCGAGTTATTGTACCATCATCACTGTTCCAGTTATTGATATTTAATGTCAACAACCTATGCAAGAGTAGAACATTTTTAGTCTGCTTTAATACAGGCCCTACATGGTGCTAATGAACAAACTGAAGTGGAAATAATCACAGCAGGATTATGATTATTGTTCAAGGGAAGTCAAAATAAGACCTCTTCATACTCACATTTTACTCTGGAACAATAGTTAGTTAAACGGATAATCTTTCCTAAAAGAGGCATCGATAACAACTATAGTATTTATAGACATGCTTGTACTGTCATTGTATTTATAGGATACACTTTAACAGCCAGTGTGAACACATTAAGAATGTAGAGTATTCTAATAAAGAGTCCTGCAATAAATACTGCCTTTGCAAATGTTTTGTCTGTCTTGGCTATGAGCCTGATCAAGTAGAAAGTTGATTGTTGAACTTTTTTGCCAACTAGTGGTCAAAGTGAGAAACACACTGTGGCATTTCTGATCAACTTTCTTAAAGCAGGAGGGTCTGATATGAAGAAGAGCTGTGTCAAGATCTGCTCTAAGGCAAAGCAAACATGTTTTACATTGTAAAACAAAAATATATTCCAATAGGTTTCTGATGTGTTTTGTTCATCATTGTTTAAGGATTTATCCCTTGGTTCCTTAGACTTGGAAGAACATTTTTTGAAACCCAGAGTTTTTTTTGTCTGGCATAAGTCCTTTTTTGTGAGATTACATTTTCATTCAGTTTTTATGTCTTTATGGTCATTTTACTATTAATACATTTATGTGACATCCCTGCAGCATAAACATTCTGAAAGTCTTCCCCTAGATATCATCACATGTGTTTACAGTACCAACGTTTTTAAACAACAAATCTGAGATGGTGTCACGTCTTTGTGCACCTTCTTCATCTACCTCCCCATCTTCCTCTGGGGTTGTGTCTTCCTCTTTCTCAACATCTCCTTGAATCACTTGTCCCATGTCCAAAAATACATTGTGCAAGACACAAGCTGTTAGCACGACAGCTCTCGCTCGATCATAGTTTCCTATATCCAGATACTTGAGCCTTTGAAATCTGGCTTTCAGGTTGGCAACAGCTTGGTCCAGGATGTGAAAATGCTCTTCCAGATTCGTGTTAAAGAGCTCCTCTCTGGGTCCCTGATACCCTAAATATGGAGTTAAAATCTGAGCTGTGAGCGGGTAGCCAGCTCTGGCCAAGAGGCAGGAGCCAGGGGGCATCAGATCAGGATGCTGTTTGAGTTTGTCTTTCAGAGCGTTGCCCCTGTCCATGTTCGATCCTTTACTGATTGTGCAGTGTAGGAACCGGCCCTTACGGTCACATACGAATTGAAGGTTGAGCCAGGAGTCGGGATGAGCCTCCTCCTTCATCCTCTTCACCTCAGGCATTGTGCTCTCCACATCGTGTTTCCCTATAGGCAGGCGGATGGGGATGCGGGTGTGTCCCAACACTCCCAGGACCTGAGGGAGACTTTGCTGCTGCTCCTGCTCGATCTCTTGTATGCAAAGTGGGAAAAGGGCTTCTACAGCTTCTATGCCTTGAGAAAAACGGAGAAATACCATCAATATTATTATTTTCAAACTACTCTTAAATCATTGACACTTTACTGATCATGTCCCACAGACAACATTGAAGTCAACCCACCGACTGGCCACCTGATTTGCCTCTCTTCCAATGTGTTGATGCGCTCACAGAAAGAAAAGAAGGTCCTGTGGATGTTTCCTTTCTCCAGGTGGAAGCGGCGGGACACGGAGCGGTAGCTGACGCGCTCAGAGAGCAGAGTGAGGGAAAGCTGGACAGTGTTGGACAGGGACAAGCGAGCCCGTCCTGCCATTCGAGCCCTGGATTTGGAGCTCTGAAGCAGGTCTGTGATGTACTGATAGAAGGGGGGAAAAAAGAAGATTATGTTCCAGCATCAGTCAGACACTGATTCAAGGTATTTCAGGTGAAATTGTTTCGTATCATAATGCATTCACTAACTAATTTATTGTTGCAAGAATCTCCATGGTCTAACAGCAAGAAAAATAAACAAATATATTGGTCTCTTTTTATGGTTTGAAAGAAGGGGCAGCTAGAAAGAAACATTAGGCTAAAGGCAGGCAATGTAAACATTTGGTGTGAAATGTCACAAGTTTTTGTATGACACATTTCAAATGACAAACATATAAGATAAGGATATATATGAATGATCAAACTTTTGTATTATTGTTGTCGTAATTGGAATAATAATATTGAAACTAAAATAAAAGTTGTACCTGTTAACCACAACAAAAATATTTACTTTAAACTGCCTTTTTAGGTAAAGTTGGTAACATTGAATTGTGCTAGTTTGATGTGCATTTAATGTGTATCTTTGTATATTTGAATACACTGTAGCCTTGAGTGTTGTGGCAACCCTGGGGTCTTACAATGTCTGTGTACACTAGTTCGAAGAAAAACAGAGAATATCATATTAGTGCACAGCAGATAAGTTAAATCATGTTACCCCTTTTGACAGAAACTTATTTTAACAGTAAGTGTGTTCGTATCACCTAACACAGACTGATACCTGGACTGCAGCACAGTCTGAAGCCTCCAAAGCTTCCTCCGGGGACTCCTCCGGGGGACTGCTGCACGATGTTGTCGTCTGTAAATCTTCGGGCTGCACATTAGTTTGACTCTGCAATGAATGTACGTATAAAGCAGTAGGAGGCTGAGTTTTAAGTGTCGCCATCATCTCAGCCTCCAGGACCCCCTCCACCGCCTGGTCCAGCCGCTGCTCCAGCTCGCCCGGGGACAGGGGCTGCCACTCCCGCTCCACCATGTCCAGCACGGCCCGGCCCGCAGATAAAACATACTCCTCCATCTGTTGTTGTATTATGTTGGCCTATCCTTTGTTAAGTCATGGGTACTCTTTTTTGCCCATGTATAGGACACGTTAGTTAAACCAACTAAGTTGTTTGTAGTTGCATAGCTAGGAGTCGCTGATCACCGCGGCTAGCAGAATGCTAAACTAGCCTGCTAGCTAACGGACGTTGCCTTCATGTGTTCAATAAAGTTCAGTATGCTGCCTTCAAGTGCTTTCGGAAAGTTCGGAAACTTGTTTTCAATCATTAACAACAATAGGCCTACACATAAAGTAAAAATAAACATATACACAGGTTAATGTATCTGAAGGCAAATGTCAAGGGATAAACATGTTTTAAAAAATAAATAAAAACAAAACATACAGTAAGTATGTCTATCTAAATAATACAATTTTCTCTTTGAAACATGATAGTGAGGTTTAACTCAAGCACATTTCATTTATGAAAAAGTACAGTACCTATGGGAATGAGCTTAACTAACAACATTGTTTGCAAAGTGGTATATGTTAAAAGTGTATTATTGTTTTATTAACCAATTTATGAAGTGACTGAGAAAAAAAGGCATAGTAAATGCCATCCCATCCCACATTATAGTTATGTGTTCAACTCATTACCTTGCCATTATCTTCTGTGATAGCTTGTTATTGCATATGAAGCTGACTCTTAGCACTGCAAGTAAACACTGTATGATAACATGTAAAGCAAAATCAATAATTATATTTAGTTTGCACAAAATAATGCAATATCTATAACTATCTTATGTTTACCTTGGACTGTATACAAAACACCACAGTGCACAGGGGTGAAAAACAGATGTTTTAATGTTGAAATCATTTACAAGTGCAACTTTGATCATGTCCTACTGTTTAACAGCCTCCACTTGCAAATGTTAATGTCAACCATGTTATTCAACAACCCACGGTCAGAATGTAATTTCCTGTTGTAACTAATAGAGGGTTTTAGTTGTTTCTTTAAGTGTAGTTTTCTAGATCACAAGACCCAGTGTTATATTTAAATTTGATTATACAGCTTTTGATGTGATTTTTTGATTTCATTCAATGTGCAGATAATAATTCCCCTTTTAACTTCAGGAAAACTATAAGAAATAAGGTAATCGGGTATAATACAACACAAGTTGCAGCATGAACTGAACCTTAATAGGAAGGGATTCTGGTACAATGCAGAGTCAGATGTGCAGCCAGTTATTCACAGGCACGGTTCATAACTTTGCACATGACAAACTTCCTGTTAAATTAAAACGGTTTAGGTTTACTGGAAACAATTAGCCCCACTGATTAAAGTCAAGATGTCATCGGCTGCAATAAAAACATTGGAGAGGAAATTGGTAAGGTAAAAAAAAAAATCACTCTTAATTTATTTTTGATTGCTGCCTGTCGAACTTCACATTCAACACCAGGTCCATGCCAGCGTAACATGTGTTGTAAATACCAATGAGTGCATTCAGTCTCAGTAACTTCTGTGAGCAGCTACAGTAGGAAAACTACAACTACTGATTGGTAAATAACCTGGAAAATGCTCATCTTAATGTCAGATCTCCTGCCAACAAGTTCATCCATTTTATTTCAGATTACTATGGTTGTTTTTGAAATACAGATAGTAACTTAGAAATTCACAAAATCCAAGCTATTGTTGCAACACATATCCAGGCCAAAGACCAAAAACATGTTAAATCCTAGTAATAGTTTAATAAAGAAACACACAAACATAAAGCCTAAAAATGTAACACCTCATCAACTCCAACGTTTAAGCCAGCAAAATAAAAAACACAAGTAAGGCAGCAATAACCTTACCCCAAATAAAGACTAGAATGAATTAAATACGAGGTACAATTTCTTATGTTCAGTCGTTACCAATCCCATGGATGACTGACAGTGTTGTGACAAGCCCTCCAGGAATCTGAAGGGTCTTGTGTGAAATTATCAATTTATCTAGCATGCGTTCACTGATTTCAGGACAAATAAACCACTTTGAAGCACCCACCCTCACATTTACAACAAGGGGTATCCGTGTTTGTAACTGTTTATGCCCAGCTGAAGATCTGTTGTCGGCATGGTAAAACTCACCCGTGGAAGCATCACTTCCCAAAATTCTACCCTCCCTCCAATCCGTGCATTCTCCCTCCGACCCCCGTGTGTCCCTTTCGTCTCCCTGCCCCCTCCCTCACTGTACAGCCTGCTCGTTGGCTGTGCTGCCCGAGTCCTGGGGCTTCATGACGTCAGGGAGCTCTGGGGGAGTGGAGAAAGACTCGAGCCTCAGCTGCTCAAATGAATCATCTGGGAGAATGACAGAAAGTGACAACAGTGAAAAGAGAGAAAGAGATTATACAAAACGGAGTAAACCAGGGCACACAAAAAAACAAATGAATTGATGGTATTTAAATAACAAAACTACCTGAAAAAGTTTTAACATGGGGTCGATTAAAGGCTACACTACTTACCACTCAGACGGAAGGCTAATCCCACCGTTGCTGGGGCCTGAGGTCGGGCTGTTTGATTTGTAAAGCCACAGTTCCCAAGAGTTTGACTGTCATTGAGCATCACGTCATCCTGGTAAAGAAAATGTAGAAAATGGTAGTGTAGAGCTTGATTCACTTTATATTTAACACA
This sequence comes from Trematomus bernacchii, assembly GCF_902827165.1. Lineage (NCBI taxonomy): Eukaryota > Metazoa > Chordata > Actinopteri > Perciformes > Nototheniidae > Trematomus > Trematomus bernacchii. Next base: position 15,461,894 of record NW_022987720.1, on the reverse strand, counting down.
GTGAGTCACACAGTATAAAGTAACAGCCTTTACAAAGATAGAGTTCAAGGCATCTGAAGAGATCTAGGACTGAGGACTGACAGTGCATTTTTACACAATGCTCCCTGGATAAAACAATGTGCATTACTCTGAACCAGCAAATGTGTATCAAAGTCAATACTAAGTTTTAAACTGAAAGAATTCTGTAACTATTGTGTAAAATATAATTAAAAGTTGTCCTAGCACTTGGCTTTCAGATTCAGTCAGATTGTCCATGCATAAAATAGTTAGAAAGGTATCTCTGTTTTTATTCATATAGTGAACCCAACAAATTGATGAAATTCATCACATTGATGAAAAAATCCAATATGATCATATACAGTAACAGTTCGTTAATTGAATTGTAACATTGCACATATATTAAATACAGACATACACGTTTTAAAAAGATCCCATTAAAAGTATCTCATAGCCAAAAGTGATGTTTTAATATGGTTGTTTTGTCTGTCCAAAAGTAAGAAGGCTGAATATGTTCAATTCACTGACAAATATGACAATTTAACTTGAAAGTGGTCCACTAACTAACATTTCCCTATTAAGGACAGGTCATTTACCTTGTAAAGTTTCTGATCTTCAGGTGGCCTCTTTAAAACGCCTTCCACAATGCGCTTGAGTTCATAGACTGTGGTTGACTCTTTGGCATCTGTGAAGATGGTTGTCTTGTTACGTCGGATCATAAGAAACACATCCTGAAAGAAAAGTCACTGGACATGAGGCACTGATGACTTCCAGGAATATTCTTTACTTTAAAAAAAAAGATTCCAGCACGAACATCAATAAAACCAAAGCAGATTAGGAACGTTACATCCTGAAGTTAAGCTGGTTTATCCGAGTCATTTCATGAAGCAACATCTTTATGAATGTTCTCTAGTCTCTGTATATTGCAGATTATTACAGTCATAAAGTGATATGAACTGAAAAATGTAGGTCATTTATGACATCATACTGGTGTTTCAGACAAGCTGTGAAAAAAAGGCATTACACTTTAACATAACAAGTTGGAAATGTGATGCAAAATCATATAATGTACCAACCAATGACATGCAGTAATGGTAAAAGTACCCAAACCCTTAAGTTATGTAAAAGTACTAATACCAAACAGTTTGAGTAGCAGATGAATGTAACTGCCTGCACTTGACAGCTTATCACATTTCTGCTTCAACTTCCTATGTTTATATAAATATGTGTTTATTAATTTTCTAATTAACCTTCTCCCTGGCATTAATAACATATAGATAGTAGTAGAGGTGAAGATTTTGGAGTTTAGCCTGAGTTATTGGCATTTTATTATCTACTTTATTTGCTTATGGTTTTCAGTAGGATGATAGACTGTTTCATTGTCTTTAACACATGCATGAGATTGTGCCAAACTGAAGATATTGCTATGTGGTTATTTGTTAAACTCGGGGAAATAAAATGCACAACTTATTTTACCATTATCAGTGTTCAGAAAAATCAGTAAACATATGTAAATGTGTGGAAGTTGTAGTGAAGCTGGCAGGGACAGCAGTTTGGTTATTTAGTTAATTATTCTTGGCAACTTACACTTTTTAAGGGTTTAAACTGGTTTCTTAAAATAAATGTTGACTACAACAATCAAAGTTGTAGATCTATGTCTTGAAATACCATTTATACTGATAAGAATGTTGTTGTGGATGTATTTTATTTTCATTCTGATGAGATAAAAGTACAATTTTAAAAAGTAGTCAAGTTATTGTGCATATCAATGCAAAGAGTGTAGTTCGATAAAATGATCAAAAAGACTTGCCATAGCAGCTGCTAGCTAGCGTCAAAACGAGCTAGGTTAGCTTAGCTCTGGCTACTAAGGTGGTCGGTAAACCAACTGTTAGCTGCAGTACTTTAGCTTCCTCGATAGAAAAGTTACCACTGAACACACTTGTATGCATACATGTAAATGTTGACATCAAGTTTATTTTAATATATGTCGTTTTGTAGATAACAACGTTAGCTGAGCTACAGCAGCTATCGTCCCTGTCAACTTCAGCTAGTTAGCTTCTTCATGGTAAGCTAGCCATTTCATCAAAAGCAAAGTTTGTTGTTTGAGCTGTCACTTATTAAAAACAATGCTAATATATATGCCATTTGTTTTGGACCCTGCTCCGCGTTCCTTGATATTAATTCTAGCACTGCAAAGCCCAGTCGAAGCTATCTGAGCTACAATGTTGACGTTAACCAACGTAAGGAAGCTAACTCATGCCAGCAAGCGTTAGCTAAACAAAGGCATCAGCTTTAGGAGGACCGTTTTATATGACAGGCTTAGTTTACCAACTGTCAGCATGTATTTTTAAGCTCAGACAATGTCTAAATGAGAAATTAAAGTAAGGTTTGGTTAGTCAACAGGCAATTACACTGTGAGCTGTATCTGTTTTCCTCACTCACCATTTCTTGCGGTTGGTTGCACACAGAAAAGAAAACTGCCTCCACCGCACAGCGACAACTGAGATCACAGCAGAGACAGAACAACTCCAACACCAACCAGCAGGTGGCGGCACTTTAACCCTCTTATTCTAATGTTATTTTGGATTTTATTTAATATATAATAAATAATAAAACGATTCTTTATAAATAATGCTGGAATAAATTTTAAAAAAGGCACTGAGTTTATAAATAAATGCATAGAAACATATACATGAGATAACGTGGTTGAATAAGAAATCGATTTTCAAACAAAAAGGTTTTCAAAGGACTTTTATTTATTTCAGGGGACTTTTATTTATTTCAGGGGACTTTTGTGTATAATTCCACATTAATTTAATTTAGGGGACTTATATATCCTATTTCCCAGTTTATTATTTTATATTCAAAGAAATGGTGTGTTGTTATTTCACATTCAAACAAATCAAAGGCATATTTATTTATTTTCTACTAAATTCAATAAAGATATTTATTATGTATTATTTATCTGTGATACTAGAAATGTGATTTGGGGTTTTTAAAGTTCGACACAATTGTACTTTCAAATTCATATTATATATTTTTGTTCAGTTTTACATGAAAGTAAATTTGCTAAAGTAAAACCCCACTTTCATGTCTCAAGAAATAAAAGGAGCTATATATGGAGACAACAGAGCTTCATCATCAAACCAATGATAAGCCTTCAGCATGTGTCCCTCCCTAGTGAAACAAACAGGTGTTTATTTTAACTGGTTGCTTTTCTTCATGTGGAAGAACTAAACTTCCTCCTCTCAGCCCGAGGCAGCTGTCACTGCAGTGAGTGTGACAGCTGAACTGACAGCAGCTGAGAATAACAAATTAAGCAAGGTGTGACAAAATGTGAAAGAGGTCTGTTTTTCTGTAATGACATCTGGTTGGCAGATAAGAGGCTGCATCAAAGTGTGATACAGAAAGAATTACAATAATTTAAAAACCTACACAAACGGGTAAATACACGTAATACTACTTCGAAAGGTGGTTTTAAAAATAAACAATTAGAATTTATAAACTAGATAAAATAGAATGGGCATACTAGAAAATGTGTCACTTGAAACATGCTCCTGAAACCTAGACGGTGTTTTCGTTTTTTTTGTCCGAAAGATTTCCTATTTGTGTAAAAGCTTTTTCATGTTAACACGTAAAGCTGACTGCTGAAAAGTTGATTTATTTCAAAAACACATTGACTACGCAGGAGTATTTTTTTTGTAGTCTCATTTTGCAAAATACCACATAGTCAACACAATTCTCATTTAAAGTTATTATACATGGCAAAGAGGCCTATAATGTTCCAACTCAAAATAACTGGACTCCAGCTGTCTCACAGTTGCTCAGGAAGTAAAATTTAGGAGCTTATGTAACAGAAGGGCCAACTCACAGAATCTTGACGTGAATCATTGTTTTATCTACAAGACTCAAACAGATCACCAACAGAAATCTAGCACATTTCCATGACAGTTCTTGATCGGTCATAAAATAACCTTCTTCCCCGCTTTGTTAATGACACAACAGATTTCCTTCCACATCAATTGACCTGTAAAACAATAATAGAAACAATTGGTAACATCAAAGTAAACTGTTAAAAAAAAAAAACTAATATCCTCAAACTTGTCTTAGAATATTTTCAAAGTCATTGACTTTCTCTTTCTGGATAACACCTTAAAAAATGCCAAAATGATTCACCAGTACACCAGAATCTTCTTAATATTATATAGAAATGTGATATGTATTTGGACACATAAACGTTTGAAAATGTATTCAACTCACCAAATAAACTTTAAATATTTATCTCACAACAAAAGCACTCTCCCGGATCTTGGAGTAAACATACTGTGGAACAAACAGGCAAGAAAACAAGAGTCATTCTACAGTGTGTGTGTATTTATCATAGACAAGTCAAATGCTTAGAACCTGCACTTACATCCAGTCCTCTGGGGGAATGAACAGGCTCTGGTCCCTTACAGCAGAGCACTGAAAAGGGTCTCTCCTTTGTTTTTGAATGGTCTTTGAAACACAGACTGAAAACCTTGGCAGGCAGATAGACATCCCAGTCGGGCGCATGTTCCTCTATTAGATCACTTACCATCCTGTTAGGGAGCAGCAAAAAGAAAACATGTTGGAATAATACAAACATTTCATTTTGTGTCCTTAAAGCATTTATCATCTTAAAATGAAAAGTACACTTACAATTTTGTTACTTGACCTGTATGCACATTTCTTTTTTTATTGTTTGATATTTCTCTGCACTGATTAAATGGCTACGACACATCAATTTGGACCTCTGAAATGCACCAAAGAAATACAGATATAGTAATAAGAGAGCAAATAATCTCTGTATGTAAAGTACAGACCTGTCAATCATCTGCTGTGTGACCAAATCCAAAGTGCCCGTCTGCTGATGATAGACAACAAGAGCCATGGAGACCTTCAGCTGATCTTTCAGTTCTCTGTTGATCTAACACACAGTGTACATGTGAGAAACTGGTCGATAAGGAAACAATACTGCACCAATACAATTATAAACAATATGTGTAAGGAGCTACAAATTCTGCCCATACTCCTTGCTAGGGTCCCACTAGCATGTGTCTATCTGTTACTAAATGTAATTTATCAAAGAAGGTTTTTTTCTTGGGGTTTTGTGTTGTAGTCAAAGCTTCATGGCTGGATTGATAGCAAAGAAAACAACAAAAGATATTGTGCAGCAGCTGCATTAAGTGTGATGGATGGTGGTAGAGATTACAAAGATTATCATGTTTACTATTGTGAGCGTTCATGTCATTGCTGAACAACAACAGAATTAGACTATTAAGGGTTATAAATCCTATGCTAAGACAATATGCCACTATATCCCTTAAATGTGGTTTTAAAGAAACCTTCAATGACAGACTTTGGCTGATTTAAGGCCCCTATGTTTGGTTAGTTTTCAGGAACTTCTATGAAAAAAGTATGGTTATGTAAGATGAATTGAATATTGATATGGAAGCTATTTACAAGTCTGGCAATTACAATTACTAAAAAGGGGCAGTTATCAAAAGTATCAATTCAATCAACAATGTACTCACTTTGTGGACTATGTCATGAGGCAGTCTGGAGAGGATTCTGAACGGGTATCCAAAGTGGGCGATGATGTCCACGATTTGCTTTGCCACATCTGGAGGGAGGCAAGACTGCATCGGCACAGCTTCCACCCACTTGGAGTAGTAGTCCGTCACAGTCAAGATGTATTTGTGCCCGTTCAGTGTTTGATGCAGCGGACCCCTGACATCCAGGCCAAGCCACTGCCACGGCTCTTTCACCTGCCATCACATCGTGCACACATGCCATTGCAATAAGAATCCCAATCCATTTAGTTTGTATTTATTTTTTTCCATACAATCAGATTATCTCAGAGTAACATACCTCTATCAACTTTTCGGGATCTTCACACGCTGTCTGTGAACACTACAGAAGAGCACTTGTTTAAAATACATCATAATATAGAAGTCCAAGTTTAAAAGGCAAATATTGCATTTTCAAATCATGAAGACTACATACACTTAAATTGTCATCTGGAGCCCACTGAATATCCTGAGGGTATGTGTGAAAAATAGAAAATAATCATATTAGAAAAATGTAAGAACAGTAATAATGGATAATAAACTTAATAATTATGGTAAATATCCAACAACATAAGGCTTTTAATCTGCCTAATGTCATACCATACATGCCCTGATTTATGCTATGAAAAAATATATAAATTTGTTCGTAAAATTATCAAAACACTGATTTGTAATTATATTTTATATATAATAACATCACTTACACGTGGTTCGCAATAATCTCCATGGAAGAAATGTGGAAATGACTCTATCTTCAACAGCCCTTCATCGACAATAATCCTCCATTTGTCATTAGACTTTTTTGGGTCTTTGTCTCTGATATCAAACAATTACAAATTAAATAAAGACGCATTAAAAAGGCAAGAATAGAAATGGGTACAAACTTGATAAAATACACTTTCTATAGTAACATACCCAGCAGGCTCTTCTGTCTGTCTGGCTTCTTTGCTCTGGACTCTTCTCTTTGCCTTGACAGGAGTCCTTGTTGGAGACTGAGATGGACTCGTGTGAGAGGCTTTAATACCAGGGGGCTGCGTTCACAATGCAGAAAACCACACACTGTTTCAGAGATTTTAGAAGATTGAGGTCTCTGATTTATATTTTTAACTTCAGTCAAAGAAAGCTCAAATGTTTTATTACAGTTACATGTCAATACAATATGCTCTCACCTTGTTCCTCTTACTTCTTGGAGTGCTGGAAGCCTGCATCAGGTGGACAGTAATTACATATGAGATATATATTTTAGAGAATTATCAAGAAAGGACAAAGACGTTTTTTGATGAAGCAGCTAGCCAATTAAAGAATTTAAATATCTTGTTCTGAAAAAAATGTTGGCAACATACAAACCTTCCTTTTCTGTGCATCGCCAGGGGATGGAAATATGGTTGGAACTGCATCTTCTCGCAGTTTCACACATTTTCCTGATCTGTCGATGCATTGTTCCTCAAAGTGGTCGATGCACAGCACTGAGAAGCGAGATGGCGTCCAGTCCTTCCACTTCATGTTGAGAAGCCATTTCTTCAGTTTTCTGGGATTGTACAGGGGAAACCTACAGTAGCACAGACATTATTAACTTATTATCATTTTAAAGACAGTAACATTTGCCTTGTATTTTTCTATTTGCAATTCATCACATTAACAGTGTCTGTCTAAAACCCACTTTCAAATTGGTGAAACCATTAGACTACATATAACTCCTCGTTAAAAAAAACACATAGCCTACCTTTTGCGTTATTTTCATTTTAAAACAGCAAGAAATAAAGATTTCAATAACTTTTTCTATACCCCATTAGGCTCATCATGTTTACTTTTATACTTAAAAAGCATTGCTAGATAAAACATCAAAACGAGCTGGAAACACTACGCCGGGAAACCAAAAAGTGGCTACCTAATGTGATTCATGCTGATGTTTACGTTAGCTAAATTAGCTTCACTTTCCACAAATCTGCAAGGTTTTCCCTGTTTACGAGTGAATAATGTTACAACTCACTTAAAATACTTCACATCTGTCTCGCTGGAGCTTTCGCAATTGTAGGCACATTTATATCTTCCCATTTAGGACACAATGTTGTTTAATTTGAGACTAACACACTGATATTGTGGCCAAGATATTTGTTTGATAGAGTAGTCAAGTAAAAAGAAAATACCACTGCAATATCCGGTCAGAGTTTTCAAAATAATATCATGAAGGGTTTGAAACCTTTTAAGTCTAAAATAAACCCTACAGAAATTAAATACTATTTAGCGGTTATTTAGATGTGAATGTGTGCTTTTCTTGTATTCAACCCGGTTGTTGAATAATTGACGTCATATGTTCATTAAATACACAAACCGGAAGTGCTTATTTTCCACCTACAAAATGTGAGAAATGGAATGCTGCTAACTTGACACAAAGGTTTCTCTAACGGATGTTGTTTCTTGCACAGGAACCAAAAGGAATCTCCTGCAACGCCACCTCATGGATAACATATTGAATGGCAGTCATATTTTGTTTATTTGACACATTTAAACACATTTACATGCAATGTATTGTACAGTTTAAGACAAGAATGAAAAAAAACTTGAGCAATTCCCTTCAATTAACATTCACTCACTGACCCTCCAGCTTTGAATTTTAATATACCCGTAAAAATCAAAGTCCTCACATACAAAAATATGTTTTTCATTTTACATTTATCATACAAATTGATTACAAAAAATATCAAACAAGGGATACTTAAAAATGTCACCGTTTAATTATCATTAAGAAATGTTCAATAAACAATGCACTGCAGAAGTCTCATAGCTCAATTGCTTTTTGTTTTCCACTCCACTCTCCACTCGTCCCAGTCAAGCAAAGTTCGTTTTATGTCCCATCCTGCAGCTTCCACACCTGGAATTTATAAGTAAACATTTTTTTTCACATTTTAAAACTACGCAGGGTAACGTTGGTGATCTGTACGTTAAAACTGTTTAGTGCTCACCTGTGAGAAATGGATTGAAAATGGTGTCCATCAACTTGTGACTCTCATGCACCATTTCCCAGTTACCTTTTGAAACATAATAAAGCATGTGAATCAGAAAAATCATTTTTATTTATGTTAGGTAAAGAAATGAATGGAGGTAAAGGCTCACTCTTCTGTTTCGGATGATCTCTGGAAGTCAGAGGGCTCAGGACGCTGCTGAGCCACACAGCTTGGCACATCGCTCTGATTTCATCATGTACTGATGCTTCTGGTCTCAAACAAACATGTACACATCCTGAGAAGAACACAGCAGGGTTAAGGAATGTTTTATAGCTTTTTATCAAGTTGTTCAGTAGTGGGGATTGAAAGATTACATACCATTTCTTACTCCCAACAGGTAAGGCAGGTTGTTTTCCTTCAAAGCCAAATTCAGTTCAGCCGGACTTCAAAATAATAAGCAAATACATTTTACTACATTTTGTTGAACATTTATTGTTGTTTCATTATTGTGTTGTTTTTAGTAATTTAAGTGAAACCTGATATTACCTTTGTACAACCTCCTGTAGCCTCACACCAAGTTTTATTGGCATAGTTTTCCTAAACTCTGGAGAGAAAAAAAAAGGAACATTTCTTAATTTTGAATGCTCAGAGTTATCATATTGACATTTATTGCGTATCATCCCTGAAACAACTTTTTTACTTTAAGACAAAACAGCTTACATTTAGGCATAACTAAATAATGCATGACTTCAATAGAATGCTGAATGTTTTCACATAGTAACTTGACGTCCAAGGGGAACAATTGAAACAACAGTTGAAACAAGAACAACAGTTGAAACAACAGTTGAAACAAGAACAACAGTTGAAACAACAGTTGAAACAAGAACAGTTGAAACGAAAGAAGGAACAATTGGATTTACAAACTGAACTGGCAGCAGCAAATGGAAGGATAAATGTGCTCAGCATGGGATCAAGACACACCTCTAGAGCATCAGATGGGATGAGCTCTTACTTTAGAAACCCTACAGCAAGATTTAATCTACATGCAACTGAATTCTCACCTCATCAAGCCCAAACCTCTATTCCCAGACAAAATATACAGACACAACAGGGACATGTTAACATCACACCACCTGTAATCAACAATGGTAATCAAGGTGGCAGAAATTACATCACTGCTATGCTGTCTCAACATCTCACTTCTACTTTACCACCAAGAGACATTCCTGTTTATGATGGTGACCCATTGCAGTTTGAAGCCTTCATCCGTGCATTTGAAAGAGGAGTAGAACGGAAAACTGATGATGAAAGTGACTGCCTGCATTACCTAGAGCAATACACTAGAGCAGTGGTTCCCAAACGGTGTGCCGCGGCACACTGGTGTGCCGTGAGGCAAGTCCGGGTGTGCCGTGGGATTTTGTGACAACCATACGTTATTATTGCAATATACAACTACACAAAAATAATTATTTTTTAATTTACTATATCAGTACTTTGTATGCACTCATTTCATAATACAGAGGCAAACTCTATACCTAAAAACAATTCTTTAAAAAAAAAATCCTCACGGAACCCCATATTTACTTGGTTAACGCAGTTGCAGGTGGGAATTATACGACCGTGACACATCGAAGGCTGAAGGACAACATTAAAACAAAGAAACACGCAAGAGGGAAAATGGAGCGCTTTCTTGTGCGGAGCAAACCACCAACCACCAGTGCAGAGACTGCCGACAACCCACCACCGAAAGAAAAGAGGAAAAAAACTGTCAGCAGACAGTATCATGAAAGTTACCTGTCTTATGGCTTCAGTTGGACCGGGGATGGCAACAATCCTCAACCCGAGTGCGTCGTCTGTCGGGAGAAGTTAGCTAATGCGAACATGGTTCCAAGCAAGCTGAAGAGGCACTTGGAAACCAAACATCCCTTCCATGTTCAGAGAAACTTGGCCTACTTCAAAAGAGCGCGGGATCTGAACCAGAGGCAGCAAGACCGTTTGTTGGATTGTGTGAAAGTGTCTGAAAAGGCAATGGAGGCTAGTTACATGCTAGCGGAGCTCATTGCAAAGCAGAAGAAACCTCACACAATAGCGGAGACACTCATCCTCCCCGCTTGCAAACAAATTGTAGGTATCATGCTGGGTCCAGATGCCGCAAATGAGCTATCCAAAGTGCCGTCGTCTGATAATACAATCAAAAGAAGAATCGACGACATGTCAGAAGACATTGAGCAACATTTGACAGAGAAACTGCAGGCGAGCGGCAGATTTTCCCTACAAATAGACGAATCTACTGACATAAGTGGGGCTGCCCAACTTCTGACAAACGTCAGATATGTTGATGCTGACTCTATCAAAGAGACGTTTTTCTTCTGCAAAGAAATGGAAAGCCATACTACGGGAGAAGAAATATTCAGGGTAACTAATAACTATTTAAAAGAGAACAGTCTGACCTGGAATATGTGCGTCAGTCTTTGCACAGATGGTGCGGCAAGCATGACGGGGAGAGTGAAAGGATTTATTGCTAAGGTGAGAGCACAAAACCCACATATCGTCACAAACCACTGCATTTTGCATAGAGAGGCATTAGTTGCCAAAACCATGCCCCCGGAGTTGACTGAGGTGCTGAATCAGGCTGTGCAGATGGTGAATTACATCAAATCAAGGCCCCTGAAATCTCGCCTCTTCTCCCAGCTGTGCACCGAGATGGGAGCCGACCACCAAAGCCTGATCCTCCACACAGAGGTACGTTGGCTGTCACGGGGGAAAGTCCTATCCTGTCTTTATGAGCTTCGGGAAGAGCTTTTGGAGTTTTCACGTGAACACGCTGTCCCACATAAAGACAAGCTCGCGGATGAGAGGTGGTGCGCCAGGCTGGCTTACCTCGCTGACATATTTGGGCATCTCAACGAGTTAAACGCCAAGCTTCAGGGCAGGAATGAAAACATTTTATCATCCAGACAAGATTCGGGGGTTTATGGGCAAACTTATCCTGTGGCGCGAGGCTTTGGAACAGGCTCCATGGACATGTTCCCGCTGGCATCAGCTGCGCCGCAGGCAGCTAGGGAGCGCGCTGTATATGCCGAACACCTTCAGACCTTAAAAGAGAGGTTTGACCGCTATTTTCCACGTGTGGCTGACATCGAGGACTATGACTGGATCCGAGACCCATTCCACCAGGAATTCTCATCAGAAAAGCTCACTATGAAAGAGAGAGAGGAGTGCGCAGAGCTCCGTGTGGACCGCACACTGAAACTCAAATTTAGTGAGCTCCCACTGGATCAGTTTTGGTTGGCTTCTGCATCGGAGTACCCAAGCATCTCCCACCACGCGATTGAGCAACTTCTTCTTTTTCCCCACTACCTACCTGTGTGAGTTGGCGTTCTCTACTCTGGTTTACATGAAGAACAACAGGAGGCCACGGCTCTCTGTTGAACAGGACTTTCGAGTGGCCCTCTCCTCAGTGCCACCAAGGATTAAAAAAATCTGCGCGCCCCGACAGGCACATGTATCTCACTAATTTGTAAGTCGGCAAAATATTTACAATAGCACATGTTTCAATGCTGATTGCTGAAATGTTACATTTATAATTTGTAGTTCAGGACCATGGAGTGTGCAGCTTCCTTGCATTGACAGTTCTCTGTGCTGAATTTCTGCTGAGTTTCCTTTGCCTCATTTTTTATTTTGTGACCTGTCTGGTTTAAATGAGTGTGTTGCTGCTTTGATGAAGCCTAATTTGATAAAGTTTCAAATTAATTGAAATATTTCGTTAATAAATATTTCATGTAATATAGTTGTCTTTGTCACATTTTATTTGGCATTAGTAAATAATTATGCACGTTTACAGATATTTTACATGATATGAGTGATAACACGTGTTATAAGGGCTATTTTGCACAATAGGTGTGCCTTGAGATTTTTACTTGTCCTTTGGTGTGCCTTGGGCACAAAAAGTTTGGGAACCACTGCACTAGAGGACAACCAAAGGACCTAGTGCGCAGCTGCCAACATCTGCCTCCAGCTCAAGTTTATCAAAGGGCAAAACATCTGCTTAAAGAACACTTTGGTAATGAACACAAGATTGCCACTGCATACATGAACAAAGCATTTACCTGGACAATGATCAGAACCGAAGATGTGAAAGCACTGCAAACCTTCTCTTTGTTCCTAAGAGGTTGTTGCAATGCAATGGAACATCTCACCTATATGGATGAAATGAATGTTGTTTCAAACATGAAAAACACACTTCAGAAACTACCCTACAAACTCAGAGACAAGTGGAGGAATAGAGCATGTCAGCTACAGGAAGAGCGTGGGCATCGAGCTACATTTCCTGACCTTGTCGACTTCATAGAGAGACAAGTGAAGATACTGTCAGATCCTCTGTTTGGAAACATCCAAGATGATAAACCATCTACAACTTTCAAAACCTCTACCTTTTCAAAAGAAAGGTCAAGAGCAGAGTTGGGTGTAAGAATAGACAGGAATGTGACGGTGAGGTGCAAACTGTGTCCAGGCCAGAAGCTATTATACACTGCTGCAAACACCACGTCGAACCTCAACAAACACCTGCAAAGAACACATGCTAAGGTGAAGCTAATAGCTAAGGACCCCCGAACCCAGAGTGAGGATGTTGTGAGTGGCCGCCGCCGACTCCGAAGAAGCACAAATTAGAATTTGGAGGACCGGTAACCAAAGCAGAGATGGACAGGCTTGTAGCATCCTTCATAGTAGAGGTAATGTTGCCCATTTGCACAGTGGAATCACCATCGCATCGTTCAGAGATATACTGCGCAAAATACAGATAGCAGGAGACAGAGGACAGCCATAGTCAGAGCTATCTGGATCAGTCTTATGCGACAATGGAAACTGAACTAAAGAGAACATTTGAAACTTTAGCAGTCTGCGTGATCTGCCTGTAGGGAGGGGCGGGCCAGCCCTGCGAGTAAAGTAACGAGTAAAGTAACGAGTAAAGTAACGAGTAAAGTAACGAGTAAAGTAACGAGTTACTTTATGTAGAGAGTAACAAAGTAGTGTAATATATAACTTTTTTTTAAAGTAATATGTAATATGTAATATATTACTTTTTTTTAGTAACAACCCCATCTCTGGTCAAGAACGTTTAATGAGGAGGCTAAACCTTACAGGACAAAGGACTAACATTCTCTTAAAGACAATGAATCAAGAAAAGATTGTGTCTAGTCATCATATCTCAGGTTTGGAAATATCGAGTCTGGACAAAGACAATTTCCTTAAACTATCTGATGTTTTCACACATAAGACCATGCCTGTTAACACAATATTCCTGTACAAGAAGATCTTGAAAAATGGCCTTACTTAAAGGATATCAAAATTCACTGGTATTGACCTACTCATCGGGACAAATTCTCCTAAGGTATTGGAACCTTGGGAGCTGGTCAATAGCCAAGGAGAAGGACCGTATTCTATGAAGACCCTACTGGGGTGGGTCTTCTATGGTCCCCTAAGAGGAAGCAACGACAGCAGAGATTCTAACAGCAGCACCCAGACGTGTTTTCAAACAGACAAAATGCTGAAGGCTCCGGAGAAGGTTTGTCACCCGTACAGCCGGAAAGCCACTTACGTGGCACGAGAAGAGATCAGACTGAAAAAGGAAGAGAGACAGAATAAAGACAAAGCAACACGTAGGAGCTGTATCGGTGAGAAGCTGTTGTGGTTTCAGGAACATTTGGATCAAGAAAAGACGGCGTTCACCAAAAAGGATGCCTGTGACATCGTTGATAGGTTTGAACCTGAACTTGAGCAGATTGAGCTGATTAACGGCATCAAAGGTCGACAGGGTCGTCTCCATGGTGTCAGGGAAGCTGTCGTCAAACAGACCATGGAGCGAGAGCACCAGCAGTATGAGGTCGGGTTTGAGATCCCAGAAATCATAAATGCAATAAATCTGGAAACGTTCACGGAGTGGACTGGTGACCTGAAGAAACCTCCGAATAACGAAGATATGTCTGCTCCAGGAAGCTGAGACATAAGTACCACAAAGACTGGTTACCCTTAAAATAAGGGAGAAGAAAACTGAATAATCATTAGGAATTAAATACCAACACATAGAACACACCATTTTTATTTTTCATAGCTCCTTTATTATTTATTGGTAATTGTTTTTTTTGTTTCATACTAAAGCCAATTAGGGGCCGGTGTGTAGGAGCCATTTTATGGGTGTTGTTGGTGTCTCAGTTTACATTATTTTGAACACTTGGTGGTGGGGTTTAGCTGCACCGGGTGTATAAAAGGGGTGACGGGAAAGGACGAGGACAGTCAGCTGTCGGGGGTGGTGAAGCTTTTCATTCAGGATGGACGGGGGGAGGGGGGGGATCCCTGCTCTTCGTGTGTCTCTCCTTTGGTTAAATTGGAGAGTTTGCTGAGGAGAAGGATCATTTCTCCATTCTTATCTCTAAGTCGCTGGTTTTCTTTTTTTAAGTCAACCAGAACTGTATCCGGAGTTGGCATTCCCGTAACGGTATGATCCGAAGCCACCATTGGTGGTTCTTTTTTATTTTTGGCAGCCTCGGCCATAGTGCCCTCTGGGAAGAGCTGCTTCAGAGCAGCCAGAGCAGCGTAGGCCTTCACCACCTTCTTAATGAACCCGATGCCCTGGAACGAAGCGTGCATCGTAGCTTCCTCCCATCTCAAAGATTAGATTATACTTCAGGCTACCGCGCTTCGGTTTTACTCCCACAGAAAGGGTTGGACAACACGGGGCGTGACCACTCAGCTTTAGTTTAGGATTTATGTTTATTTCATGTGCTCTCCTCCATTCAAAGTTAGCACATGGTATCGTAAGTTAGCTTTTCTTCTCACAAATCCATTCTAAGTTAGATTCAAAGTTAACTTCCTCCATACAAAGTTAGATTATCAACCTAAGAGAAAACGCATAATACACAAATTACATAAAGCATACACCACAAAAGTCTGTCACCATAAACACATATGTAATCCAAACACTCACCGGCTGCCCGTGTGCCCTGTGGCTGATCAAAACATGAGTGACAAACATTTCACTGGCCCTTTTTAAGATGGCTGACGGTCCCTCATCAAATGAGTCCCAAGGGAAACAAAATATTGGAACCAAGGTTCCCTCCCAACTGAGACCTATTTTGCATGCACAACTAAACAAGTATATTAGTAGTAGTATTCATCCTGCTTCCATCACATTAGTATGCATAAAAAGTGACAGGTGCTGTGACAGGTCACACCTACTACTACTACTTATGATAATGCCCCCTTTGTTCGAGGTGTTATGACATGTAGGTGTGATATCACATATAGGTGTGATATCCTTTGATGTGAGGGTTGAGGTGTTATAGCGTGCAGGTGTGATATGCCCCCCTGTAGTAGACCCTTTGTTGTCAATCTAATTAGCCTTGATCTATAATCGAATTAGCCTCTGAAGTTGTCCTTTGATCAGTGTTTAATATAATTAGTGTTAATTAAGGCAGTCTCGTATTGTCCTGTCTAAATTAGATTAGTTTTAATCTGATTAGTGTTAATTAAGGCAGTCTCTGTGAAGTTGTGTGAGACTCTCTCCCCCCTACCCCTTCCTCCCCCCCCTTCCTGCCATCCCCATGATTTTGCTGTGATGTCAGAAGATAGAGGGGGTGGAGTTAGTTTAAAAAAGTCACCTAAAACTTTTATTGTCCTCTCTAAATTAGATTTAGGGTTTTTTAAATGATTTGTGTTAACTAAGGATGTTTCTTTTTAAGCTGTGTGAGACTGTTAACTAATGTTTAATTACTTTACTAACTATAAGGAAGTCTCTTTTATGAAGAGGGTAATAATAATTTAAAAGATCTTAATGACCCCCTGATCTTGTATTTTTAATGTTTAATTACTTCACACAACTTTAAAGAAGCCCCCTATGAAGTTGTTAACTAAGGATGTTCTTTTGAAATTGTATGGCTTGTGAACTGGATGTTCTCTTAAGTTGTATGGCTTGTGAACTAATGTTTAATTACTTTATTAACTACAAGGAAGTCTCCTTTGAAGAGGGTAATAATAATGTAAAGATCTTAATGACCCCTTGATCTTGTCTTTTTGTTATTGTTTAATTACTTTATTAACTATAAGGATGATTTACTGGTGTTGATCCCTGGATGATGTAAATAGTCCAAGTGCCATGTTAGGGGGACATCACGGAGCTCAGAAGTCCGCCCTTTGAGGCTTGAAGAGCGGACAAAGAGAGGTGTATTTACTGGTGTGTTTCCCTGGATGATGTAAATAGTCCAAGTGCCATGTTAGGGGTACATTACGGAGCTCAGGAGTCAGCCCTTTGAGGCTTTGTTAACATTAATGCTTTTTGCTTTTTGTTTTTGTTACTAAGATACTTTTTAGATACACTTTGAAGTGAGCAACACTTTACAACTGGTAGAATATGAAGTACTTTGTAAGGAATTGGGTTTCTTTAGGGCTGTTTCAGTGACACAATGCAGTTTTGATAATTTCAAGTTTCAAGGCTTTATGTCATATGCCCATTAGCTACAGTGTAGATATGTCAATGAAAAACACGGGTCACAGGCTCCTCCAACAGTGCAACATATATATATATATATATATATATATATATATATATATATATATATATATATATAGCACATAAAACAGATAAAATACTGCAATAGAATGTTTTTGATATGACTGATTTGTGCGTAATTCTCTCACAAAGGAACTGTAAGATACACGTTTATGTATACAAAAAGTTAAAACTAGAAAAATCAAATACTTTGTCTAAATAGATGTTATTTAAGAATGTGACTCTTAATGGCAGCTTTTGATTTAAGTAAGACAATCCAGTTAAACAATGTTGTTTTTGATGACTTTACTGATTTTTGCTACCAAGATACTTTTAGATACAGTTTATTGTCTGAAAACTTTACAACTGGTAGAATGTCAATCACTTTGTAACACATTTATTTTCTTAAAGACTGTGACTCTAAAAGACAAGTTTGTGATTTTAACATTTATTTACTGACACTAGGCAGATTTTGGCTTTTTTCTCTTGCCAAGATACTTTTAGACACACTTTGAGGTATGCAAAACCTTAAAACTAGAACATGAAGTACATTTGTGTGTAATTCTCTCACAAAGGAACTGTAAGATACACTTTTATGTATGCAAAACCTTAAAAATTTGAAAATAAAATACTTTGTCTGAATACATTTTCTTTAAAGGCACTTTTGATTTTAACGCTATTTCAGTGGAACAATCCAGTTTTGTTAACATCAATGCTTTTTTCTCTTTTCTTGTGTTACTAAGATACTTTTAGATACACTTTGATGTATGCAACACTTAACAAAGGGTATAATATGAAGTACTTTGTAAGGAATGGGGTTTCTTTAATACCAGTTTTTTTTTAACACTCGCTAGAATTTGAAAATACACAACCGGAGAAAATCTGCCACTTCCTTATAGAGCCCCTCCTCCAACACACACGAACGCGCACATGACCAATGAGGGCACGAGATAAGTTTGTGCACAGATGGAAGGCTGACAGGCAGGTAGGCCATCCAGTTATTTTAGCCGGGCCGGCTAAAATGATTGGTCGTGCTTTTTACAGTACTACGGCTTCCACAGATGACATTTTTTTATGGATTTTTTGTCAAAGCACTTAAGATATTCATTGCTATCGGGATGTTAAGAGCATTCCATGGAATATAACAAAAAGTGTATCTCGAGCCGGTTTCTCAAACTTACCTACCCCACCTTTAACTGAACAAGTGTTAAAAAAAAAAACAGGGTATTAAAGAAACCCCATTCCTTACAAAGTACTTCATATTATACCCTTTGTTAAGTGTTGCATACATCAAAGTGTATCTAAAAGTATCTTAGTAACACAAGAAAAGAGAAAAAAGCATTGATGTTGACAAAACTGGATTGTTCCACTGTAGTGTTAAAATCAAAAGTGCCTTTAAAGAAAATGTATTCAGACAAAGTATTTTATTTTCAAATTTTTAAGGTTTTGCATACATAAAAGTGTATCTTACAGTTCCTTTGTGAGAGAATTACACACAAATCTGCCGAGTGTCAGTAAAAAGTGTTAAAATCACAAACTTGCCTTTTAGAGAAACAGTCTTTAAGAACAATCTAATCAGACAATGTACTTCATGTTCTAGTTTTAAGGTTTTGCATACCTCAAAGTGTGTCTAAAAGTATCTTGGCAAGAGAAAAAAGCCTAAATCTGCCTAGTGTCAGTAAATAAGTGTTAAAATCACAAACTTGTCTTTTAGAGTCACAATCTTTAAGAAAATAAATGTGTTACAAAGTGATTGACATTCTACCAGTTGTAAAGTTTTCAGACAATAAACTGTATCTAAAAGTATCTTGGTAGCAGAAAAAAGCAAAAATCAGTAAAGTCATCAAAAACAACATTGTTTAACTGGATTGTCTTACTTAAATCAAAAGCTGCCATTAAGAGTCACATTCTTAAATAACATCTATTTAGACAAAGTATTTGATTTTTCTAGTTTTAACTTTTTGCATACATAAACGTGTATCTTACAGTTCCTTTGTGAGAGAATTACGCACAAATCAGTCATATCAAAAACATTCTATTGCAGTATTTTATCTGTTTTATGTGCTAGATATATATATATATTGCACTGTTGGAGGAGCCTGTGAACCGTGTTTTTCATTGACATATCTACACTGTAGCTAATGGGCATGACATAAAGCCTTGAAACTTGAAATTATCAAAACTGCATTGTGTCACTGAAACAGCCCTAAAGAAACCCAATTCCTTACAAAGTACTTCATATTCTACCAGTTGTAAAGTGTTGCTCACTTCAAAGTGTATCTAAAAAGTATCTTAGTGACAAAAACAAAAAGCAAAAAGCATTAATGTTAACAAAGCCTCAAAGGGCTGACTCCTGAGCTCCGTAATGTACCCCTAACATGGCACTTGGACTATTTACATCATCCAGGGAAACACACCAGTAAATACACCTCTCTTTGTCCGCTCTTCAAGCCTCAAAGGGCGGACTCCTGAGCTCCGTGATGTCCCCCTAACATGGCACTTAGATTATTTTTCATCATCCAGGGATCAACACCAGTAAATCTTCCTTATAGTTGCTATAACGCTGGCTGACTTCACTGGCCACTCAGCCTCCTGCCTTCTCAGAAACTCTGGGCCTCTTTGCCACTCTGACTCCTCGTCGAGCTCCTCTGGAGCAGCTCCCCTTGTGACCATCTCGTTGACTTGCTCTGCATAAGCCGTCTTCCACTCTGGGTCTTTCTCAAGGCGCTTTTCGGTTCTTCGGAAGGTTGGCTCCACTCCTCGCTTGTTGTTTGGAAGCAACACAGGATCCACCCTCCACGGGTATGCTGCATCCCAGTGAGGGGATGTGCTGTGCTCATCTTCTGTCGCATAAGTGAGGCCCTCCTTGATCTTCTTGCGCTCTTTTTCTTCTGCTAGGGTCATTTCTTTCCCTCCTGGTTGGCATCCACCGCACCGACATCCACAACATTTGGGTTTGCAGGCCGCACCGATGCTGTCCCACTTCCACCAGTCGAGTATCTCCTTACTGGCTACGGCTGTACTCCGGAGCACTTCCCCTTCTTTGTCATGCCGCTCCTGCTGGAGTTCTCCGGGTCCACGGGGGGTCTCGCTGTATGACACTACGGCCGTTCTCAACGATCTTACGAAGTGGGTTCTGGACTTGTGCATCGCCATGTCCACGCTCTCGAATAGATCGGGATGTGCTCTGCAAACAGTTTTTCCCAGCGGACTGTCCCACAGAACGAGGTCTCCTATCACCCTGGTCTTCTGTGGGGCGAGACGTCCTTCTCTGTGGCTTATCAGAAGCTCAACCTGTTTTGAGCCAGCTCCTCAGTCGCGACTTCTGGGAAAAACCTCTTGAGCTGCTGCGGGGTGACTGCATGGCATACTCTGGCTATCCTCTTCAAGCCATAGCAGAGAAGCTCATGAGCCCTTTCTTTACCCTCTGGGGTTTTCACCCTTACTCTCAGGGTGTACTTCTTGGTAGCGACCTTCATCGTCATCTCTACAACTCCCTGGATGACCAACGTGACATCCTCACCCCTTAGCTGGAGACGTCTGGCGGCTTTGTGGGTGATATAGTTTGTGTCCGAAGCAAGGTCTATCAAGGTACCGATCTTCTGTCCCGCGTTTGCGGTCACCATCATCAGCATCATGATGACTGGGTGCTCCTTTGGTCCACTCTCCATCAGCCTGTTCTAATTTTTGCTGGTGTGCATCACCACTGTGGCCTTGTTGGTGAAGGCCGCCTTGTACTTTTCCAGCAAATCCCGAGGCAGATTGGCCAAGAACGTTTCTTGCTCCTCAGTCAGCTTGGCTTTTCAGGGATGCAAACTCATCAGGTATGAAAAAGGTGACAAGGATCCGAGGCCCGAGCCCCCCGACCCCACGGAATATCGGCTTTAAAATTAGGAATAACAGAGGATTTTAGCAGTCAGAACAACTAAGGCAGCAGTGTTAATAATAACAGAAACACCAAAGAGTCACATCTAATAGAAATATATAAAAGCATTTATTTGAATTGTGTAGCAGTCAGTTTATAATTTTGGCAGCACTGTTGAGCATTTTGAAAATGTATTTTCATGCCTCTGTGCAAGGCTTAGTCTTTCTGTCTTTATAGCCAGTGGTGTAAAGTAACTAAGTTCATAAACTCAAGTACTATACTTGGGTACAATTTTGAGATACTTGTACTTTAAGTATTTCAATGTTTTGCTACTTTGTTCTTCTTCTCCTCTACAGTTCAGAGGTAAATGGTGTACTTTTACTCCACTACATGTATTTAGTACCTTTAGTTACTTTACAGATTTGGATGAATGATGTGAAATATAATCAAGTGTTAAATCAGACTTTAGTTCCACCTGGAGTAAATTCACAAGCTACCCTGCAGTATACAAAGTCATTCAAACTAGCTGCACCTTTACCAGCTTTGAGAACACTTTAATGATCAATCATTATAAAACATATCATATATATATTATTCTGAAATGGACCAATCTGCACAATGACTACTTTTACTGTCGCTACTTTAACTATATTTTGATGATAATACTTTTATACTTTTACTTGAGGAACATTTTGAATGCAGGACTTTTACTGTAACAGAGTATTCCTACACTCTGGTACTTTTACTCAAGTACAAGACCTGAGTACCTCTACTCTTACTCTAGTACAAGATCTGAGTACTTCTACTTTTACTCAAGTACAAGATCTGAGTACCTCTACTCTTACTCTAGTACAAGATCTGAGTACTTCTACTTTTACTCAAGTACAAGATCTGAGTAATTCTACTTTTACTCAAGTACAAGACCTGAGTACTTCTACTTTTACTCAAGTACAATATCCGAGTACTTCTACTTTTACTCAAGTACAATATCTGAGTACTTCTACTTTTACTCAAGTACAATATCTGAGTACTTCTACTTTTACTCAAGTACAAGATCCGAGTACTTCGACTTTTACTAAAGTACAATATCTGAGTACTTCTACTTTGACTAAACTACAAGATCTGAGTACTTCTACTTTTAATCTAGTACAAGACCTATACTTATACCACCTCTGTATAGCCTATGAAAAAAACTAATAGAAAACGAAGGCTAAAGCTAACGTTAGCAGATAGTGACAATGTATGCTAGTTAGCTAGCTCAACGATTCCTTAAAGGAGACATGTCATGGCCATTTCCACTGATCATAATTCCATTGTTGAGGTATACTAGAATAGATTTATATTGTGCAATTTTCCAAACTCACATTGGTTTCTCATACAGCATCTCTGTAAACTACGTGTATTCACTGAATTTCACTCTCTGCCTTTAACGGCTCGTTGTAGCTCCAATAGCTCCAGCCCCCACCCTCACTGTAAGCACGTGTGCTCTGATTGGTCGGGACGTTGTGAATCGCGCTGAGCTCCGTGGAGGTGTTGTTTCCTTGTTTAGCGATACACAGCGAAACACAGCCAAACTCATCCTGAGCACACACAAACTCACAGCCGAAGTAAAAACAATAAGTGTGGCTTGATATTGAGTAAGAAAAAGGTTGATAAACGCTGTGAGAATGGGTCTGCAGAGAGAATTTCCCAACTGTCTGTTATCAGCCTGCAGCCAGGGAGGAGAAATCAGCAGAGCTGCCTGCACTGTGTGTGAGGAAGTCCGTGGATTGGTCAATTTGGACCAATCAGCGGGGGCTTAACGTAACTGCTCCGTGGACGTAACGTAACGTAACGGCTCCACGGATTGGTCCATTTGATTCTTCCGGGTACGGGATGATGTAATCCCGTACCCGGAAGAATCAAATGGACAATGACGTATCTCCAAGGAGGCGTTTTGGGGAGGTATTTTCTGTGTTAGAGTTTTACTCGCTACAGGGTGTACTTTGAGGGTTTTGACTCTGCAGACCGTTTACATGCAGAAAAACCTTCATAACACACAAGGGGACGGGTAATAACCGGAAAAGCATGACATGTCTCCTTTAAATAATATTGCGACAGAAAAAATATTCAGTTCACATCATGCTCTGCCGCTCCGACAGGGAGCTCTGCTCTGAACACCCGAACGGCCCGTTCTAACAGCTGGTGACCCAGAAGGCTCTCCCTGCCTCTGGAGGCTTTCCCAGTCACATCGCCAGCCAGAGTTCCCGTTAGAATATTTTTTTGCCGGTCAACATGTCCGTTAAAGTTTAAATCTTCCGGACAAAATTTGAAAAGTGCCGGTCAAAGGTCTTCTTGGTTATTTATTGGGCTTTAAAACAAATTGATATGATTCGATATTAAACAAACTAATTATAGTAGATTAACTATTCAAAAGTGTACAGTAATTTATAATAACACAGGAATAATAAACGGAGCGCTCTCTCCCTCTCCTGACAGCCCGCCAGTATCATGCAGCTCGCGGATCCAGTAATGAGTGACCCGACAGTAAAACTAAACATAGGCCTATCTATAACTAGTTTAGGTAGCCTAGTTTGAGAGGTAATTAAAATAGCTACGTGTGATATTCTAACCTGAAGTGTGTGTTTTGTTCCGCTCACCGCTGCATGTGATTGTGCAGAGCTGCGTGTCGACTCGTTAGCAGCAGCTGATCTCGTCTCTCCCGTCAGATTAGACTTTAATCGCGTTTATGTCCATATCGATCAGATCTAGCTAGTTCTAGCTAATGATATGACTACCTGCTTATTAAAAGACACCTAAACAATAAGCGTCGCTATGCAACCGGGTGAGGCCACAAAGTATAGCGCAGCATTATGCATTTGTTTACATGCCCACCGGAACCCCGAGGCATTACCAACAGATCAACGCACAATCAATCAACCCATACCGGACATCTCTTTCTCCACGTGTTAGACATTAGAATTGACTATTCTTGTCTGTCACATACTCTTTTGTCTGTCACACACTATTCTTGTCTGTCACATAAGTGGCGCAACTGATGCGGTATTGCGCTAAGGGGAAATTATTTTGACTGGACATTTTGACCGGAGAGATTTAGATTTGCCGGTCTTCAGCATATTTTACCGGTCACAGTCCGGTAATTACCGGCTAACGGGAACTCTGTCGCCAGCGGTAGAAGCTCCTCATGCACCCAGTGAATGTGGGCAGGCGCATACGAGCAAGGTGGACTTTAGGCATGGCTCCTTGCAGGACGCCAACTGCTCCAACGGATCTGCCTGCTGTTCCCGGCGGCACGCTAGCCGAGCCGGGTTGTGCGCTGCCTGCGCTGCGTTCTGTGCTGGCTGGTGGTTCACCACTGGGGTTGGGTGGCGCGTTGACTGAGTCTTCGTTCCTAGTAGCAGTCTCCCATTCAGCCACATTAACAGTATGTCGGTCCTCCACTCTACTCTTTGAGTCACTGAACTCTTGCTCCCACTGGAGCCATAGCGACTCTCTCCGGTCTGTCAGGCTCACCACACGCTCTCCTAGCTCACTTGCATGGGCTGCAGGGATCCAGTTCTTCCATGAGGCCAGTTTCTCGTTGGTCTTGTCGATAGACTCCCCCAGGTAGTTGTTTTGCCTTTCACAGAGCCCGAAGGTTTCACGCTTCACCTCGATCCTCTCTGCTTGGTCCATGGCTCTCTCAGCTCGCCTAGCGAGAAGAGCTAGTTCAAGCAAAGCGAATCTGGACCAGAGAGATGACTTGACTTCCTGTTCGACCTCGGCAAACCTTTGGTCGCAGTCCTCGGCCATCTTCCCGACGTTGTTCAGTTGCTGCCTGCTGGCTTCCGTGTCTGCCTCAGACAGTGCTTCGATGTAGTCGGTGTTGGCTGAAATGAGGTTGCAGTATTCGCTGCCAAACTTGTCCCATTCAGCCTTCAGCTTTTCTTCTGTGGAAGAGTTGGCGGTTCGGGTGAGGATATTCGCCTTTCTGATGGATGCTGATTGAGCTCCAGATCGCTCTCTTTTGAGCTCTCCAAGCATCTCCTCCTCTTCTTCCAATTTGGCACTGGACTCTGGCTTCTCTTTATCGCCAGCCATTCTGTTGTCCAACGTCCACTGCTACTAGCTTCTTCTTTGAGCTTCCTGAAGCTGTGATGGTTCTTCTTCCTTCAAGCTTTAGCTTAAGCCAGGGCTAGCCAACCACTTCCTCAGTGTGTAAGCTTTTTCAGGTTAGGCTTCAGTCAGATAGCCTAGCTAGCCTAGCTTCCTAGCTTCAGGGGGATAGATTGGTAGCTTCTGGTAGCCTAGCTTAGCCTTGCTTCAAGAGGATAGCTTGGTAGCTTCTGGTAGCCTAGCTTAGCCTAGCTTGCGTGTGGCACAGTGGATAGAGCCTTGGTATGGGGATCAGATGGTCACAGGTTCAAACCCCACTGTAGTCAGCATGTCGTTATGTCCCTGGGCAAGACACTTCACCCCAAATTGCTCCTGTGTGGATTGAGTATGTAAGTCGCTTTGGATAAAAGCGTCTAACAAGTAACATGTAATGCTAACTTCAAGCTTGGTAGCTTATGGTAGCTTAGCTTAGACTGCCCAGCTAGCCTAGCTTCAGGTAGCCTAGCTAGCACTTGTTAGCACTCTTCTGCTAGCTAGCATGCATCAGGCACATGGAGCTTCCACAATCTTTTCCCCAGCTGACCGTCGTCTTGGGATTCCTCCTCAGGTCCTTGCTGGTTGTTTTGTTATTTGTCTTGTTATCCCACGCCACCTGGCTTCTTTTCTTCCAGGTGCAACGTCGGTTGATAACTGTTCGGTTTTACTCCCACCGAAAGGGTTGGACAACACGGGGCGTGACCACTCAGCTTTAGTTTAGGATTTATGTTTATTTCATGTGCTCTTCTCCATTCAAAGTTAGCACATGGTATCGTAAGTTAGCTTTTCTTCTCACAAATCCATTCTAAATTAGATTCAAAGTTAACTTCCTCCATAATAAATTAGATTATCAACCTAAGAGAAAACACATAATCCACAAATTACATAAAGCATACACCACAAAAGTCTGTCACCATAAACACATATGTAATCCAAACACTCACCGGCTGCCCGTGTGCCCTGTGGCTGATCAAAACATGAGTGACAAACATTTCACTGGCCCTTTTTAAGATGGCTGACGGTCCCTCATCAAATGAGTCCCAAGGGAAACAAAATATTGGAACCAAGGTTCCCTCCCAACTGAGACCTATTTTGCATGACAATCTGCACAACTAAACAAGTATATTAATGCTTCATGATTGAAATAAATAAATAGAAAATAAATGAATAAACAACCAAAATGAACTCCACAGTGCGTTTAGATGGCCCAGAAGCCTCGAAGTTCTTTCCGTCCACTTCTACAGCCATCGTGAAGACGGGAACATGGACCGGGCACCGGGTTCAAGGGGAACAATTGAAACAACAAGAACAGTTGAAACGAAAGAAGGAACAATTGGATTTACAAACTGAACTGGCAGCAGCAAATGCCAGGATAAATGTGCTCAGCATGGGATCAAGACACACCTCTAGAGCATCAGATGGGATGAGCTCTTACTTTAGAAACCCTACAGCAAGATTTAATCTACATGCAACTGAATTCTCACCTCATCAAGCCCAAACCTCTATTCCCGGACAAAATATACAGACACAACAGGGACATGTTAACATCACACCACCTGTAATCAACAATGGTAATCAAGGTGACATCTATAACGTAATCCAGAGGCAAAATGACATCACTGCTATGCTGGCTCAACAACATCTCACTTCTACTTTACCACCAAGAGACATTCCTGTTTATGATGGTGACCCATTGCAGTTTGAAGCCTTCATCCGTGCATTTGAAAGAGGAGTAGAACAGAAAACTGATGATGAAAGTGACTGCCTGCATTACTTAGAGCAATACACTAGAGGACAACCAAAGGACCTAGTGCGCAGCTGCCAACATCTGCCTCCAGCTCAAGGTTATCAAAGGGCAAAACATCTGTTTAAAGAACACTTTGGTAATGAACACAAGATTGCCACTGCATACATGAACAAAGCATTTACCTGGACAATAATCAAAACCGAAGATGTGAAAGCACTGCAAACCTTCTCTCTGTTCCTAAGAGGTTGTTGCAATGCAATGGAACATCTCACCTATATGGATGAAATTAATGTTGTTTCAAACATGAAAAACATACTTCAGAAACTACCCTACAAATTCAGAGACAAATGGAGGAATAGAGCATGTCAGCTACAGGAAGAGCGTGGGCATCGAGCTACATTTCCTGACCTTGTCGACTTCATAGAGAGACAAGTGAAGATACTGTCAGATCCTCTGTTTGGAAACATCCAAGATGATAAACCAACTGCAGCTATCAAAACTGTTATCTCTACCTTTTTAACGGGAAATTCAAGCCTAAGAGGAAGTAGTTTTGCAACAATGCAACAATAAATGGAATGAAAATACCTCCATCAACCACCAAATCCCTAAATTCATGTTTGTTCTGCAGAAGAAGTGGTCACTCATTGGAGCAGTGTCCACACATCCTGAAGAAAACACACAGAGAAAAAATGGACTTCTTGAAAGAAAAAGGGGTCTTTTTGGATGCTTAAAAATAGGACACATGAGCAAACACTGCCACAGTCGTTTGACATGTTATGTGTGCAACCAAAATCATCCGGAAATACTCCACATTGAACAAAAAGGCAAAAGAAAGGAAGCAGAACACACAGTACAGAATGGGAAACCAATTGAAAATAGTAGTGTCATCTCACCTCATACATGTGGGCACATTGGGGCCGGTGATGAAAACTCCATCTTCTCCATCATACCAGTACAAGTAAAGAGCCACAAAGGTGACAAAGTATTGCAAACGTATGCCTTTTTGGACCCTGGAAGTTCATCTACCTTTTGCACAGAAAGTTTAATAAGGAGGCTAAACCTTACAGGACAAAGGACTAACATTCTCTTAAGGACAATGAATCAAGAAAAAATTGTGTCTAGTCATCATATCTCTGGTTTGGAAATATCGAGTCTGGACAAAGACAATTTCCTTAAACTATCTGATGTTTTCACACACAAGACCATGCCTGTTAACAAACACAATATTCCTGTACAAGAAGATCTTGAAAAATGGCCTTACTTAAAGGGGACCTATCATGCAAAATGCACTTTTGTACGTCTTTTATACATGAATATGTGTCCCCGGTGTGTCAGGGAACTCACCAAGTGTCAGAAAACACAACCCTCTCTCTTTTCCTCTATACCCAAATCTCTAAAAACGGGGCTGCAACGGAGCTGATACAGACTGATACAGATTTGAAATTGTTCTGATGTCAGAAACAGGGAGCTCCGCCTATATGGGCAACTCTCCACCTATCAGTGGAATGAGAGGTTGCCGTGGCATGGTAACAGCATGGTAACAGCATGGTAACATGACGCTCGTGCCTCGCCCCCCTCCTTTGCAGGGGGGCGTGGTCAGCTGCAGCTCATTTGCCACAGAATCAGCCCTTGCAAAAATAGGGCTGGAATACAGCAAATAGAGCGAAATGAGGCATGGCTAAAATGCATGATCTGTTTGGTATTTTGAAAAAAAAAACTTCACAGACATGTTTTATATAGGTATGGCCCTACAATATATTATTCAAATATAGCATGATAGGTCCACTTTAAAGGACATCAAAATTCATGAAATTGACTCTGGCATTGACCTACTCATCGGGACAAATTCTCCTAAGGTATTGGAACCTTGGGAGCTGGTCAATAGCCAAGGAGAAGGACTGTATGCTATGAAGACGCAACGGAAGCAACGACAGCAGAGATTCTAACAGCAGCACCCACACGTGTTTTCAAACAGACAAAATGCTGAAGGCTCCGGAGAAGGTTTGTCACCCGTACAGCCGGAAAGCCACTTACGTGGCACGAGAAGAGATCAGACTGAAAAAGGAAGAGAGACAGAATAAAGACAAAGCAACACGTCGGAGCTGCATCGGTGAGAAGCTGTTGTGGTTTCAGGAACATTTGGATCCAGAAAAGACGGCATTCACCAGAAAGGATGCCTGTGACATCGTTGATAGGTTTGAACCTGAACTTGAGCAGATTGAGCTGATGAACGGCATCAAATGTCGACTCTAAACCAGGGGTCTCCAACACGTAGATCGCGAGCTACCGGTAGCTCGCGAGCAGCTTTTCAGTAGCTCGCCGCTCGATTATCGATTATAGCGTAGTAAGGTTGCTTCTTGATTTTGGACAATTTTATTTTTGAATTTTTTCTGTCACACGAATATCAAATTGGTCGGTGACGCAGAGATCAAGGAACAGACGTGACAGCGGCACAGGGACACCACATACGGAGCAGTCTGCTTTCTAAACCAACACCAGTCCAGAACCAACAGCAGAATGACCCGCTCTGAATCAGGCCCTGTCACTGCTTTATTTGGTTCTGTTCTACATACCTTTGTGAAGCAGCTTTTTCTGACATGAATGTCATGAAATCTAAATACAGAACAGGACTGAGTGATGAACATTGAAATGACTCTATTAGAGTGAACCTAAGTGGGTACACTCCAGCATACACCTGTATGGTGGACTCCATGCAGTGCCAGTCATCTCACTGTGAAAAAGAGTGAATGCACTTATTTTTACACATGTACAGTAAGATGCTTGTAAGGTGGTGATTAAGGTGATGTACTTACTATGTGGGCCATAATAATATGTGAGAAATTGTCGTTTTCTTGGACCTTGATGTGAAGTTAAGATCTTTGATAAGCTTTAGGTATTGCAATTTCACACGTGTACAAAAGTAGCTTAATTCAAATCATGAGGGCTATGTGAATAAATGTAAGCGATGTGATGCAAGTAGCTCTTGGCGACTTTCATTTTTTCAAAGTAGCTCTCAGATGAAGAAAGGTTGGAGACCCCTGCTCTAAACCCTCCTGTGAATTAATGGCAAAGGATATAGAACATTGGAACAGTTAAAATTGCCATTACAACATATATAGGTTTATAAGTTATTTCAAAAGGAAAAAAGACAATAAAATGATTAGTATTAATAATATCTAAATTGTATGTTACATACATAATACATAAAATAGTCAATAAAATGTCAGCAAACTCATTATTACCCAGAAGAACTGGTTCTCTCTGATTGGCCTCCAGTGGACACAGGATCTGTTTGTTTCGAAGGTACTGCTGCAGCACGATTGAAAGCCTCGCCTCGTTAAAGGTATCCATGACAACCGCGCGCACAGCCTTGTAGTTGGCGAAGAGATGGAGAATGGTGAAGAAGAAGAAGAGGCTGAGAGTCAGTCTGAGGGGGAGAAAGAGGTAAAATATGATTCACTGTATAATAATCGTATGGTAATGAATTAAGGTTTTCTAGAACAACACTTACATTGGATTATCAGTGACAAGGGGAATGAGGATTAAACTGATCAGTAGTCCAGCCAGATTCACTAAAGTCTCCTGTGAGGAATTAAAGACACGATGACAAGAATTAAATTCCTTCTTTGCAACCACATCAGAAATGTGAGAAAGTAGTTGTTATGAAATTAAACTGTTTAGATATGTTACAGGAGTAGAACATGCAAATCTGTAAATAACAAAATCAATTCTGGCATAAATCTATTGAGGTTCATAATCAAGGGCCTGGTATTGTACATGATGGATCATTGTCACTAAACCACAATGTTATTCTTCACAAGTAATCAAGCTGTTCCCCCTTATCTACAATAAACAGTCTGACAAAATAAGTTGTATAAATTGAATACCTGACTGCCATCTTTGGCGGAGATGTCAGCCATGTTGTCTCTGCGAGCCTGGTGAACCGTCAGAGCAGCTCTGGTCGCACCGCCTGCCACTCCAACAAGAGACTGGAGAAGATAAAAAAGTCAGCTTGAAACAAATAACAATCTACTCTAAGGAAGTTTTATCTTGCGCAGGAGTCTTGTATCAGTTTGGGAACCACTAGTTAAAGCTTATTTGCCAGGACTCTGTTTCTTTATGACTGGTATTTGTGAATTTAGAAGTGTATTAATAGTCGGTATTTGGATGATCGTTCTTGATATTGTGAAATCAAACATTCATCTTCGAAACAAAGCTCAAGGTTCACTTATTTAGAAAAGTATTTATCTTAGAGAAAGAAACGGTGACTCCAAGTTTTAAACTGTAATCACATCTGGCTAAAGTTATTTAAAAGGTGTCCTTTTACCTTGAATACCCCTGCAGTACACACAATCAGGGTAAAGCAAGCAGGAAAGTATGGAGCCGATATTTCCATGAACATGGCAATGTCATTGAGAACATCAGCAAAAAGTCTGGTAAGAATTTAAAAGAAAAAGTTCATGTTAATGAGCAGACCGTAGACTGTTAATTGTCTTAATTTAGTGCCTCTTCACCATGCATACCTCCATTTTTTGGCCTCGGAGTCTAATTTACTCCTGGAATAAAGACAAAAAAACTGATCATAAAGCGAAATTGACATCAGTGAAAAAGGAGCACAAATATAATATAAAATATGAGCCTACCCTTTCTGCCAAGCGAAGAGGATTCTTCCCAACATGCCAGTTCCATCTGCAGGAGAAACATTCGTTCAAAAGTTGCACTCTCAATGCAAGAGAAATGTACAATAATAGTATATTTCAAGGTGTCACCTCTTAGTAGCCAGGTCACTGTGGCTGCTGCCACTGTTGCCTCTTGGTTTCCAACACCCACACCTTTGAGAGAAGCTTGAGTGGCCAGAGTCCCTGACAGAGAGCTGCAGAAAGCCTGTGAGAGTGAGAGTGAGAGTGAGAGAGAGAGAGGGAGAGGGAGGGAGAGTGAAGGGACGGGAGTTTTAATCTGATGAAGAAGGTGATGATCTTAATAGTTTTGGTGAACCATTTACTGTACCTGCACAGTATCCCAGAACTGGTAGTGCACGTAATCCTCACTGACGCTTTCTGGATAGCCTTGAGGCAGAAAGACACTCTGAAATAAGAAGTTCAAATGTGTGTCTCAGGGGGGGAGGGTTGGATCTTGGATTTTGAATATATTTTCCAGTCCAGATTTTACATCTCATATTTTATTTAAATAAGTATACATCCTTACTTTGAAACTTCGAACAATGACGTTTCCTCTTGATTCCCCTTCCCTCTCGTCTCTTCTCCTCTCTAACACTGCATCGCCTGCACAATACTTCCAGGACTCGGAGCTGCCATATCTCTCTGTGGCCAGAACCACACATCTGTCTGTCTCCATTTAGCCTGTGAGGACCAAGAGACACGCGGGCTGACTAAACTAAAAAGCAGAATTATACTACAGTATGAAATCTGCTGGAATGTATTTACTTTTAGCCCATTTATATTAGTACAGCTGAGCATGAAACTCGACACAATATACGTGTCGTGTTTATCTATGAAGCGCTTCCGTGTTTATTTCCGCGTTCACAGGTTGGAGATTGCTGATTGGTCAATTGGGAGTCTAAGGCGGAGTTTATGGAAACGGTCCAATAATTAATAAGGGTTGAAAACTCCTGATTTGAAAATGCTAAATGGAAGTCATTGTGGCATTTAAAAATAAAAATAAATACAATTTAAAAAAGAACACTTGATTTATTCAATACTTTATTTAGCAATAAAAAACTAGTCCATCTTGAATTATTTGTATGAATGCCGATAAAGTAAATTATTTTTGATCAGATACAGGTTGACTATTTTTACAATAAAATAATATTGAAAGTGTGGGGGAAACTTCTGAAGCAATTGGAGTCAGGACTCAGAGAGACAGAAGGAGAGCTGGAGCTTAGATGGCAAACACTGACGGTTTATTTGGAGCTTCGGCCGGAGAATTCACAAGACATGTCACGGGCCACGGTTTGACCACATGGTTGAGATGCCACAATCAATTCTGAAGAACTCTACCCCAGACCCATGTATTTAGCTAGATCTGAGAGCATAACCAACATTGTGCACAACAAGAAAGAACCATAACACCTCTATCAGCTGACGCCAACAAGCAGGAACAGGGAGACAAAACACTGAGAGCACAGCCTCCAAGGCTACAGGTGCGTGTGCTCAGTCAGGACAGTTTAAACTGATAAACTGGATCAAAGTTATGGGCCTAGGAAAATATTTCCCCAACAGAAAGTAAAACACAGTTAATTTTAAACCTCATAATTGGAAATCTTGTTTGCATCTATTTTGGTCATTTTTAATCTCTGTGATCTTTTGAATCTGTTTTAAATCATTTTGCTTGTCTTTGTGGTCATTTTACATCCCCTTGTTTCTAGTTGTTTTGTGAATGTTTGTGATCATTTAGTATTTATCTTTTCAGCCTGGTTTTGTAAGTAAGGACCCCTGACCTATTGGGCCCCTGGGCCGGTGCCCAGTAGGCCCGTTGCCCAGTAGGCCCGTTAAGTTATCCTTTGATTTATGTTTCTTTTTTCATACCACTAATTCTGATGTGAGAAAAAGCTTGGTTTGTTGTTGCTATATTTAGAGACATCCAAACATTGATTATAACTAGTTTCAACTTCACTGGCGTTTCTTATGTATCCAGAGTTTGAAAAGCATTTATAACTATCATTTTAACATGTGGCTCCATTGGCGTCACTTCCCATTGTTGTGCTGTCTGGTAACAGGGAGGAATTCATCGGACATGATGATTAATACTTATATGATGCAATCAACACGTCTGAGCTGCAACAATTGGATGAGGTGACACATCATATTCCTCCCATACTATTTTATTTTCTCGATGAGGAAAGATTCGGCGGTCTGATAGGGTGTACAGAGGGTAGTATCAGCTGTGGAAAAATGCAGTCAGGAATTCGTCTATCGCTGAGCAAAGTGGAAGTAAATATTTCTTATCTCTTAGTCATAAAGCAGATGGAGGCATGCAAAAAAATATATTATGGGCAAGAAGAAACCTGTTCGACCCTCGGGACCAAAGCAAAGAGTATATGTTTCAAGTTGAGATAAGGTGTTGTTCAAAGTCACAATGTCCAATACTCTTCCAAGATAATCTTAGAAAAACAATGAGGCAGGTTGGAATCTGTGGCTGTTCCACCCTCAGGCAAGGCAAGTGCTGACACACCTTTCCCAAGACCTCTGGTATGCTGCATGGGAAAGAAGTGGGGGGAATGTGCAGTGTAGTAAAACTGCGACTAACGAAAGAGAGAGGAAGCCTAAACTTCGATGACAGATAACAGGATATGAGCACTAATGTAACTGGATGATCTAAGGGTTGACAAGTAGCCTATGTGTGGCAAGAAAGAGAAGAAGGGAAGCGCCTCCACAGTAAATGGGCGTGGAAGTTTCACACAAGAGTTTCGCTCCCAGCTCTCTCTCAACAACTTATATGGCACAGGGCTTTCACAGGGACGGGCCTTGAAGCTGTTTGTTTTTTGAATTCCCACTACATTGACAGTTATTGTGTTTGGATGACCACACGTGGAAATCTTAACCCAACCGTTCATATATAAAGGAAGAAAGACACTTCATTTGGCAGCTGTCACCTTAAACTGGAATACTGTTAAAGGCAAAAGAAGACAAAACACCTGCCTGCCACTTCATTAAGATTTTCAAATCAATCTGGATACACACAGGACAGACTGAGGAGCATTGCATTTGAGATTTAATCAGGTATGTACTCTAACGTAACAATTTATTCATTGGGTTATTGAAATTTTGATCTGTTTTACAAGAAAGACCCGAGTGAATTAGGTTTGATTGTGTTCAACAATGTATTCCTGTGTGTCGTTTTAATTTTCTTTTCACTATACTCAAGAAACACCTGCAAGATTTGGTTTTACATAATAGAAATCTTTATCTTTCTCACTAACGTTTCGTAATCAGCACTGACAGGAAATATTACGTTTCTCATTACAAATGATTCACAGGCGTGTGCATCATTACATGAGAACTATTATTAACCCAGTCTAACGCTCTACTACTGCATTCTTCGTACATGACAAACACGCAGAGTGTGCTGGTACTCTGTGCACCACGCTTTGATAAAATGTTAGATTAGATAACCTACATTTTATGCTCCCATGAAAACTTGCCAAGCAGGAGGTTTATTTATTTTCCTAAAGTGTGATCATACAAGTTTTTCAAGTTTTTTTGTTGTTAAAAGGGAACACTGTGCCCCATGTTGAACCATTTAAAGGATACTTTTGGTTTCATGTTGGAAATAACCTGCTCAGGGAAATACCCATGCTCAACAAAAAACAAACATTGTGAATATGTTTTAAGGACATGTTTAGACTTGTAGGGACCAGTTATTTGAAATTCTTTAAACTTCTGGTATTGTGATTCAGAGTAGTGTAGCCCAAACTGCTCACGCATCAAACGAGGTGAACACAGGACACAAGGGCAACTTAGGAAAACATTCTTTTAGCAATAATCAACCCAGCAGCATGCACCAGCTTGGCCATCAGTTAAGGAAAGTAGCAATATTTCTCTCAAGGAGATCATGTTCAAACCCTTTGAAACAACTGATGTTCCCTTGGGCCAGGTTGAATAATACCTGAACTGATTGTGGCTTTGTTATCATTTTTTGTCCAAAAAACATACCAGGTTTAAGAGGAGGTTGATCTAAAAAGTAAACTTCAAACTGCATACAAAAACACATAAGAAAACATTAAAGCTATACCATCAGGTAATAACAAACCCAACAAATTAGTATAAAGACGAAGGAAAAAATCAATAGGAAAAGCATTTACTTCCTGTTGTTTCTCTGTGTCTTTAAATCAAGTGCAACATAAGACAAAAGGAAAACATATTTCGATATGTATACACTACCAAATGAGTTCAATTCAACAAAAATAAAGTATATGTTTGTGAAGTTGATCCTGTTCAAAATTGAACAATAACTTACCTAGAATCCCTTTGTTATTTTTATCTCCAGAGTCAGTGAGTCTAATTATTAAGGGACATTTAAAATATACGTACATTTGATCAAATCTATCATTCTCTTTGAGGGTTTTTTACTTATGTGCAGGACTTAAAAAATAGGGCTGAATGCAGGCCGTGTTCTGCACTGTTTTTCAAGTTTAATAATGAAGGGAGTAGCCAGCATTGTGCCTTTGAAGTCAGTAGAAAGGTGATTAGGTTCAGATTGGAAACAGGATCATAAATTAAACATACAAGATTGAATACAATATGTGCACTCAGTGGAATTATGTCCCATTGTATCTGACCAACATTCTTAAAAGAAAAAGTTAAAATATAAGCATTTACCTAGGCTTGCCCTTAGACAACAGGGACAACAGTTCCTCGCATGTCCTTTCCTGTAAAACAAACAATGTTTTTTTGCAACTCTTATCAAACTTAAAAGCATAAATCCACCACTTAGACAAATCCTAAAACGGTTCTTTGCTTTTCAGACGTCATTTGCATATTGCTTCCTCAAAATGTTTTTTTTCTTTTTTCTTTAGTAATTATTAATTGACCCTTTCTTATATGCTCTGTAGTTTGCAGAAATGCCCAAATCTCAGGAGACGAGGGAAATTAAAATGGAAGAGGTCCTGCTGAACACCATCCCAGGGACTGGTGACACACCACCTAACGGCACTACAGTGATCAGCATCTCTGAGCGGTGTGCCGCCGCCTCCTGCTGCGAGGACAGGAACCACAGGATACTCGCCATCTGCAGCATCATCTGTGGACTCTCCTGCATCGGATGCAAGGCTCTGAAATATTCAGTCAAGGTATTTCAACGTCATTGAACGTCATTTCACATTGCTGCTGAATGCTCTAAATCAGCAGGAACGCATTTTAAATATAAATGTTATCACAAACTAACTAACCTAATTAAAATGTGAAAGCCACCTTTGTGACAGAGGAAAGGTGACCTCTTGAAGATTTTTCTACCCACTGGGTTTAAGTTAAGATCAGGAGGTCAGAAAGAAACTTCAAATTGTTTTAAATTACTTTGTAACACAAACAGCTGTGAGGTTGAATATTGTCTTTTTAAATCCAAAAACTACACTAACTTAAAAACTAGATAAATGCATATTACATCTGAGTCCATATTTTACATCTCAGTTTGGCTAGCAGATAACAGAAAAACTACTGGCTAGATTTTCAAGTAACTTGGTGGCAGAGCCATTTACATTTTGGATTAGGATTCGAATCACAGAGCAGATACATTAACATTGGTAGATAAGATATTTAGCCTTGGCTCTCAAAGTGCACCCCTAGTTTTCTTTGACTGTTTTCTGATATAACACTACATTCAATGTAATTGTCCTTACTTCAACAGGCTGAGTATACTACAGGTCAAGAGAGAAATCATTTCTTAAAACGGGCAAGGAAATGTGGCATCATCTCCATCGTGGTATGGTTTGCTATTCTGGTTTCAATTCCCATACTGATGGCCTTCGTCTCATACATCGTCACGCTGAAAGAATGACAAACTCTGATAAACTTCTACAGAAGACAACGATAAGAGTGACTTTGAATGTTGATGTTGACAGACAGTGGACAGTACAAACATAATCCATGAAGATATGAGGAAACTGGTTACACAAAAAGGCAGCTTTAGTTTTTCTTGTGCTGACGAAGTGTCCCAGTTTTTTTACTTCTCAACCTTTTATAATATTTTTTACACAACACTTAAAAACAGCTTTTACTTGTTTTTGTTTACCCATACTTTAATATTTATTTAACAATGAGAACATTTGGAAAATTCTAAATCTAAATGACCATATAAAATTCACTTTGAGACATGGCACTACATGACACATTTACATTATATATTAAAGATTAGAAAATGTCATTCCCCAGTAATGACCCAATCCTTATATATTTGCACCTTAAATGCCATTACAATAAAATCATTCTTAGATACCGTATATACTTGCAGATACTCCAGAAGTGAATACATTACTTAAATCTGTGAATCTAAAAAGGTGGAGAACAGGGACTCGTTCATCAAGGATGGGGTCCTTGCAGGAAATAAAATGGCATGGCAGCGCTACATCAGAACAAGACCCTGCGCTTGTTGCCAGCATTATCTTATTGTTACCGTAATACTTTTATTAATGTCAAATGTATCAATATGTTGTACTTTTATACATGTATATAAAAAGAAATATTTCATAATAAAAACTTTTGTGCTAAGAGTTGCTTGAAAGTTCCTCATTTAAATGATGATAACAAATACACCTACAAAACACTTATATAAAAAGAGAACGTCTTACAGTTAAGGCAGCCACAAGAAAATACACACAAAGATAAAGAAGTTACTTTTCCAATACACATTTCAACACCATAAAATCAATCCAGAGAGAACAGGACGTAATAAAGCCAGCAGTGGAATTTCAACACCTCCACTGTTGATTACACTATTAGTCATTATTTTATACAAGAAAAACCCTGTTCTGCCATGAACGTACAAATACAATTGATAAATATTGCTAAGAACATTACAAAGTAGAATGATTAACACATGTCGCCTGCAAACAGACATGACTACATACTGGTTGTGAGATTGGCTACAGCCAATACAAATCTCTTGCTGGCATGTTTTAAAGTTACATTCAGCATCAATAAAGAATAGCTGCCTTTATGGATACACTTGCAATAATGCTGAAAGTCAGGTAAGGAGTACCAATATGTTGCAATGCTTTTCTCTCAAACACAACAATGCAAAAATAAAATCATACTTCATTTGCATTTTTAGAAAAGAAAACGGGTAGTGTAACAAAACGGCGTCATGACTTACCCAGGGAGGTTGTACAGATTTGCAACTTTGGGTCTGAAAGAAAAAGTAGGTTATACTGAAAAGTGTATTATATTGTATAAGTGTTTAATTTAAGGCTGGCAACATTTGTTTATGGACAGTTTCACTCGTCAGATGGAAAGCTGTCGGGGGGGAAAATGGACGGCCAAGGTTTAAGTGCATTAATGACAAAAATGCCATGTATAATGCGATTACCATGTTTATAACCAACTTCTATGAGGCAACACATTTCTGGTGCTATGATGTATTGTTCTCCTCGCAGGGCTACATATACATTACAGAACATTATTCTTAAAAGAATTACTTCACAACAACAATCATATGTGCTGGCAACAAAAGAGCTGAACAATTCACATGTGAATCTTCATGCTGGAAATGCATTCGGAATATTCGTATTAACAGAATGATCTCGCAGTGATTTTGCCTTTTCAGAGGCAGCTGTCATCTGTCGTTCTGATCATGGATCAACCACAGGTTCAGCTGATGGAGCTTGGCACAAAGGAGGGAGTCTGAGTCCTGCACGCT
The DNA here is from genome assembly GCF_902827165.1 of Trematomus bernacchii. Classification (NCBI taxonomy): domain Eukaryota; kingdom Metazoa; phylum Chordata; class Actinopteri; order Perciformes; family Nototheniidae; genus Trematomus; species Trematomus bernacchii. The sequence goes on along the minus strand of NW_022987720.1, from coordinate 15,422,704 downwards.
GAGGGGCGGCTTGTCTCTAGCAAAGGCCCCTCGCCTCTTCCTGGAAGATGAATATCCTGACGTTCCGACACGAACAAGGGGCTTCTTCGGTCTTCGGACCTCGCCGGCATCCAAGAATTCCATAAAACGTTTGAATCGCCTCTGGCCGAACCAGGACTCTGAGCCATTTTTGCGATTGAGAGGCACTTCGAGAATGGTCTCCAGTCGGCTGAAACCAGAGTTAGAAAGTCTTATTAATAAGTGAGTTGAGGAAGTTAAGGGAATGTAACAAGTTGTTAAGGAGTAGTTATTGTGTTTCACATAACTGGGAACTGATTTGAGTGAAGAATGATTCCTCTGGTGCCACCCTGTGGTCAAACCTTGCCTTACTAGCTGAGTACAAATCCACTCTGCACAGGTTTTGGGTGTGTTCACAGGGAAAGGTGACAAAATAAAGTACACTTAAACCATTCCTATAATTCAATGTGGACAAGGTCCTGCTGACAGCTGCTTTTGAAGGTTTGGAGTTATCTTTAAAAAGGTAAAGATTATTCCTGATTTGAACTATACTTGATTTTAAATTCTTAAGTTTGAACATAATCTGTTTATAAATAAAGCTGTATTGTTTAGATTTATCAAGCACTTTAAAACCTCCAGACCAAAGTGCTGTACAGTCAAATAAACAAACAAAAATCACACAGCACAGCTCACACACACCATAAAACAAGTACAAGTAACAATAGACTAGGGCTGTGCAATTAATCGTATTTTAATCGCCATTACGATTTTGGCCTGCCACAATTACGAAAACATAATCGAAAAAAACAATTATTTTGCTTTGCTAGGTTGTGACAGTGCACTGCAACATATTTGATCTAATTAATTTTAGTCTCATTTATTTGTATTTATTTGTATTTATCATATTTATATATGTTTAGTAGCTTGTGGAAGTGTGCTCCAAAATATTTGTTGATCTTGTTTATTGGTATTTATTATTTTGATATTATTTATTTAAATGTATCATTTATTTTATTTATTTTTGTATTGGTTTTTCAGTTGAATTATACGTTCAGGGTAATCAACAGTTAAAAATATACTGTTCAAATTATTATTTGTATTTGTTTTAAAGTTTAAAGTTCAATAAATGGATTTTTTCAAAGTCAATGAATAATCGTATTTAATAATCGTGATATCAATTATTGACCCAAATAATCGTGATTATGATTTTTGCCATAATCGCACAGCCCTACAATAGACAATTTAAAAGCAATAAAAGCAACAATCTAAAAGATGCGAATACGCTAAGGAGAAGAGGTGGGTTTTAAGAAGCGCTTTAAAAGCAGACAGTGTGGAGGCCTGCCTGATGTGCAGGGGCAATCATAAACAATCATAATAACCAAAGATCTTCTTATATTTGATACGAAACAATCCCTTTAAATATGGTTTGAGTGGCGCTAGAAGTTTAAATATGAAGACATTTTCTAATAATATATATATACAAGTGTTCACAGCAATGCTTCAACTAAGCCCTTCATACATTTGCATCTTGAAGACTAAAAAAAAAAAAGTTCTCTTTTCTTTCTTTTTTAAAATCAGAATTAAATGGCTTTGGTAGATTTTGATTCTGCACTCAACAGTCCATAAACTAAACGTAGAGCCAGAAATACAATTTTGTTTCACTGTTCAAAATGTTAAATGTAAAGCTGTTATGCTGTTGTCCAATTCATGACTCATTTACCTTTTAGAATTACATATTTTGTGTGTGTGTGTATTTGTGTTTATATGAATCATTTAACGTGCGATGACAGTCGGTGCTGTATTGTTGATCTTACCCGTCAGGAGGTTTGCTGAAATTCTTATTGGTGTAAATTTCTTCCAAACTAAACTCCTTCTTTTTCGGCCTGTGATGTGACAAAGAAGAAAAACAAACATAGCAATCAGTCTGAATGTTGATCAAAGTGTTCAATAAACAACACGCATGTATTGACAAATTAACTTTCAATGGCATGGCAGAGTGGCCTCATAGTATTTGACCTACTTTCAAACGCTCACCCAATGTAAAGGCAGTGACTTTTGCTTGACTTTTTAAAGCTGGTTGTACAAAACCCCAATGAGTCAGCTCCATTTGCTGATGAAGGCAGTGAGATGCCTTTTAAATACCAAAATCAGTGAGTATGTAAACATTGTGTGGGGTTTAGGGTCATTTGTACCACATACTGTTCCCAAGGTCTAGAGTGAACCTCCATGTGTTTGAGTATTTACCTGATGGCTTTGGGCAGGCCCATTGGGGTCAGGTTGTTCTGAGGTTTGGGTAAAGTTTTCCGAATTCTAATAGACGACACCTTCCCTCGCTCCTCACGTTTTTGCACCACCTGCGAACATGAACAAGGGGATTAGTTAACTGAATCTAAATCCGTTTCTATACTTTTAGCTAAAGATGTCACTACACGCATGTTAAATAATGTATACCTTGATTTCAGAATCTGAAAAGGCCTTTTCTTCTCTCAACCCTATATCTTCAAACTCCTGACTGGATGAGCTCGTGCCCTCGCCGTCATCCTCCTCTTTACTCTGGCGTCTTCTCTCAATGTCACATTTCCCACTGCGAAAAAGATGATAGTAAATACCAGCCAACTGTGAAAACACTCTTCAGAACCATTGATACAAGTACTAATACCACAGTGAAAATGCTCCACTCAAAGTCAGAGCTCTGGATTCAAAACCTTACTTCGGTAAAAGTATTTATATTTTGTTAATCAGCAAGGTGTACTTGAAGTATCAAAAGTAAAAGTACTCATTGTGCAGCAATTTATATCAACACATTTGAGTATCATTGGCATCATCAAGTGAAAAAACGTTTTACCTGCTGCTAAAGTCCAACGGAGCTCTAAAGTCGTCGATTCTTTGGATGGATATGAATGGGTATAAAGGAAAAGAGGAGGTGTGGGAGGAAACGGACGTGCTGGGGCTGACTGCAGCTCCTCTACTGTCAACTTTCGTGGAAAGGAAAGCCAAGGGGCTTGAGAGGAAACAGGAAGCAAGAGCTGAGAGGGAGGAGCTGGGAGAAAGTGCAAAACTGGGAGACAGGAGAGAAGAGAGAGATCTTCTGGACGGGTACACCTCCTTACGCAGGCAGAGGGGGGCGATCTCCCTCTCCACCTCTACGCTGCAGACCGTGTGTCGACGAGCCCGCCGCCGGTCTTTCTGGGAATGATGGACAGAAGGAGTGTGGGGGGCTAGGGGCTGGTGTGGGGAGCGGATCCTGCTGAGCTGCGGGGAGTGCAGAGTAGAAGTCCAGAGCGTGTCGTCAGGTTGAAGGGACAGGATCTCTGGACAAGAGTAGCTGCGAAACAGGCGCGTTGAGGTGCCGTTCCCTGAGGAGCGGGAACTCGCTGTAGCCAGGTCTGCATCGTCCATAGAGATGCAGTTTGTCCCCTCCTCACCTTTAAGAGTCCTACTTTGCAAAACTCTGCATTTTCTCTTTTGGTTTTCTGCTCTCCTTGGCTTCATGTGAACCCCTTTTGTACTAGACCTTAGCCCAGACACAGTCACTCTGCTTTGGTTACTGGCCTCTACCTCTTCTGACACAGAAGCAGCACTCCTGTCTTTCCCTTCAACAACATGGTTAACTTCAATATCCAATTGTACATTACCGTCTCCATTAGGTTGAGAGGATGAAGAAACAGGTTGTTGAATACTTTCAAAAGGAGTCATTTCAAAATATACAGGGTCCATTGAGATTTTACATTTGCCTTGTTTAGGCTGGTTTTCTTTGGCTACCAAATGAAGGTTATTGACACACTGCTTTGTCTCTTGATTCCCAGCTGACATAGATGACTTATCAGCCACTTTTAAAGCCTTTTTGGATCGTTTGGGCGGCTGCTTCAGTTCCTTTTCCAAGCTCTCCTCTTTCTGATCATCCTGACCGTTATTCCGATCTGCGAGTGTGAGTTGTAAAGGCTTCATTGATAGTGTTGATGAGGTAGTAACCAAAGTGCTGTCTGCTTCTGTAGTTGAACCCGATTGGGTTGGCGATTTCCGTTTTAGTGGTTTGTCGTTTATATTCCTGCGCTTGCTTGTGCTTTGGAGGGGCTTTATAGAAGGACGGACAAAGACCACTGATAACGGTTCCTGCTCAATTTCTTTTGCAGGGGTGGTTTCTAGTTCCTTACTGTTTGACCTTGTCTTTAGTTTTTTGCAGGAGCCACCCGTTGGCTTCACCGTGCGACTGCTGCCCTTTTGGTTGTTTTCTGACACACCTGTGATTTCATCCAGAGAGCAAACCAACATCGCATCAGTCTGTGTGTTAAACTCAGGCTGTAATTCTTGTCCTACTTTTCCTTTCTTATTTTCTCTTTTTGAAGCAGCTTGTCTTTTCCTAGCAGGCTTCAGTGGCTCTTCCTTATCTACAATGGGATTTGCCATCACAACTTCATTTATATATGGTTTCAAAAGGCCACCTTCTGAGGCAACATTTAAAAGCTCTTGTCTTTTTGTTTCCTTTTTAGATTTATCTGCAGTCAATCTCTTCTTCTTCACGGCTTCTTGAGAATCACAGTCCAGTTCCACACCCCTCTTTGCTCGGATAAGAGTTGAAACGGAGTAAGTTTCAGGTCTTAGTCCACACTCCAGCTGCTGAATATTCACACAAGGCCTTAGTGTCAATCCATTTGCGTCATTTAAGTTATTATGATGTGTTTGGCGAACCATAACTTCTATTCTTCTGCCTTCATCCACATGACCAAGCTGAGGACAGTCGGTGTCAGGCTGAGTAGAACAGACGGAATCCGTTTTGTTTGATTTGACAGAATTCATGAAAGAAACCTGCTCATCACTAACCTCCGACTCTTCCTTCTTGACTTTGGATTTTGAAGATTTAGAGGCAACTTTCTTTACTCTTTCTTTACAAATGATATTAACTGTACATTTCCTAGGCAGTAGTTTACGCTGGACAGTCACATTGCCTCTCTGGTCCTCCATAACACCAGAAAACTTGACATTGGAATCATGTGAGGCACTTCCGTTGACATCTTCCTCAGAAACAATGCAGGGTAAGGGACAGTGTTGCAAAGGCACAGCATCAGGAGAGCTTATTTCCTTTTGGGTTATTGCACTTTCATCTGCCTGTTCAGAGCCGTGTGTTGGCAACTCCACATCAAACAGTAATTTCTTTGAATATTTAAGAGCAGCAGTTTCTGTGTTTTGTGAACCTTCTACTTTACTGAGCCTCTGCTGATCATCTTCAGCATCCGGATTCCTATTCTCGCTTTGTGCGTCTGGATGAAGCGTACCGCTCTGCTCCGAGTGTTCAACATCAGATGATGGATCGGCCTGTAGCTCACACTCATCGAGTTTGTCTGGATGGTCCGTGCATGGTGGAGGAATAATAGCTTTGAAGAGTTTAACAGGACTCATCACTATCTCTGTGAAACTGGCCATCTTTGATTTGAGCGACTGAAATAAGGGGCCAATCACCCATCCCTTCGGAGCAACAGCCAATCCCTTCATGCATGCGCCCATGTCAGATTTAGTGGCGTCAGGATTCTGTGTGGTGTCCTCAACAAACTGCTCCACTTCAATGTCCGCAGCAGAGACGTTTGGTTCCTTTCGTGGGCTTTTGCCAGGTCTACAAAAACGGAAAGGAAAATTAGGCTCTCAAAACACATTCCACTGATAAGAAACATTACTGTTATGTCAAATAACAACACCCACATATAGTTGTTTCATGAAAACTTTGATATATGTTTAGTGTCAATACAAGGTCAGAGTTCTTTATTTATTGAAACATTCAAAAATCTATGCCTGTTTTTATCTGGCCTGATGTTATAGGTCATATGGAAAACTACTCAAAGTATGCCTGCATTATATATTCTGACCATGATTAATGTTATTTAAATACTGTTTCTTATTGTTCACAAGTGTTGAAAATATATATTTTTAACTAATACAATTTAAATGAGCACATGCATAAAAGGAACATGTTGGCAAGCAGTTTTTCTAGATAAGTCAAAACTTCAAAGTAAACATTTCAAACTTACTGATTTTGGGGCTCGGCTGTTAAACTGACATCAAATCCATCCTTGGAAAAAAAAGAAAAAAGCACAACAAAGTTTAGAGTCCTTTCTCATAAAATCAACTAAACAATAAAACACAAAGGCTGTCGTTTAGAAAATGTATTATCGGCTACTCTTTCATTATAAAACAAAAAGTATATATTTATATACATTTGAATTTCAGTGCTCTAATTTAAGATTAGCAAAAAAGCTTATTTTGATCAAATTTTGTTAAAAGAATGGAGGACATTAAGTTATTTTTTACATATTAATTAACTTGATATATATGAAACTGGTATTCATTCACTTCTACCTTTTTGCAAAACAAGAAGACAAATACAACGCATTGTTAGTCTATCCCCCTTACGCATTAGTGGGTCACATTAAGACAGTGGATTTCTTGTCAGATGCAGTAGACCATGAAGGAGGATTACAATCCCTCAATTAACCCTCACACCCTGCTCACTGTACAGGTCTCCAATGTTGACATACACAGCCGTACAGCAAGCTGCTGCACAGATTAGACACAGAAAGCTGCATTACATAAAAAAACACCACCAAGTAGGGCATGAAGACCAACAGAGACACAGAGAGGGTCGAGTGTGGAAACCTCTAGAGCAAGGAGAAATGCCACTGACCTCGTTTTGTTTCTTCAGTGCATGTGTGCCTTCAATACTTGACTGCTCGGACTGCGACACCTACAAACCAGAGATATGCATAAACAGTTACTCATTTGATTGTCGTAACATGAATGATCTGAACCAAGATTATTTATTTTTAAACTCCTACCATGTTTGCACTCTCCCTTGGTTTCTTTGTGGGCGACGGATCCAGTCTGGATGATTCCTGAGCTGCTCCGCTGTCTGTGTGGCTCTGCTTTTCAGGGGTTTGTGCTTTGATCTCTTGAATTCGGCCACTCCTCCCGTGTCCAGATATTCCATTATCCACACAGCTGTGAATGTTTAAAAACATTTTCAGAAAATCAAGTCAATATGAAGTCTTTTTTGTTTTAAGTACAGTGAGAAAAACAGTACTTTAGGTCTTAAAGATGAGGAGGGGGTCAGGTTTTATGATAGGGATGTCCCAATCCGAGTCCTTTAGTATTAGGAATCTACTGATATTCAGTTAATCAACCTTATGGATCTTTCATAATTAGTTATGATTTACCTTATTCTTCACACGCTACAATTTTTGAAGGTACTTAATAATAAATATGAAGTTGTTGAGTTAAATTACTGACTTGATAGGTTTATTAGAAACATTTCAGGAATCAACATGAAGCGATAAGCTAGAGAGAGGATGTATGACTGTTGGAGTTCTTGCGGACTACAAAAAAAACTCTGCTTGCATTGCAGAGTGATGCTTCAAGTACCTCATGATTTTGGCTGAGCACAGACACAGACAACAGCCACGTTTTATTTTAGTCTGCCATCAAGTTACAGACAGCGTTAACTAAAGCAGTGACAGCCAATATGACCTGCCGTCGCTTCATCTATTTAACCGTCAAAAGAGTCCCATCAAAAAGAGTAGTTGCTAGCTGAACGTTCTGCACACTGCTCTTTGTTAAGAAGAAAGAGATACACCATTAGTGAAAATGAGGGAATAGCAAATCCATTAAATTGCCAACAGGTGTCAGAACTCTGTCACCAAATAATGAAAAACATCAAAGTTTGAATGATGCATGGCAGTCCAACAGATGAAAACTATATGTTCCTAGTATAACAACTGATGGAAATGAAAATGTAACAAATAAGTGTGACGACCCCTCCACACCACGTGGGGTGCCGTCTGGTTGTGTGTGTGTTTGTGTTTGCAGGTTCCATTGCCTGACGAGCTGCACCTGTGTGACGAGCTGCATAAGCCTTGATGAGCTACACCTGGCCGGAAGCCTTCAAGATGAGCCCAGCCGGATACGTCACTCTCGTTCTTCTCTGGGCACTTTCCCCGTGCCAGCGTCAGGGACCTGTTGCTGGTTCCTTTTATTTGTTTGTTTGTTTGTTATGAATAAACAAACATTATATCATACCCCTCGTCTCGCCTCCCCCCATATGTTACAACCCGGCTCCTGGGCTGCAACATAAAGCGGGGAGGCGAGACGAGGGGTATGATATAATGTTCGTCATATGAGAGGCCCCGCCTTACATCTTCCGCCACAGATTTGGGGAAATTGGTCCGTGCGCAAAACATTGTGGGGATTTTAAGACCGCGGAGTCTACTCATGTGCAGCCTCGATATTTCTCCAAACGTAGTACGCCGGGCTCGGTAGAATTCCAAGTATGCTGGAGATTGGAACAGTACTTCGGCGGCACTCGATGACGTAGTATGCTTGAAATAGTGGCTCTGAAGCAGCTTTACTCGCGATTGAGAAACACCCACACACAACCAGACGGCACCCCACGTGGTGTGGAGGGGTCGTCACAATAGCAAAAGTTTCCAGAGGATGTACTCGTTTAATCCGTAAGTCCAAAACTGTGAAAAAAAGTGTCACAAAGCAAGGAGAGGAAAATAGACTCACAGCAAAAGAAAAAGGTGCTAGGACAACTATACCTGGGAGTGATGGAGGAAAGGGGGAGGAGAGATGGAGGAGGTTCACTGTGGGGGGGTGCACTACAGAAACTGTTGGAGGGAATAGCATGTTCATCCATTGGACAAACTATCTGAGGGAGCGAGTCACAGGGATAAGTCAACATCCCCTTGCTCGCTCTTTCTCTCCGTGTCTGTCCTTTTCTGAAAATAACAAGAAAAAAACATGCAGGGTATCACATCAGCATTAAAGCACTTCAAAATAAGTCTTTAACATTCACTTACTTTTCTGACCTCTGGGATGGTTGTTTCTTCTGAAATGAGCAACAACGTATTTTAGTAATTTCCTTTTTGAGATTTCTCATTTACATAATTGATTTCAAACCTGGTTCTTTTTCAAAAAATAATCACAAGATAAAATATAAAAAACTGACTCAATTTGAAAATGGCCTTCACATTTTTCTCTCGCTCAAGATGATTTTTTCAAATGTCTCGTTTAGTCCAAAAATAAATAAATACTGTCTCGGAAAAATACAGTATGATGTGAAAAGGTTAGAGAAAAAAAGACTACACAAACACATGTTTTGGATTTGAGCGTATGTGAGACATTGTCGTTGGCACATAAATTAGTTAACTTGCCCTTTCTTTGGCAAAAGGTTGGCTACATCTAACGTTGGACTAACAACCTTAAAAGCTAAGCTGCTAACTATTTAAATATGTATTTATTTCATTGCATTTTTTCAATCAAATAGAAGGTGCGATTGGTTCGATTAACACTGGGCTAGGTCTAAATGCTGGAAGGGGCACTGTTTCACATTCAAACTTTTATGTTGGGGCTAAGCAAACAAATGGAAAGGTTAGCGAAATGTGTTGTATTGTATACAACGGATATGTTTTTAAAAAGTGTATTAGCGCCGACCACCTTGGCGTTAAGCGCTACATCTAAGCATAGCTTCATTGTAACTCTCGGTTAACACTGCATGGTTTGGCTAACACCGATATTCACACAGTGTGTAATATACAGTTAACAGTGTCTGTTCCGGGGAATAGCCGTAGCCACCGGTAGCTGTCATCTCTGCTAACGCTCAAACGTTTTCTATGAGGTAACTAGGCACATATTGGTTTAGCAGTTCAGTTGCTTGCAGGTTTTATTGCTAAATCACAGTGAACAAACTTACCAGAAACGACCAGCTGGCTGGACTGAGGGAAGTATTCCGACCTCACCGTAAACAAGACATGCCGGACGGCGCCCTACAAACGTATCCGTTTATACAAATCTAACATCCAGACAGATAGATCATCCAATCACAAGACGTGTTGAATTCTGACCAATGACAGAAGACTTTGAAACGTCGTAGGTGGATGGCATGGTGAAAGAGCGCTGATAAAAGACTCAATTAAAAAAGTGAGTCTTCTATTATGTCCTCGGGTGACCTAGAATATTTTTAGACACTTAATTGATTAACTGGAGATGATGAACTTAAATATAATTAGAAAAAAATCAATAAAACAGTTGAAATGAAAAATTATCAATCACACGTGAAAATGTAAGGATATATCACATGTATACATTAAATCAGTGTTTTAGTGAGGTAGACTCCCAGACAGCAAGAGCAGCTCTACTTTATTTATTTCCCATTGATGCATGTGATAACTCGGAATCCACCGCTTCATCTCCAGTTTTTGCAGGTTTCCACGGCATGTTGCCATGTTCCTGTTTGATGCCTCCTTCTACTACTATTGTTAGTCACATTTTTAAGAGTTATTATTTAAAATATGTTTAATTGTGTTAATCATTACGTGGTTAAAAATGAAGGCAAGCCTTGAACCTGGAAGCGGCCTAGCATCCCATTGATTCATCTCTTTTAAATATGTTCACATTATCTTTTTTTGTCATTTTTTATGACTAATCGCAATTCAATATTGATGTTTAAAATGATGCCGGTTAAATTTACAAATTAGTACAGTAGTACATTTTACATTAACAGTAGTAGGTAAACAAGTGTAAAACAAAGAATTAGCCATAAATGTCAATGTGCAAATGAAAGTCACGTGGAACAGCGATTTATATTTTACTCAGTGACCAGAATTAAATCAATTCTTACTGACCTTAGTTAAAAAAAGAATAAAATGGTTTATGGCAACACCACGTTCATGAGTCATTTATTTAAAAACAATGTACAGAAAACAAAGCCTCTGTTAAAATTACATATTTAACGCAAAATCCTTGGTTGAATAGACAGAAGACGGGCTTAGGCCAAAAGATGACTGTCAAGAGTGATTGTGATTATAATGAATTAGCAGTTATACACAAATCATGTATACAGCTCAAAATCGATTCTCTTAGAGTTGTAGAACTGCGCTCCCTCCTGGTCGATCCTCTTGCAGTAAACGCCTGTGCTGAAATAGCCTTCATCCACCCAACCCTGGAAAACAGACAAGAAGATTAGAACCAACCAGGGGAGATTGAGGCTAAAGGTAGAACCAACCTGGAGCACAATAATCTCAAGACATAATGGGATTTACAATTAAGTTTGCACGTACATTAGTTCTGAGGAGAAGAAATAGTCATAAAGGTAAATGCCTGAATTAGGTTGCATCAGTACAGGTGCAAGTTATATAGTTTGTGCGTGTGGAACTGATTCAAGCACTCCTCCTAATGCACATTATCATTTGTGCCTTTTCTCTTTCTATTATTCTCTCTTTTTTTGGAATTCTCAATGACATCTTAGTATTACATCATAGGAAATACTTTTCAGTTCGATTGGGTAATGTGACCTGTTCCCTTTTGGGAAAAGTGTATGTTCAATGTTTGCAAAGTGTGAAATGGAAATATGAGAAATGTTCTTTATTTTTTAAATGAAATAACTCCACCACAGTTGTCAGTAATTTGCTACTTCCGTCCCAAACAAGAGGATTGTGTTGAATCTCTGCCTTAATACGAAGTTGTTGTTTTTTTGCTGTACCGGACTCACACCAAAGCGTGAATCCTTAACCAGGGTATGACCCAAACAGTAACCGAAACACGTAAGAACTGCTTTGTCATTAAAACAAAATGGGTTTAAGAGGATACCTGCATCTGCTGACTGTTGAAGGGTCCAAAAACCTCGGAATCATCCGTATTTTCCCATTTGTACTCCCACATCACCCCGTCACTCACTGAAAAAGACAAAACAGAATTTAACAAAACAAGAAATGTAGTTCTATTTAAAAAGGGAAATGAATACCAGTAAAACTGAAAAACCTGTGTTGTCTTCTTCCTCGTCTGATTTGCCTGTATTCTTCTCGTCAAATTTGTCTGCGAACATGTCCAGTTCATCTTCCTCTCCATCACCACCTGGGCTCTTCTTCACGGCTGGGCGCTTGCTGTTCATGCTTTTCATCAAATAGGCCAGTTTTTCATATGTTTGCTGATAGATCTCAAACATCCCAGATCCAACCAATCTGTCAGCTAATGCTGTGAGTCTGTCAAGCTTCTCTGTGTCTCTTTTTGCCTCCTCTGTGGGTTTACTGTCTTCCCTCAGCTTCCCCTTCTTCCGTCCTCCAAGGCCTCCTAGCCGCCGGAGCGCCTTGGCAACCGTCTCCCCAGGATGCAACAGTTCGACCACAGCCTCAGTGAGCTGGTGCTGTGTGAAGGACGCCAGAGGGTCCTCTGCAGGCTCCATTTCCTCCTCCTCCATCTCCTCTGCTTCCTCAGTGTTTGCTTGGCCTGCCTGCTTCTCTTCCCTCTGTTTCTCTTCCTCAGCCTCATCCTCATCACCGACTCTGCGTTTCCGTTTCGCTCCAAGACCTTTCTTCTTTTGTTTGAAAGGTTGTTCTTTTACTCTCACCTGGAAGAAGCGACTTATATTATTACACAGTGCTTGAAAGGTTTTCAGAGATGAAGAAAATATCCCTAAAATAAACATACCCAGTCAATGTTGTCAAGCCAGTTGTCTCTTATCTCTTCTTCCTTTTTGACGAAGTAGTTTCCTTCAGAGTCAAAGTATCCTTCCTGCATCTCCTCATCCAGGTTGAAAGGTGTAATAGAAACTCCCTCGTCATAGTCGATTGTTGCTCCCTCTTGGCCTGAAGACATAGTGAGTGTGGTTTAAGGTGACATCTTTAATGACGCTTCATGTTTAGACAAAATATTTACTTTCCACACTACACATATCACTGGTATATAGAAAGGCTGAACCAACTCATTTGAAGCATAATCCCTAAAATGTCTTTCAAAATTCAAAATTAACATTTGAATGCTGCACTTTGTTTTTTGTAGGAATACAATATTGTTTAAATTCTGCCCAGTTGTATATAGAGATTTAGCTGAACTTAAATTGTATTATTATACTATTTGTAGAATTAGATATTTTGTGGTGGCTGTATAGAATTGTTTTGGAATAATTTGATCTAAACATTTCAAAAGAATAAATAACACAATTTCAAAATGACATTCAACACAGCCCTAGTATGTAGCAGACGTGGTCAAACTTTTTTTTAGAAGAACATGGAAATATAAAAGCAAAAGTGTATGTGCCTTTTTGTTTATTCAATACATGTATACTTGAAGCATAAGTCATATCATAGTTCAACAATTAAACAAGACATACCCTCCACGTCATCACTGGCCAGCATATCATATTTGTTGGTGATTTTTGTGTCTTCCCCTTCATCCTCTTCATCGCTATCAAGGGAGTGTTTGCCCTTAAACCTAGCACCTGGTCCAGTAACAGCCTCACAAGTCTGGTTCAAGCACAAGGGAAAGAGTTAAAAATGTGCATTAAAACATAATTGAACATTTCAGTAACATTTTCCTGCTAGTTTAAGCAACTTGTGTTCTGATAACAATGTTGTTGATCTGGCTCTAAGGCACACTACATGTCCGTTCATAAAGACTTACATTTGAAATTGATAATTGTACTTAACCTGAGTATTTCCAAAGGAATCTTATTAACATTAAAATATATACTCCACTACATTAATGAAAACCCATGTGTCTCAAAATGTGTTGGTTCTTCTGTAAAACTAAAAGATGAATATTCCTTTATGGTTTGAAAACATTCTACTTCTGAAGGTAAATAAACTATTAAAAACCCTTCTTGGATGACAACGAGGCTTTTTAAGGGAATACAAAGTTGACTTGTGATATACGCTACTTGAGTGGGATGTAATCCGATCTTTTGTTTGTAAACAATGATGTGAACGGGACGGTTGAACCTTTTTGCTTGGGACGTCTTCTTCCAGCTCTATCTCCCCTTCCCCGTCCTCAAATGTTACTTTCCTCTTCGGCATGGTTCTACAGAAGACAAGACAGTGGCTCTTATTATTCAGAAGTGGCTGTAACAGTGGTGGCTGTGTTACTTAGATCCTGTTTACGTTGTGAATACGAGCGGTAACCTCAGAGCTCATGTTAGCATCGTTGCTAAAACATTAGCCAACAAAGTAGACACGCAGCGTGTAAACAACAAGAAAAAGCATAGGTCACAGTCCACCCTCAGGCTAGAGGCAGGTTTACATGAAGTAAACTAGTACAATTCAACCTGCATATTAAATTGATATGACAAATAAACTGATATTTAGCTGAAAAATTGATCAAACCCTGCTGAAATGAATTCAAACGACGTTCGTTTTCTTTTCTTCTTCTATGGTTTTCTTCTTCCTCTCTTTCTCAATGTTAATGCTGGTTGGTAGATGACAGACCGGGGCATTACCGCCACCACCTGTTGGGGAGGTTGGTTCACATTCGGAATGACGGTGATATTTATTTGCAACATACGGAAATAATAATAATGAATATAAAAAATGTACAGGCTACTAAGCACAACGTATGTAGTGTTTTTCAGAGGAAATTAGCCATGTCGGCTAAAGCTGCTCCATTTACTGTTTTTGTGACAGTTCATCAATGGGGACTGTCCACAACACTATAAATAAATAAACTAAACTAAATATAAAAAATGTACAGGCTACTAACCACAAAGTATGTAGTATTTTTCAGAGGGAAAAATAAAATACCAACATTTGTGAAAAAACATCGGGCGGAATTCTGGAAAGACAAAAGTGGCCAGTGAATCTCAAACTATTGAAAGGTTCATATGGGATTAAAAGTTCTCAAATATAAACTGGAGGCAGTTCATGATACAATGTCTAGAAACTGTCAATTAAGGTACTCAAAGGGGATGGGTATTTTTATTTCCTTTAACAGACAAACTGTCCTGTACTATGTATAATGTGCTGAAAGTGTCATGTCTGCAAAAAACCAATAGCCTACAAATATTTTGAAAAAAAATTAAATTAAAATAAAGGTACTCAAATAACTTATTTGAGTACCTTTGGTAATAGTGGATTTATAATAAGAATTTGCTGGTCTAAGTGTATCTCTTAGAATGGGACATATGATAAAACTTATGTGTAACCCACACTCAAAAGTCAAAAGTCAAAATTCAAAATTCAAATGTGCATTTTAACCATAGTTGTCTAGAGTACAGTTTATCTTAGGTGAGCACACATTTGTACTTATATCTCACACTTATTTTTGCATGAATATGAGTTGAAACTATTGGCGTTCAAGTTTAACCTTTAGTTCTCGATTGAGGCTGCGGTGACGCACTCCCCAGTATAATAAACCCTGTAAATCTCTTCACCTTGAACTCATTTAGACTTTGAATCACTTGGGGTCCTTCAGGATACAAAGGATAAGTGTGTGTCAGAAATAGAAACAACAAGCAAAGAAATGTAGAGGCACAATCCAAAGGTCATGTAATGCCCATATTTCCTTACATTATATAAGAATTTTAGAGCTAAATGCAGAGCAAAGGATCAGGGTATAACATTGAGATAATTTGACTGAATCGTCAGTATTCACCAAATAACATTTGCTTTACACACCATTATAGTTTAAAATAACACTCAACTGACATCAAGAAAAGTGACACAGAATGCAGAAGTGAGAGGGCCGATGAAAATACATCAGATCTCACTTCAACATCCAGCATCTCACTTCCAGCAGTTCTTATCAGCGACTGCTTGGTTCGGCTGATCCACCAGGCAGCTCGGGGTAGACTCAAGCGGAGAGGAGAGAGAATATAATATGTCAGGATTTTGTTACCAGGAAGTGGGGCGAGTTATTTATATTTCAACACTCATCCTCTCGTACCCGAGGGAGAACCAGTGCTAGTAACCTGAAACTATATTCAAACATTGTCTGGTTCTGGATGCAACGAACTGATGAACAATTAGCTTTCTGCTTAGAAACTCTGCGGACCCTGAGAAGAGAATCTGTAAATGTTAATAATGTAAGGACTGTGTGGAAGGGTAAAGTGACCCTGTGAGGGATTTAACATTGGCAGAGGTAAGTCGGAGTCACTGTTTTCTATTCTGTCACTGCTGTGTGAGTCACTATGAGAACTATGGAGGAACATGTTTTTATTGGTATTACTTTAATTTT
Source organism: Trematomus bernacchii (assembly GCF_902827165.1). Lineage (NCBI taxonomy): Eukaryota > Metazoa > Chordata > Actinopteri > Perciformes > Nototheniidae > Trematomus > Trematomus bernacchii. The sequence continues at coordinate 15,406,723 of NW_022987720.1, read as the reverse complement.
GCTACTGGTATTGTCATTATAACTTATACATTATTGCAGTTTGTAGTATTTTACTATTACATTAGTATTTAAAGTAAAGGGTCCTGCTTTAACTTGGGGTCACTCTGACAGAGGCTTTTAAACCTCAAGCATAATGAATATTAATATAGTTGAAAGTGAAAACCCTATAGCTCTTATTTTAAACCAGGTTATTGGATGATTTCAATTGTTTTGCTCATTCCTTTACTGACGCATCCGTACCTAAGAAGTATCTAACTGTTATAGCTGATTTAGATGGGGCCAATTCTTCTTCTTCATACAGGCCTGCAGGTTCCACTTGTTTTCAACATGGTGGGTGCATTACACCTTTCATAGTTTTGTTAAGTAAAAGGAATATAAATAACTAAGATTAAATAAGCATATACGTATTATGTATTATGTATTATGAAATACTAAACAGATGTACCTCAAAGAATACTTTTTAATCCTTAAGTAATGATATTGTCTATTACATGGACGAAGCTGCTTTCAAACCTTAATTATAAGTATAGTTTGAGGATATTTAAGATGTACTGAATTTAACTTAATAAAAAAGTGAGAATTTATTGTAGCTGGAGTTATTATTAAATGTATACATGCCAGGGAGTTTCTATATCTTATGCCCTGAATGTTAAATCACTTTCTCTTCTTCAGGTGGTGGGATGAAGCTCCATGAGAAGATTCTGACCCATTACCTTTCATGCACCTCTCCGGTAGATAAAGAAGGATACCTTTTCAAAAAGGTTTGGATGAACAAAAAACACAGACAACATGATATAACTAAATCATAAATTCTGATTTCCTTGTAAGGGTAAATGTAATAATCCAGTTTTCCTTTGCCATGTTTCTTTGTAGAAAGAGAGAAATGCCACCTACCAGCGGCGGTGGTTTGTCCTGAAGGCCAACCTGCTCTTCTACCAGGATCGCCCCGCTGACAGACACCTGCTGGGGGTCATTGTGCTGGAGGGCTGTGCGGTCCGGCGCTCTGAGTCTGAAGGACAGTTTGCCTTTTCCCTGGTGTTTGAAGGGCCCGGACTGAAAACATACAGGTTTGCAGCCGGGGACGGTCAGACTCAGGAGAGCTGGGTGAAAGCTTTGCTCTCAGCCAGCCACTGCTACCTCTCCCTGCTGGTGAGAGACCTGGGGAGGCAGTATGAAGGTGTGTGGTCTGTTTATTGGTACCAAGAGATATTTCTATATGGTTAAAAACTCTTTTCAAAATAACTCTTTACTCATTGCCTGCATTATGATTTGCTCTTTCAGTATCTTGTGAAGTTTTACAAATTGTTAAAAAGAATAATTACCTTCTATTGAGGAGTATAAGCTATAGCAATAATTAGGCAACAAGCAAAGACTTCAGAAATGTATTTAATAACTTTTTTGAAGGCCTAGTGATGATTTAATAGATGTATTACAAACATTTAGTTGGACTAGAAGACACATTTTGTTGCCCATTTCCCCCTGTTGCGTTAACAGGGACAGTGTTATCAATCTCATTATCTAAAACTAAATGAACATAACATGTCAAACTATTCCTCTGCGAAAGCTTTTATATAAATGTGTATCACTTCATTTGTTTTATGAAGAGTCTAAACTAATTTCCTGTTTCCATCTGCAGAAGCTAAACAGCAGCAAGGCTCCGGTGCGTCTCGTCACAGTTCCTCTCTCAGTGCCCTCACACAGCCCACTCACTTCCTGCCTGTGCAGGGCCGAGCAACAGTGGTCCGGGAGGGGAGAAGCTACAGCGCCTGCCCTGTTTTACAAACACAGTCAACACCACCCAAAGTGGTGGCTAAAAAGTCCCCTAAGCTGTGGCCCAGGAGAAATGCTCACGTTACACCGCTTAATGGACCGGCACCTTTGTACGGGGAATGGCCTTTGGTTGGGTTTGATCCACTGGAGGACTTCAGCAAACTTCATGATTATTATGGCCAAGAAGTGAAGAAAGCAAGAGAGGAATGGCTGCGGAGTCGACGAGCAGAAGATGACTGCATCGATGGACACCTCATCGATCTTGGGTGAAAGAAAAACCTGAGGGTTACAGACCATGTAAGAGGAAGCGAGATGGAGTGATTCATGTGTGTCAAGAGGAACTGAACCTGAAGGGTTGTGGGTTCGTCTGTATTTAGGAACATAAGAGACGAAGGCCCTGACACAAGCTGTACATGTGCTAAATGTTCCCAAGGATGAGCTTTGTATTTTAGATATGTTTTTATAGAAGTTGTTCATTTTCCTGAGCCAAGACGGCCTTCAGGTGACCATGGGATGCAACAGAGAACAAGCTAAGGAATCTGCACCAGAGGGTGAGAACCAGGAGCTGCTGGTGTCTGCACATCTGCACCTTTTGGACATGAAGCAGGGTCTTTTACTGCAGCACCTTGAATGACATTAATGCATTTCACAATGTCTCTGTTTTATTTAAGTGATTAATCCGCAACAGTGTAACAGTCAGCGAACAGGAGCTTGATGGAGTATTATTACCACTTAAGATTTTCATACTTTGACATGTCAAAATGTCTTCCACGCAAACGCCCTTTCCTTGTTTGTTCTCATGGACTTCCTGATAAAAGGGACCTACACACCTGTTGCTGACTACATATTCATATACTGTATATGTGGTACAAATGATGAGTATTAGTATTAAGCAAAGAGTATTATACATGTATCATTGCACTTAAAAACTAAATTGATCTGTCAACCTGTAGGATCTATGAGTCAAACAGAGAACAAGACTTTCATATAGGCCTAGTTCAAATCAGCAAGTTACTTTTAAAGGTCTCATGACCTCATTTCTACTGATCATAATTCCATTGTTGAGGTCTACTAGAATAGATTTACATTGTTCAATGTTCCAAACTCACATTGGTTTTCTCATACAGCATCTCTGTATAGTATGTGTATTCACTCTCTGTCCTAAACGGCTTCTTGGAGCTCCTGCCCCCCCCTCCCTATGAGCCCACTGTGCTCTGATTGGTCAGATCGCCCACTCTGTTCTGATGAGTCCACCACCGCTACAGCGGAACATCAGTGATTATGTGTTACAATGGCGTTTGTTAGCAACCAGAAAATGACACCAGTAATGACAAACAGATGAGAATGCTGCGTGGGGTCTGGGTGCCGTGTTGGCGGGACGTTGCGGGGCTCGCTGCTCCGCCCTTTGAGGCTCGAGGAGCGGACAGTGTGAGCTGTATTACTGGTGTCGTTTCCTGGTTGCTGCGTGGGGTCTGCGAGACAGCGAGACACCGCGGAACTCAGCCTGAGCACACACACAAACTCACAGCCAGGCTGTTAGCCACACAGTTCGCCACACACTCACAGCCTGAGAAAAGATAAGGCTGAGTGAGTGTGTGTGCCGGCGAAACTCCGCGGAGTAGCGCAGCTGAGAAAAGATAAGGCTGAGTGAGTGTGTGTGTGTGAGGAGCTCCACGGATTGGTCCATTTGGACCAATTGGTCTATTTGGTCGTCGTTACGTCACTGTGACCAGGAAGAAAAACATGGAAAAAGAAAAATCTCCAACGAGGCGTTCTGGGGCAGCATAGACAGGTCTTTTCTGGGTTAGAGTTGTACTCGCTACAGGGTGTACTTTGAGGGTTTGTGACTTTGCAGACTGTTTACATGCAGAAAAAGCTACATAACACACAAGGGGACTGGTAATAACCAGAAAACCATGTCATGGGACCTTCAAACAAAAACATAGCACACACATCATTGGTTACGTGTCAAAATGTCCTTCATAAAAAATTCCTTTTTCTCTTTGTTTGTTATTATATTTAGCAAATAGTGTTATAAATGTTTATTTGCATGACAAATAAAATTGGTTTGACTTAAAACATCATGATCATAAGGTTGACACACACACACACACACACACACACACACACACACACACACACACACACACACACACACACACACACACACACACACACACAACCATACATGTGTCCACATATGGCTACATACAGTTTATCGTAAATGGCAGTCAGTAGAGGATGGTCAACAGCAGAGGGCGCTGCAGGCACAATGTGTTGGAGGGAAACACCTGCCTTACAGAGTAGGCTGTACAGTATATTAATCAGAAACAGCACAGATATTTATAGAAGTATGCAGGAAACAAAAATATGAAGCAGCTGGCTTTTAAACTGAGTTGAATATTTTAGTAAGTGCTTTTCATCGAGTTATCTCCCCATTTACTTGGATCATTACAACGCGACTGACTGTGATTTCCATTAAATCCAATGACACAAAGCAAGTGAATGCTGTCATCTCACTTTACCCAACACGTTAAATTAACTGTATTGTGATGCATGTTGCACAATCCTAAATGGGGTCAAATGACAAGACAGGGCAAGTGAGGTTCCCAAACACCAGCATATATATCATACAACTCTGACATGTGGCATGTCACCGAGGTTCCTTGAGGTCGTCTTTCCCCATAGGTTAAGCTTCCCTACATTCCTCCTCCTACAGACAGACAGACATACCAATCGCCTAAAAAATGATAGATGGCTTCAGAGGAGCGTGGTGACAAGTGTCCCATTACCGCAGCAAACCCCACAAATGTACTCACATCTGTATGGAAACACTTCCTCACGGGAGCGTTGTACACACGCTGTGTTATGTCAGACCATTGTTATCACAGATATCACATATGTTACCACAGATATCATTGAAAATAATCTCATACTTAAAGTATGAGATTATTTTCAATGATATCTGTGAATGATAGCATATGGAAACTAGTGGGCCAAAACCTTTTGCAGTTAATTTATAAAAGGAGAATGATCCTTTCTCTTCTTTTTACTTATTTCTTATTTTTCAGTGTTATGAGACATTTGAAAAACATAATCAATAACATTTCTTGACAACAATATTTCTAACAATATTTAATTTCATTAAATAGTATGAGTTGAATTCCAGACATTCTTTTTAAAGTACATGTGTCTTCATGGAGAGGCCTAGCACTGACTCTTCAACATGCTTTTAAATGTAATAATCATCACTTGATCAATGCACAAATATCTTAATATAAATATGTAAATACATTATTTTACCTTTTATGCTCTTAACCTTTTATTTTTATTTATTTTTATATTGCCATATTTTATCCAATATGCTCCTTTAGATACCTTTTTACTTATTGTTCCTTATAGCTTTGTTAAGCACCTTGAGATGACGTTGTCTTTAAAGTGTGCTATATAAATCAAATGTATTATTATTATTAAATTGTTAATTGGCAATTGTAATGCCTTAATTTCCCCTTAAATTACAGCATTAGGGGGCTGTTTTAGGGGACCCCTTTAATGTACTGCTTCCATACACATTCCACCTTAATTTCAATATAAAAGTTAAAATGGAAATACAAAAATATAGAGCATCTTGTTTCGTATTAAATGTCAATGTGTACACATTTAAAATCATTTAATAAAGTATTAACCTACACCTCTTGTTTAAAATCCCAGTCAGATCATGCGCTGTGCCATATTTCATTTCTGCAACAAGGTGGTGATAATCTAGTGAACCTGGGGTCAAAGGTCAACAGGAAAACAAGGGGGAGTCTGACAGCTATGACAGGCTCTGGATGTCTGGATAAATAAATCCCTGTCTGATCCTTATTACTGCAGGCGTGGAAACCAGTAAAAAAACGGAGTCATGACTCATGAAAGAGCATCAGTGGAAACAAAGGCAACAATGACCAATGAGCTCAGAATGGGTGGGGGAAATATTTCTCCATTAGAGAAGATTAGAAAAGTAAAAGAGATTATCTGTGAGGAAAATTTGGATATTAAACCTTCGGCAAAACGAACGGAAAGCTGTTAGTTCTTGGGGCCCGCGCATTGGCAGACTGTCAAGTTTATTTAGCTATTCTGGTCGCCCTCAGCTGTCCTTTTTATGCTATTCTGGGAATGTCTGCTGCCATCACCCTGCCAAGTAATCCCTGTATATTTAGGGGGAGAAATGGTGGGTACACACGAGAGAGGGGGGGCCGGGGGGGGCAAACAGTTGGGAAAGTGATCATAACTGAGGCCAATCACCAAACACACACCTTCATAGTGATGAGAACCCAGACTGCAGCTAGAGGAAAATGGTGCCTTTAATTGGCTGGCAGGTTGTTGTTCATTTAGCGCTGACAGCAAAAACTCATCCTCGAGGAAAAAACTATTAAACTATGGTAAAAATCAAATGTATTCCTATTTTCATTTCTATTTCTTTCTTTAAGACCAGACATACAAAGTGGTTGCCAGAAAACCACACCATGGTGCACATAAAGAGTGAATCTAGGTAACATTGAAGAAAATATTTTAAAGAAAATCATACATTAAGACTTGCATAAAAACAGGGATTGCAAGAAGTGGTTGAACCTAGATAGATGAAACTAAATATACAATAATATTACATTTACAAAAAAGACAAAAAAAAACAATCAATGATCAATCAGTCAAATAAGATGCTTCAACTTTTGAACCACTTCTGCCCACAGTAAATGTATGTAAACGTCACCATTTCTTGTGTCTTTATATTTTTCCACTACTCCGTTATTCAGAAACAAATATTTAATAATGATTTATTAGCTATTTGTACTACTGTACCTGATAGTGTTTGTATGTCAACAGTCTTGGTCTTAGTCTATGGTGTATCATGTAAGTTAATCACAAAAAAGTATTATGTTAATGTCAATGATGTCAAAGATAATGATGATGATAAATAGTATTGTTAGTCGATTACATTTAGTTTAAACTTTCAATTGTTACTTCAAATATAACCTTAAAAAGTGAAGTGGATAGGAATTTTACGGATTTGACAGATTAATTTGACGTAGTTTGAGTCAGAACAAAAATTTGAATACTTTTCTATTTTGTTATATATTTTATTGTCATTAATTAGATCAACAAACCATCTCAATACTCCCAATTCATCAAAACAAGTCAAACTAGTACATTTGAAAAAGCAATGAGGGAAAAAACAAATATATAAAGATGTGTCCTTAGGGAAGTGAAGCCTGGTAAGCATGATTGCATGTTGGGAGTATGTAATACAAACCTATGGATTCAATTCAGTGTGGGCATGCATATCTAAAAATATATTATTATTTTATATCTTACACCAGTTAAATGTGTAATATTGCCTTGTGCAGTGTTTCACATAAAACAGGATACATATATTCTTCCATTATGTTTGTTGTGTGAAAAGATATTTTGATGAGATGATATCTAAGAGATGAGTTAGAGAGAGATCCTTTAATAGTACATACTTGATGTTACTCCAGGGCCCCTCCCATCACCTTGGATCGGAAAATCTCAAATTGGACATTAGCATAATTCAAATGAGCAAACGGAGCTTTGCACATAGTAGAAGCTGCATCGGTTAAATCACATTCTGTAATATAGCCATGGACATCACGAACCAAAAATAAAGTCAGTGATTGGCTGCTGCGCCTTTCTGCAGGCCGATGGAGGTGGACAGAGCGGGTGGGGAGACAGTGTCCAGTGGTCAAACAAGCATCTATGTCCCGAATGTCCTTATTAGTCCAAGTGGGACTGCAAACCTACAGCATGGTCCCTCAGATATCAGGTTTACTTAATTCCAAGACTCCTGTGTCTATTTCTGATCTCCTGTAAGGTGATACACCGCCCCGCCATTCTGTCTCGATCACTTTTGCCATCAGTTCATCCCTGACCATCCTCGCTCTCCCTCCATCCCTCTCTCTCTTTTTTTATCCCCATCCAAACTTGAGGCTGTGGCTAAAGTTAGATTGGCCAGCAGAGGGGTATATAAGCCCCCCGGTGATGTTTGTATGATGCGGCTTCACACAACCATCTCCTTCTTCATCAACCAAACCTCCACTCACACCGTCTAAAGATGGTGAGTACCAGGTCTCCCCACATCTCTGCACTCCTCTGGTGGGAATATCAAAGCCAACCCTGTGGATTAACTCTGATTTTGATGCTTTTTTTTTTTGTAGGAGTTTAAAATAATCATTACAAAAAAGATGGGAGTATTACCAGCAATGTTTTAAGATGAAATCATTTTGGACAATTTTTGTGGATTTTTGGATAATTCCAGCAGTTGGCGATGCAGTTGAAAGGATGTTTGGGTTCTGATGTGTCGTTAAATTCTAGTTTTGCATAATGCATGCAACCAAATGCATCTCATATTGGTAATCTGATGTTAACTAACCTGAGGATTGCACATTAACTTGTGCCGGCTGCAAAAGCAGTACCTCCCAAACTGGGGGTTAAGACCTCTCCATGGTTAACAAGCTCGATCTGAGGGGTCAGTGATGAAGAAGGAAAATATTAATTTGCAAGACAAAACTAATTTCTCCCTTTTTTTTTCTTATCCTTGTTTAATCCTTTTGGGCATCAAACAATTATTCAAATTTAACACTGAAAATGAAAGAAGTTCATTGGAGACAAACTCTCTTTTTGGTGGATATCTGCAGGTATCGCTTAATGCTAAGGGGTAGCATTACTGTGAGTTTGCCCTAAAATGTAACTGACTTTCTTGACGATGTTCTCATGTGTTTATCCTCCAGGCACCAAAGAAGGCAAAGAGGAGGCAGGCAGCAGGAGACAGCGGTTCTTCCAATGTGTTCTCCATGTTTGAGCAGAGCCAGATTCAGGAGTACAAAGAGGTAAAGTTTGTCCGGCAACACAGCAATACTCTCCATTCGAATGTATCCGCATCATTCATGGCAGGCATTCAAGACTTCTGTGTTACTTCTAATTCATTGATAGTTAGATGTTTAGAGACTCCGATTCTGAATTAAAGTTACGTTTGTTTCAGTCGGTTACCAAAATACATTACGATGTATACAGTTGGATTATGCAGCTCTTGTATCCATTTCCACAGCAGTTGCTATTTTGCTGCTCCCCCTCATCTCCCCTGACCATTTAATAAGCTTGAGAATGCCATTAGGAGGAGCTTGGACATTTCTGTCGCCATCTGAAGCTCTCTACACTTTGTTCACCTTTGACCCACCGCCCAGCTGTCACTCAGACATCTTCTTAAGGCTGAGGCCAGGCAGAACAACTGGATCTCATTACACACATTGTAGTGTAGAACAGATAATGTGAAGGAAAAAGCACATGTGCTCAATTCCATAATTACTTTTGGATGTGATTTGCTGAGCAGAGAAAGAAAAAGGAGATAGTGTGAGGCGTCAAGGGTGTGTGTTGAAATTCAGTAAGGTCAAGGAGATGGGATTTTATTTAGGATGCGTTGCCAAGAGACAGGATAATGATGGTGCTAGTGCTTTTAATGCATGGTCAAAGCATATGTGCTGTGAGTAGAGGAAACATGCCTCCTGTGATAAGGGATATGGGCTCCTTGAGTGGCACTTTGGGAATGTTTGACATGATGATTAGGGAGATCTTAGCACGTCGCATAGAGTAAGAAATAGGAAGGCAGGGGGTGAGTTCAAGTTTAGGCGGTTATCTTAAATTTCATGGACGTAAGTTGCCTAGGGTGAGGAGATCCGACAGCTGTTCCCTAATGACACTTTCCTAATTTAACAGCCCCTCCTCACCCCCCTCGGAAGGCAACTACAGTTACATCTGACTTTTCGGGTGCAGCCTTTTTCTTGCACAATATCCTCTAACAACATTAGTAAATATACTCACCAGCTGCCTATTTAAGGTGATGACAGAGGCCTCCCTAAAGGGTAACAAGGTCTTGTACTGTCCATCAGCGCAGTCCAACTGTCACAAATGCTTCCTTCAGGAAAAAAAACGAAGTCTTCTTGTTTCCTTTTTAGGCGTTCACAATCATTGACCAGAACAGAGACGGTATCATCAGCAAAGATGATTTGAGGGACGTTCTGGCCTCAATGGGTGAGTGCCGCTGTGAAAGATCTTCTGTGGAAAATCATGAGTGACTTTGGCCTCTGGTACTAATCCGACATTTTGGGGGCTTTTTAGGTCAGATGAACACCAAACCTGAGGAGCTGGACGCCATGATCAAGGAGGCCAGCGGCCCCATCAACTTCACCGTCTTCCTCACCATGTTCGGAGAGAAGCTGAAGGGTGGGTGTCTAATTTGAATCAACTGTCTCTCCCACATTGTTGGATGTTTTGTTTTGCAATTCATTAATGATAGTAATCCAATAATATACAAATATGTCACCTTGGGCTGTTCTGTACAATAAGTATTTGTATTACTCATAGATCTATACTTTCACTTCTGAAGGAGTTTTACTGATAAAGGCATAACAAATATTTTGTATTGCTACATTAACCAAGTTTTGAATACTTCGTCCATGGCTGTCAGTCTTTGCAAAGGTTAACTGGCCTCTCTCTCTCTCTTGTCCTCACTAGGTGCTGACCCCGAGGACGTTATTATCACTGCCTTCAAGGTTCTGGACCCCGAGGGTACCGGAAGCATTAAGAAGGAATTGTGAGCATTTTTTTTTGTAAATAATTGTAATGTTCACCATGCATGTCCAAATAGGATCAATTACAATGTTGACTCCCATAATCTGTTTCTCCCACTACAGCCTTGAGGAGCTCCTGACCACCCAGTGCGACAGGTTCACCAAGGATGAGGTAAAATCACAATACAGATACAGTATCTTATTACATAGATATAATGTTAGGTTTTCCATCTCATTTCCTCTGTACTGTAGTACTGGTAATCAGTTTTGATTGTTTTATTGCAAGTTCTCAAGTGTTGTGTGTATTGGCAATGGAGATATCTAACTTCTCTCAGATGGCCCTTGGCTAATACATTAGATACAAATTAAGTATAATTTTTGTACAAAAGATTATTAGTTGTCCAATCGCTAAAGGTTCACCTCAGCTAACAATTTTAAGTATGATTCCTTGTGAGTGTGACTTTTGTTCTTTTATGTTTAAAAGTCAGAGGATAGGTTGAACAATTGACCAAAAACATGTCAAAATGTCAGTAAGATAGTACATATTTTGCCATGCTGACTTTCCAACCCTCATTTTCTCCCTCAGATTAAGAACATGTGGGAAGCCTTCCCCCCTGATGTTGCTGGCAACGTAGACTACAAGAATATCTGCTATGTCATCACACACGGAGAGGAGAAGGAGGAGTAAAGAGAACGCTAGAAGCCCAAGAAAATACAGCAATCCCTATGCTATTCTGCCTCCCTTTCCTCCTCTTCCTCCTCACCATCCCTTTGTGTTAACCCATGTGCTCAGCCGCTCAAGACTTGTCACACTGACACATGAGAGTGCTGATGCACATGGGGTGTCTGTGTCTGCTTATGGGGAAAGGGGGTGATTTCCAATAAAAAGATTATTCTTTAACATCATTTCCATTCACAAGCTTTTCTCAATAATCTTTCCTTGCAACCATCTTCTGTCTTCTCACCTCCACATCTCTGTCTGCCCAGTCACTTCTGCCTCTGAGGTGTTTGTGGTAATAAGATGTGTCCCTATCCTTCCTGCAGTATCTGTGAAGAAGACAGGCTTACTACTGGGATAAGGCACACACTAAATATGGGGACCTCATTCCAAATTTTGAAGATGTCCTCTAGGGTGGAAAAGGCGAGAAGAGGGAGAACATACGCAGGTTAGGAAGGGGGAAAAGTTGTGTCCTTAAAGTGACGACAACTTTTTCCTTGGAAAGTGAAAAAAATAAAAACATAAAAAAACATAAGACTGAAGTAGAGGAGGAAAAGGGTCGAAAGAAAACATAACGGTCTTCGATTTCTTTACCTCCGCTACTTCCTGCAACTATTAAATCCCCTTTTTTTCCCCCATAAGCTGACCTCTTCCTAGCCTTTCCTCTGTAATGAATAAAAGGGTCAAACTGTGAATAAAATCTCTATTCTTTTGTACAATAGTGTGTCTGTTCAGTAAATGTGGAGTAAAAGTGACCTCTTGTGGAGCAGCTTTACAAATAAACATTACATTATAAATAGAAGTAGAAAGTTAAATCTAATCCCAACAGATCAACACCATGTTCCTTTATGCACTGATAGCAAATAACCAATAGCAAACCACTTTTATAGCAGTGTCCATTGATGGGCACTGGCTACAAATAAATGCTATATACAAATCTAGCCAAATAAATGTATCCAAGTATATGATTAAGCTTTATTGATGTATCACAACTATTACTAATTCATCACTAAAACGGATCCTCCGAATTTGAAACTTCAAGAAAGACCAAAAACACCATGATGATTTAATATATTATGGTTTATTACTCATCACAAATGTCATTATCATCATCAATTAAATACATCAGTTGTAGATCTGAAGGAATGAATTCAATTAGCTATGATTTTATTTCACTTCCGCCACAGAGTGACCATGTAAACTTAAAAACACAAAAGACAGAACGGCATGGGGAGAAAAAAACAGCTGAAACGCTTTCTTAAAATATTTTCATCAGTTTGGGTAGTCATTCCTAATCAACTACAATCAAGAATGACGATTTCATGATCAATGCAGAAATGTAGAAAGGACCTGATAGAAATGTATTTCTTGGTTCGTCATTCATATTGCGGCGCCAAGTGCTGATTTCCACGAGTTAGCGAGACTACTCATTGGATCATCACGGCATCTCGAGCCCTCTGAAACAGTTTTCATCAAAACATGAGCTGCGATGACGTATTGCTCAGAAAATATTGAAGTCCATGAGCATGAAAATGTGCTCAGAAATACCTACCGAGACATAATTCATGTTTCCCCATGGCACCAAACTGATCATCCGGATCAGAGGTGAAGTCAGTGCTGCTGTCACACACACACACCATCAGCATCATGATGGAGCGTGGTTTGCATAGATGTGTTCAGGTTATCCTCACTAACACTACACTAATCTATAATGCACTGGCATCAAAACATAAGAGGGAGAGTGTGTTCTAATTATATATTTCAATGACAGCCATGTGAAGACCTGAAATAAGTGAAAAACAATGAATATGCAGGACAAGTTGGCTACAATTACACGAAAGTCCCTCTAATCCTCAACTACAAAAACAGTACAGTTAAAGAGCATCAATGTTTTTTGCCATCAAATGGTTTTTACACTCACTACCTGACACTATTCACCGTATACTGATAGGGGTCAGTGCAGTTTAATGTATGCATAAATATGTTACAGTACAGAACACTGAGTGTAAATAGGTTAGGGAGTTAGCCCATAAGTTATCATGAATGTTACAACACAATTTGGTGAGAAAGACACACTTAAGATCTCCAATTAAAGAACTATTCAAAGCTCATAAATCACCTCTTAGTAAATTATACAGTACGATTAAGACCTTCAGCTCCCAAAGAATCTGCCTGAATAACTCCTCTCACCGTTTGTTCTGTCTGAGGCCCATTTTCCACTCAAGTCTTTTTAATACTGCACTTCAGTAAACAGGAGACTCGTGAACCTTCAGTTGACCAAACCAAGTGACGGTAAACTTAAATAATCGCAAAGACATGCATCGAGTTTGTTGTATAAAAGCAGAGGACTTAGCGTGCAAAAAAAAGGGAAAGAAATAAAAATAATTAAACACTTAAATTATCCCCTGCAAATAGAAGTGTAGTCGGGCATCGTTCCAGTCAACCAGGTGTCTCTTACTCGCATAGAAAAATAGTCAGATCAAAAATAATAATAATAATAATTCATAATATACTATTTGATTAAATTAACCACTTTGTACATAAATACATAAGAGCCCGAAGGTCAAAGGTCAGAGGTTCATGCTACATTGGCACACCTGGCACCTCCAGTCCAGTGGCTTCCTATATCGAGGCGCAGTTTCTAACTCTGAAACCGCCCCGGAGACTTCTACTAACGGAGTGGTCGACTTCAGTGGTACTTTGTGACAAAATCACAAGTGCAAAAATCCTCCTTCATTCTTTAAGATACTTGAAATCACATTCTAATGGGTTAGTGAACTTAAGTTCCCACCCATGCTTGAAATGTGGCTAGATGAAATATGTAGGACTTTGTTCGTCAAAAGCAGAGATAATACTAACTTTGATGGACATGTACTCTGCAGGACTCGTGCATGGTCGCTGCTGGGTATTGAATGTTGTCACGCAACCAGTTTATCAATAAAGTTGCGCCCCGCTTTTTGCAGAAAACTACCTAGGACACAAGAAAATGCTATTGAAATAAAAGAAATGAAATGCTCCCTATGTGTACTTTTGTCAGAGACAAAACACACACAAATCACAAAAAAACACCACGTCAAGGTGTTTGGTTGTATTCTTAATTTCTCCCTCTTCTTTCTCTCCATTTCCTCCTTCTACTGTAAGAAGAATTTGGGGAGGACCAATCAGGAATGAGTGGTCTTCAGAGAAAAGAAGCAGCTAGAGAGAGATTGAAAACCGGGAAGCCACACACAGAACAGTAACACATCTCACTACACTACTAAGGCACACACTCACTCACAACATTTAACATGACAATAAATACATCCTCAACAACATTACTAGCATTTCTGCCTTCAGTGCCGGTTTGTGACCAATGGTTTCTTTTTGTCACATCCAGATAAACCTGTCTACAGGTGAGACACGAAGGGCATGTAGACTGCTAACAGGATCCTATGTACTGTAGGTAGACTTATTATTTACATACTCTATGGCACCAAAACCATTTCTGCAATCCTTCAACAATCCATCGAGTCCATTTGTATCCAACCACTGCCACCTATCTGATTAAAAGAATATAAACGACAAAGAATACAAAACTAAAAGAGATAAAAGACTTATCTGGGTTTCAGTCCATGCTCCAGTTGAAAAAGGAAATGTATCCCATTGTACTAAAACAAGAGAAGCATTGAGCGAGGGGCTAGAAACCCCTGAGGTGCTTTAAAAACCATGATCCAGTTTTTCCCGCCATAGTCCTGGGACTACATGAAGTCTTTGAAATGATGCGTTTTACAGGAAGCCATCCCATTTTTCTTTTTATGAATCACTCTTTCTGTTTCCGGGGGTCTTTGTTCATCGGACCTGTTTATTTGTTTCGCGTCTCTTTTCATTATCCAAGAATGACGTGGCGGAAAACTAGGCCTCTCTTGCTGCTGCGCCTCCGTTTCTGTCCTCAGCCTCTCCTCCCCCTTTGTCTTTTTTCTTCCCCCCTTTCTTCTTCTCTTTTTCTAGCCTCTCTTTCTCCTTCCTCAACCTCTCTTTGTCAGCCTTTTCCTTTTCCTTCCTTTCCTTCATTTTTTTCTTGTCGTCTTCTTTTTCCTTCTTCTTGTCATCTTTGCTCTTCTTCTTGACCTCTTCCTCTCCATTTGTGGCATCAGACGCTGGCGACGCTTCCTTGTTTGAGTCTTGAATGAGCGTCAGAGTGGAGTTGTTAGCAGTGGGAGAGGGGAGAGTAGGAGTGATTTGCTCAGAGACGATCTTAGGGGCGGGGCATAGGGTGTTGGGGGGTGGTGCTGTGCTTTGTGTCGGGGCTGAAGCAGCAGGCTGCTCGTGTGCTGGGGGGTCTTCTGGGGCCAGAGCCGGCCCCTGTGATGAGCCTTCTGCACCCCTCACTAAGGGGCTCCGGACTTGGGGTGCCGGAGCCCTCTGACCGGCCCCTGGAGGAATAGGCGGTTTGTGGCTGGGGCCTCGTTCAGGGCTCGATGTTACTACAGGTCGAGAGTCCACTCCTGACGGCCCCGAGAAGGAGCCCTTCTTGGCTTGGGAGTGAAAAGGAGCCTTGGACCTGCGGAAGCCCGGGAGAGAGAGGAGGCTGGAGGAGGCCCTGAGGGGGCCCGGGGGGGGGATCTGGCTCCCCAGGAAAGAGAAGCTGCCGCCCGAGCTAATGGAGGCGGCGCGGCGTTTGTGCTCGTAGAGGGCCCTCGTACCGTGGAGGCGGCGGGCCGGCTGGTGGGTCAGCTCCCCCCTCGACTCCCTCCACTTCCTCACCTGGATGTTGCTCTCCCTCTCTATGAGGGACTCCGTCACCGGGAGGATTATAATCTGGTTAGAACAGACAAGAAGAGACCAAGGTTACTGTTGTAAAATAAATCTGAATCTAAAACTGAAATAAGCAGTGAAAATATTGTTAGTAACCTAAAACTAAATAAAATGTATTTAAAAAAGAAGAAAATATTGCCAGGTTTAAAACAAAATATACTCTTATTAAAATAACTAACATTCCTTCACTTTTAGTTTTTTTGGTTATTATATATCACTACCAAAATTAGGGGACATCATTCATTTCTGTCAACTCTCCTGACATCTACAGTTGTAGAAATATATATGTATATATAGCTACATACTGAGACATCATACCTGGCTCTAACAAAAACAAACTATATACATAACAACTCAAATGTAACAGTCCTAAAAAGTGGAAACTAAACTAAAACTAGTGACTAGATGCTGAAAACCAAATTAAACTAAACCAAAATAAAATGGAAAAGCTATTTTAACCTTGGACGAGACGGGGTAGATATAAATACTCGACTGGGTACTACAGGACTTCGTGACTCAGAACTCGTGTTTCTGAGTAAAAACAGACGCACATTTCTCTTCATAGTCTGTGAGGCTGAGAGAAAGAGACCCACCTCCTGTACCAATATCTCCTCTCTGATGGCGTCAGGTGCGATGTTTCTGAGACGCTCCATAGTTTCATACATGCCCTGTAGTTCTCGAAGTTTATCCACAGAGCCCAGCATCTGTTTCAGCAGAACCAAGCCCACACGAAACACTATCTTCACCCCTACAAACAGAGATGTATGTCAGGATTTGGTCAAACTACAGAGCAAAAATGCAGTAAAAGAAGCTGAGTTACACAAGCAGGGTTTCTATTAATTTACATTTCACATAAAAACCACATGCACTCTAAAAACCTTTTGCAGCTCGATAGCAGTGTTGTAATCGATTTATAGCCATTTGATTCTATTACTCAAATGTAACAACGTAAACTAAGACAGGAAGTAGCATAAGTTCTAGCCTACAGTCTGTATGGATATGAATAGTACCTTCACAGAAGAACATATCCCACACACGCAGTACACTGGCCCATGGTAACGTGCGTGAGAAGATGCACATGAACCACTCAGTCATGTAGAGAATCGGGTCGATCTTGAACTTCTTGAGATGACGGTACGCCATCGGACACGTACGTCTCAACAGGGAGAAGAAGATCTCACCATCCAGCTGAATCGCTTCCTAAAAACACAGAGGTGATAAGTCAGTAAAGATGAGAGAGCTGACACAAAGAGCTGACGGAGAGTTCAGATCATCTCTCACCAGTCCAGCGCTGTAGTAGCCAGGGAGGTACTTCTCACATATCTGGACCAGGCACCAAAAAGCTTGCTGTGAACAGAAACAAAAGTAAAAAGAGACAAGACTTTGAAGTTATTCATGAATAGGTATACGTTACCTTTTTGTTGGTGAAATGGAAGTTATCACTATATTTACATTAACATTTTTTTTTTACAGAGGAGTACAGACGACCAATAGAGAGCTTGAATCACATGGTGCAATGACCTGAAGCTCAACATCAGCTAGAACAGTGTGGGGTAACCTTCTGGGTAGAAATATAAACACTTTCATCATTTGACAATGTGTGTTAGATTTTGTCATAATAAGCATTTTGAGTTATCGCAAAAAACATGTTTTCACAGTGACCTCAACGTTTGACCACTACATTATAGTTCATCTTTGTGGATGTTTGTGTAATTATGAAACAAATTCCCTCTCGCTGTTCCTAAGATAATATATTATATTATATAGGGGAGCCTAACTGAAAAAAAATTCGCCTCTGGCCAAGGTTAATGGCACAAATATAGAGCCTTTCCATCCTTCTGTTGAATAGAAAGTGTGATAACACTTTGAGTAGATACAGTCACACTGTGTTTGCTGCTACCAGGCATTAACTATAGCAATGGTCACAGTGTCGTTCGAAAATAACACACACTGTTAGTCGAGTATCACTAGATAAGAACAAAACCCCCTCAACCCATCGACTTATACCCCATTTATACAAGGGACTGAATGAAGTCAAATTTCAAACTGTCAGAATAATGACGTGTATGGTCACCTTGCTGTAAAAAGGTCGGCCAAGCAAAGCCACTGTAACTCGAGTCCGGTCTGAATCATACTCTTCATGTATGCAGGACACCTTGTCCATTTTTTTAAAGTCAGTTTAGTGAAGTGGCAGCAGTGTTAACAGCCTGCTGCCTGCTACTATTTTTAACTAGTTCTTTGTTTCGCTTTCTCACAAGGCTTCTCTTTTTGTTATGCAACAGTGAGGAAAACAGAACGAGTTTACATCTTAACAAAAACCTACCATGATGTCATCTAAAGAAAAAACATAGAAAACCTTTATGCAACTAAAGCATTTGTCCTGTTGTCATTAAATTATCGTTCTCAGCAAGGACAGCTATTTGCTACATCAGCATTTTACATCTATTTATTTAGGCTTGCTTTTGTCCTCACTATTGAGTATCTGGTGCTCCTTTTAAATGCAGCTTTGATTGTGTTTCAAGTTGTTATGAGTGTGTTCAAATGTGTCATGGCTTCCTTTTTTGTTAAGTAATCTCAATCTGACTGTTCAGTCATCGTTACAGAATTTAACCTGACTATATTAACATGCACAACATTTGAGTGGAATATGAATGTGCATGGAAACATAGTCACTCTTCTCCTTCCCCACCTAAAGACACTGTGCACCCCCCTGACTCAGCAGCCCCTTACCTCAGCAGGCATATGCATGAGCAGCACTGCAGCCACTGGAGCCTGAGCCTGGCAGTAGCCCTCCTCAGGTCGGTAGATGGTGTACGCCTTCAGGATCCGGAACAGGTCCTGTTGCCTGCACAATCAGACAACAGAGTTATCCATTGGCCACATTTTTTTTTTGGCAAAGTTTGCAATGTATAAAAGAACAAACTTGAAGGGATAATGTGCCGTTACATGTCACTTATCATACACAAAGAGTTTATTTGCAAATACAGATACAAAAGGTATTCTTGCAAGTGTTTGTCTGATTGATTGATCCTTCCTGAGAGACCACAAAGATAATAGATCATGTTATGAAACGTATTCTCATAAATAACAAGGAGAACAGAGGGATAGACTTACTATTAGACTGACTCCATTCTCAATGTTTCAAATGTGTTTTGCTTTTATCTAAAGCACTTTAAAAACCTGTGTCTTGAATGGTCCTTTCCAAATCAAATCCTGATTATTATAATGAAGAATATTTACATGGAGTTCGCAATGGGTGCGTGCAGCACATTTTTAGTTGATTGTGATTTATAAAAAGGGAGAACTACGTAGGACATGCGCACTCTGAAAACAGTGTACCTTCAGGCCCAATCCCAAACCACGCCCTACCCCTACACACTACCACTACCCCTACGTTTGTGCGTTTGCGCGGAGGGTCCGCCACATTAAGTGCTCTTCCAAACCAACGAGTGTGGAGAGGTGTGGAGGGGGAGTGGGTTATCAAGCCCTCAAACAGCGAGTCTGCATCGGTGCTGACTTGAGACTGGTCTCTACCTGACCGGAGTCACGCTGTGTGTGTCCATCAGGAAACACGCTGTTTACAAACAGTTCCAGCAAACATCCACTGATAAACTGCGATGTTAACAACCTCATGATAACCTCATATATTTTTAACTTAGGATCATACCTGTGTTTAGTCTAGAAAAAGGTAAATGTGTGCATTTTATTATAAAGTTGTGTATATTTACAGACTGTTGCAAAAACTAAGAAGCTTGTAAAAATCAGGTTTAAAACTAAAAGAGCTTTACAAAAAAGTAACACAATTAAAGATGTTTGCAGTTTTATTTTAGTTATTAATTTTTATTTTTTGTCCAAGAGATGCTGATTTGAAACCGTTGTTACACACAGTTACGGCATTTCCTGTTTCTGCCGGAGAGAGGGGAGTTTGTCCGCTGTATTTACTCCCTCCATCTGACAGGAGGGAGCTTCATTGAGCTGCGAGTATCACTCCACGGACTCACGGACTCACGGAGGGGGTAGTGTGTAGGGGTAGTGTGTAGGGCGTGGTTTGGGATTGGGCCTAAGCCTGCTAATGGCTACATTTGAATTTTAAGTTTGTGATTAGTGTGTACATTTTACTTTGTCAATCATTTATGTTTACTGTGATGTAAATCAGACAGTATGTTTTTTTTACCCGTGTCCACCACGAGCAGCAAACATCTCGTGGAAGGGAAACTGTCTGTGGAGATCCTTCTCTATGATGTCCAGCCATTTAGCTTCTCCTGGCTCTCTCTCCAGCTCCTGCAATTTAAAAAAACATTCAATACAAGATTACCAAAACAATCTCATTTACTCATGGAGTCTGTTTTCAGATTGCCTATCCAATTGGATAAGACTGCAACACCCTGTATGAGACCACGTTTAAGAGTATTTTACAGGCAAAACAACAATACTAAACAGACAGACTGCTTCGGACACCCCCCCCCACCCCCAACCACACACACACCAACCAACGTGGACCAAAGGCAGGCAGGATTACCGCTCCTGATAAGAGGCTTACAGTTCACCAGGTCTGCGCCTGCGCCCCTTTAGCACCCCTGAAGCTCACATTGGCCTACTCAGCTCCCCACTTTGAGACTTTTTATCTTCTAAACCAGGATGAAAATAAAATAACAAAAATAAAGGAGAGTTGATTTGAGAAACAAGGGATTCAAATATAGGTTCATATTTCCATGTGTGGCTGACTTGCTACTAAAGCATTTTCAGATCTATGAGAGGCTTAAAAAGGAGGAACATTACCAAATGCATGATGGATTTACGTTGCTAACACAGCGGCACAGACTGTAAAGTCACAGCCACACAAACAGCATGCAGGTCTATGTGGACGATTTTCAGTGTGAGTGATTAAGACATAAAGTTTGCAATTTGTAACACATGCAAATCCAAAGTAAACCATAGAGAAACCTTAAAAACAAGGTTTAACAAAAATATGGTATAAATTAAATGTTATAAAGTCAATGTTTTATATGAATGTACCGATTACATTTTTATTTTCCATGCAAGAAACGTTGCAAAAATGTCTGTATGCTTTCATTGGCAGTTCTACAAGCTAGGAAATGGAAGTTGAATGTCATCTATGAACTGTACCGACGACTGTGTGAATATATGAGAGCATCTTAGAGTTCATGCATTTTGTTTTATCCTTTATCCTCCGTGTTGAATGTAAAAGTTAAAATAACAACATGGTCACAGTGATACCTCGAATTTCCCAGGGTTGGCGTCCAGGAGCTCTTGGCTGTTGGACAGAAGCTGCCAGGCTTTGGATCTGAGAGAAGAGGGAATCCCCTTCCTGCAGCGCAGCTTCACCTTTAACACACACACAAAGACACTGTATCAGCTCTGGCGTTATGTATAACCAAACCAATTATGTATAAAACATATCCAAAGACGAGGGTTGTACCGAATGTTTTCAAATGAAACTTAAAATGTCTGTCAACTTACTGATGTTATCGAACTAAAGAAAAAAGAAAATCCACAATTTGAAAGGCTCAATGCCAACAAAAAAATGATTGAAGCAGAACGTGAATTTGGGAAGATATAACTATCCATCTATTTTCATTCAGTTCAATTGGACTTTTGGACCCTTTGTAAATGTCTGGATCACACAAGTCAGAAACAGCCTTCTCACTGAAATCTTATTCTACAAATAGTGTTAAACATTATAGTGTCAGTGTAACCTAATCTTTTCCTGCAACTTCAGGAAATACCAGGTTTTAAATGAAAGAACAGACATGAAAAAAAACACACTAAGAAAACAGGGTGCACATCATTTCAATATCGATTGATAATTTAAATGTCACCGTTACGAACAAAGCTTTAAAGTATTTTTGTTACAGCGCTACAAGGCTGACATGCATACCTTCTGGAAGCGATGTTTGACCCATTTGTCCCAGTGGTAAAACATATCCAGCCATTTTACTTCCCGCTGTCTGGCAACTTCAACTCGAACATCCTTTTCACTAGAATAGTGAGTAATACAAAAATGACCTCATTATTGACAGAATTAGGACATAGTCATTTTCCTTGCACACTCCTAAATATTGCACTCTGAAACATTAACTTTGATCTAATGACACATACAAAATACCACAATCTTTTACATACATCTGTACAACATTCAGATACATAGCTCAGATATAGAACATCCTTTACATTGTACAGAATGCACTGCCACTACTGATGGTGAATCAATATATTTTCAATTATTCAACAGCGGAAGAGCAATTAGCTTGAGAGAAAAAGTAGAAGCAAATGGGACAGAAAAGAGGAAGAGAGCAGATGGGCGTGAGAGGCGTGAGGCGACACCACAGAGACACACAGTCAGTACATATTGAGTCACTGAAATGCTCTCAGCATTATCTGAGTCAGGCCAATGAGAGATAAAGGACGGACAGATATGTTTAGAGCAGCAGAGAAGGAGAGGAAGACAGGAAAGGGGCAGAGAAGAGAGGAAATCTCTTTGGGGCAGATGGAGGACAGTTAATAAGATGTTCGGCAAAGTGACAGATTGAAAGGAAGATAGGCAGGATTTACATTTATCTGTGCAAAGCAATTATTTGGTCATAATCGAATAATATCTTGCATTGCAAAAAGTGAACTTTCTGCATCATGGCTAAAACAATTCCTCAAGAAACTAAGCAAAAGTCTTGACTATTGTTTCATGATTTAATTAATAAGTATCAACTCTGAATTCAAAGACATCAGCACAGTTTAATCAGTTAAAATGATTGCTTTCTTAGGTGAAGCCCATAAGACGAGACATTTTGAGTAAATATTATATTTTTTTTCTCTTTGTTATATTTCTTTCTAAACACATTTTTATTTGTATTTCTTATCAGTTTACTTGATTCATTGATGGAATAATGTATTAAATACTTGATTATTGAATATAATTGATAAAGTTAAAAGAAGAGAGGTGTCTCTCTTTCCCCTCAGCCATGCATCTTTATTTCTAAATATCTCAGACCTATCTGTGATCAATACTTTGTATATAAACAGGAGTTTAATGCTTACCCGCTTTCACTGTACTGATTTCCGCCTAGGAATCCATATTTATCAGTGCGTCTGACAGACATGCCGTTGACCTCAGAGTCTGAGCCCACAGAGCTGCCGTCCTCTCCCAGTCCAGATAGAGACTCCAACGTCCCTGACATGATGCTGGCTGACTCCAGGTAGCTCATGCTGTCAAGGGCCGGCCGGGGCTTGGGCAGCGGGAAGGGAGAATCTGGCTCCAGTATCAGTGGGACACTAGGGCTGGGGGGTTCGGCTCTGGTGGGGGTGCTTGGCAGTTCTGCTTTAGTTGCTTCACTGGGAGTTGCAGGCTTTGGGGAGAGAGGAGGAGGAGGAGGAGGCAGACTTTGAGGGATTTCTTCTTGTTGAAGTGGCTGAGGTTTCTCCTCTACGGCTGCCGTGCTGTCGATGGATGCTGCAGCAGCAGGCGTGGCATTAGAAGCTGCAGCGATCTGGGGTTGGCTCGCTGTAAATGTACCATCATCCACGACAGGATTTGGATTGTGGGTGACATGCACATTGGGGTAGAGATTAGGACCAGGATTAAGATCAGGAGAGGGTGATGCCTGTGGCCCTTCACTTGGAGCTGATGGCTCGCTCGGCGGAGCTGATGATGGCTCGCTCGGCGGAGCTGATGATGGCTCGCTCGGCGGAGCTGATGATGGCTCGCTCGGCGGAGCTGATGATGGCTCGCTCGGCGGTGCCGGGGTCGCTGTTTCAGTATTCAAGCGTTCTGCAGCTGGTGGGTCACTTGTCTCCTGCTTCATAACATCAGCTACAGTCTCTGCATCTTTCCCTGGTGATTCCTCTCTCTGTGGAGAAGCCTCATGTACCAATAACGAGAGGGGGGTGTCAGCAGTGAGTTTTGTAGGACTCAAGGGTGGGTGGGGGGTCAAGGGTGAACCCCCTGACTGAGCTGCAGGAGTGTTTCCAGTCAAAGCTTTGTCATTGTAGAGGGAAGACATGGGTGAGGGCTTCTGCATGGCAGACTCTGGAACAGGGTGGTTGATAGCCTGTTGTGCTGATGAGGATGGAGGGATGGATGGAGCTACATGAGGATCCCCCAATGCGGGGGGTGATGGGGATAGCGTGGAGAGTTCGGCCATGGTTCCGCTCTGATCTCTCCTTTACAAACGAAAAAGAAGATGATGGAGCTTAGCTTTATTTTTTGCCAAATAACAACTGTGTGTTACGTCATGACTCTTGCCATTAGTTCAATAAAATAAACGCAGCTCTGATCATGTATATATGTTGTTGTTGTTTTTTTACAGTGTATAGAGACGCAAATATTCTCAGCAACAATTCATGAATGTGGCAACATTTAAGCTCAAAGTTTATCACAAAAGATGACCAAATGTTTATGAAATTCAGATATGCCATTTTCTGTAATGCATAAGCAGAAAGTTCCTCTTCTTACATTTGAATCAGAGAATTGGATTGGAGAAGCAGCTACAGAACTTAAGTTTGAAACAATAGATTTTTTGGGAGACAGCATATAACATAAACAATCTTTATAACTTTAAATCCCCTTTCAGCCTTAACTTCTGTACGTGTAACTTCACCTGTGGTATTTATTTGTTGTTACTGAAAAAAGGTTTCCATGAATACATGTTTCAAGTTGCTACATTTCATGTTTTGCTGCACAGAAGAGGATATCAGACATTTAAATGATAGCATAGCATACAAAAGCAACTTATTTTTCAAGAGAGAACATATAACCCCGGTTAAGCACCTTGATTTAGTCAGTCAAGAGCGACAGGAAACCATTACTGTAGAAATAAAGGTTTAATCAACCGATGTAACAGTGCACTGGCATTTAACTAACGTTGTCAACAAAGCATTCCGACAACCATAGTTATCCGGTATTCTGCTGATGAGGCAGGTTGCTGTCTGTAGTTCCAGACACTATATCAGTTTCATGCTAGCAGCTAATTTGTTGTCATATCCTCCCCTGAGGCCTCCCTCGGAGCGACTCAACTTTCCGATTCAGCACACAGGAGCAATGGTTTACTAATAGCTAATAGTCAACACCCTCCCTCCTTCCCCGCCAGGCCCTGGCCGAACAGCGTCCTCGGCCTTGTCCACCCCGCTGCCCTGGTCAACTTCAGCTCCGCTAGTCAACTCACCCAACACCGGCGTGTCACTGTGATCCGTCCGCCTGGACAGCCAGGGGGTTCCTATCCGTTAGTTCCCCCCGCCACAGCTCCGGTCCCGCAACCTGCCCCGTGAAATGAAAACACGAAAAACCAAAGGGGCAGGAGCCGCGGCACGGGGCGAGGACCTGGAAGAACAAACGTCCTGCAATCGGCGAGCTAGCTGGCTAAGTTAGCAGCTAGCTTAGTTTAGCAATATGTAGTATTAGCATTAGCGCCGATAGTGTTTCAGTTAGCATAAATAGCTAGCTGAGTGTTTCGGTTACCTCGGTTAGACACGCACTCTTTTTGCGACCATTCTCTCTTAATTCAAATAACCATTCTAAGTTATAGTGTTCATTCTGAAACAAAAGGGAATTTCTTTGTTAAATGTATCCAAGCACAGCGGCAGGGCTACATCCAACACCAGCCTGCATTTCCTACTGACAGCTACGTGCGTGTTCTCGTCAATGTCGTCGGGCACACGCACGTACGGAGCCTCCCTTCCACAGCAGAAAGACGCTTTATTACATTAACAATGCATTATGCATTTTACACAGTTTAGAAAGTAAATGATTGCACTCATTCAGTACTGTACTTAACAACACATACTTTACTCGAGTATTTCTATTTTGTGATACTTTATACTTAAAGGTGGGGTAGGTAAGGTTTGAGAAACCGGCTCGAGATACACTTTTTGTTATATTCCATGGAATGCTCTTAACATCCCGATAGCAATGAATATCTTAAGTGCTTTGACAAAAAATCCATAAAAAAATGTCATCTGTGGAAGCCGTAGTACTGTAAAAAGCACGACCAATCATTTTAGCCGGTCCGGATAAAATAACTGGATGGCCTACCTGCCTGTCAGCCTTCCATCTGTGCACAAACTTATCTTGTGCCCTCATTGGTCATGTGCGCGTTCGTGTGTGTTGGAGGAGGGGCTCTGTAAGGAAGTGGCAGATTTTTTCCGGCTGTGTATTTTCAAAATCTAGCGCACTCAAGCTGGTTTCTCCAAAATTACCTACCCCACCTTTAACTCTACTACAGTTCACATATAAATATTGTAGGCTATTTGTATACTCAAGTCACTACATTTAGGCCTGTCTTCAACTTCAGTTAGTAGCTACTAATGGTGGGATGTAACTACACTTGCTCCAGCATTGTACTGAAGTACAAAGTTGTGTTACTTGTTGTGGGCCTACTCTCCTGGAGCCTTCACGTGAAAACAATATTTCCCCACATTTGGTGAGTTTGAATCTGTATAGCAAACTGAAGGATAGTGTTCATTATGTATTTATAAAATAATAATACCGTAGGTTAGTAGGCTACCTAATTTATTAAATTCTTACACTGGAACATAATTGTCAAAAAAGCTAAAAAGCTAAAAACCAGGTTGCGCATGTCTTTTACTTTAACTGTGAGTATTTTACACTCAGATATTGATATTTTTACTAAAGGTAATTATATTATTACTTATAAAACCATTGACTATACACTAATGGTTTGTGGTATTTTCATTTTCATTTCATTTCATTTTACCACAATCACACACATTAATTACACTATTTAGGAATCAAATGTGTGTATTTGTAAAGCACCCTCAAAATACGTTTACGACATTCGCAATAAGTTGTTATTATTAAAAGAAAACATGAATGTCCAATGATGGTAGGGGAAATGGAAACACCTTATAATAAAAACGCACAATTATCTGTACTTTCGATCTTTGTATGTTTAGTTTAACCAGTAGATGGCAGTATCCCGTCAAAAACAAGCAACTCTGAAGGTTCAGAGTCAAATCCAAAACACATCTATTAAACATACTTGTGCCCAGGCATGCTCATACCAAACATACAGTATATATTATAAAATGCAGAATTTAACAACTTGATACTTTTGTTAGAAGACAAATTAATGCTATTTGAAATAGTATAACATTTCCACAACTGTCGTTTGTTTTTGTTTTGTTTGGGGAGACAGTGAGTAATTTCTCTGCGGTCATGTTCTTGACTAGCAGGCATGTGATTGTTATGAGGATTACCATGGTTAAAGCCACAGGAATGGTGGACACCCAGGCCTGTAATGCTGGAATGATGTCAAAGGGAACTCCCATATAATTTGTCTTACCAATACAAATACAGCTGGTTGTCTGATGACAAGTTTCCACAAGAATATAACAAAAGCCTAGGTCCTTTGTGCTGTAAACAAAGTGTATTGTCTCCATGGAAATACAGTTGGAGAACTCATTAACCATGTGGGAATGTTAAGGAATCATTTTTAAAAAAAAACAATGATTAAGGACTTAGATCCTCAAGGTGTACAACTGATGCACACTGTACATCATAACAATCATTAATACAATCAGTTATGGAAAGAAAAATAATGGAAAATGCATTATTTTTTGTGTGAATCAAGTGAAAAATCCCAACAAGCAGAGCCATGAAGAATATATTAATAATATTTATTTCAAATTACAAACAAAACATTATATAAAAAAAACATACAAATTATGTTTCATCGTCTATGTCTTTATAAAAATGGTGTTTACATTGGTCATATACACATAATTACATGATGTAGAAATGTTAAATATAATACTATTGCACATTCTTAACAAGCTTATCACTACAATAAAAATCATAGACTTAAATATAACTTTTTATACTGTAAATACAGTTTGCTTTTCTTGATTGCATTGTCACCTAATGGCAGGTTACTCTTCTACACTGTATACCTGGAGTCCTGCATGTCTACATAGCAGCTTTTGGTTCATGTTGAAGTAGTTGAGTTCACATTAGGCGTCCTTGTGGTTATCCTTGTTAGGGAAAGTATCAACCCATTTCTGTGTGTGGGCCAGACATTGTTCCCAGTCGTACAGAGGCCTGTACTGGAAGAATCGCTGGGCTTTATCTGTGCGGACAGTGAAGGAGGTAGAAGCCACAGCAAAGGTGTAACTGTTCAGCAGCGGTGTGTAGTTGTACAAGGGGCTCACGATCCGTCGGAGCAGGTCATTGAGCAGGGCCAGGAACCAGAGCACCAGTAAGGGCATGCGAACCAGTCGGAAGTTAAATTTGGAGAGAAATAGCATGTTGAAATCCTCGTAGTTCTTGTAGGGTGAGTCATCGTAGCAGAAGAAAGCTTCACCACCGACCGTCATGGGCCGCTCAACTAGGGCTTGGGCTGCGAGTACATGCATCCAGGCCACATTGCCTAGGAACACAAACAAGTGGGTGAACACCAGATTGAATGATGGAAGAAGTATTCAAAACATTTACCTTAGTAACCTAAAGATAATTTATTGTGACATTAGGCAATGGACATAACATTTGATTGATGAGTAGAAATTGTTAACAGTTAAATGTCCCAGAGTACCAAAAGAAAAAGCAGCCAGTCTGAAGGTCTTTCCTCCTGCCCACCGCTGTTGTTTTACACACTTTCACATTTCTTTCTATAAACAAGTTTATAGCCCATAACCCTTTGAACCCATTATTTATTAATATGAAACATATAGAACTTATGTTTTACTAAGAAAACATTTATTGTTAAAAACAAAATGTACGGCTGTATGTGACAACACCAATGTCTAATGCGAAAAACCAAAGTTTTATATGAAATAACAATCTTCTCTTTAACTAGTAAAACAAAATCCAGTGGTGATAAATACATATTTATCTTACATCTAACTTGTAACAACTCTCAAGAAAACATGCACAGTTGCTTCACAGCTGTGACCACATCGCAGCGACAAAGTCCTATATTATATTTCAGAATCTCTACAGTGTTAAATTTACATTTCATTTGACTGACGCTTTTATCCAAAGCGACTTAGTGCAAAAACCATAGAGATTAAAACTCTGAACAACAAGGAAAGTGCAGATATATTCACTTCAAGCGAGTCATACCATTATAAGAGTGCTGGTGAATTAGTGACTCATTTTATATATATATATATATATATATATATATATATATATATATATATATATATATATATATATATATATATATATATATATATTGTGTATATATATATATATATATATATATATATATATATATACCAATATTTTTTGCACCCTAACTAATGCTGATATAACAGAACCTTCATGTAAAAAGGATCTACTGTTGATATATTTTAGCTAGTGTGGAGGCAAGTTCACTATATATATATATATATATAAGAATTGAATTGCCAAGGTACAATCGAAACAAATGCGCTTTCAGTGTCTATTGTACTAATAGTGAACTTGCCTCCACACTAGCTAAAATATATCAACAGTAGATCCTTTTTACATGAAGGTTCTGTTATATCAGCATTAGTTAGGGTGCTAAAAATATTGGTCACCAAGACTATAAATGCTGACTGTTACTCATGCTCACGCTCACGTGCACGTGCACTACTGATGATACTAATTTGGTCCTTGACAGCAGCCTTTGCCACGAGTGAATACAAAAAAAATGTATCATCACCGAAACCAGCCTGTTGAAACTGGTTTGTGGTTGGTGGGGCAGATGTATTTAAAAATGTGATCATTAGGCTGTATATAGATTTATGATACTATTCACATATCACAGCCAAGCCATCTGGATTGAAGTATCCTCACTGCTCATGTTATCATGTTGTACTATCTCTTTAAGTTACACAACTTATTTTAGCTCACTGACTAGCAGCTGTTGAGGAAGCGGTTTAAGAGAGCTTCAGCCTTTTTTTAATGTTTGTCTGGTCTGGCTGTATCAGATATAAGGAAACGCCTGTGAATGCAGAGGAAAAAAGCTCTCACATTTCTTCTGCTTTTAGTCTTGGTGTGGACAAAAGCCATGTTCAAGAGCTATATTGGTTACTTCTGACATGTCCCTGATGTTGTGACTATGACTCACAAAGAAAGTAGCATTACCTGCATAGACACGTCCATGTTCAGAGGACTCTGGGATGCCGCCAATGATCATGCCTCCCCGTTCGGCACCCTTATCGTAGAAAGCCTTGATTAGCTGGTGCCCCTCTCCATAGATCCCCGTCGGCCTCAGGGAACACGTGTATAAAATCTTTCCGCCCTTTATCTGGGAATGACAATACCAGGATTGGGAATTGAGACAGGAGGCAAATAAAAACATATTCATGGGCGGACAAAGGGTAGATTGTTTTGGAGTTGGATTGTAAACAGCTAGAGTGACACCCCAGCAAGGCCACAAGGGGAGAATCTAGCATTTTGTGGCAAAGTTGCCCAAGACATTTCTTCATAATGTGTAATAGGCTGTCAGTGTAAATAGCATAGAAAACAGTTTGTGGGTCAATCAAAAAAAGAGTATACAAGTTGATATCCCCATTATAGTACTTATAATAATCTATACACAGATATCTTAATGCCAATACATGTGTTTTTCTATTTTGCATCTGCAGCTTTAATTGTTTCCATTGCATCATTTTCTGAAACTTAAAACCACTCCAGTTTATTTTATTTTTTTCTCAGTGTGTCTTTAAATCATTCTGTTGAAATTAGATTGTAATACATCTGCCTCAATAAAAACACCCCAAACCATAACATTGTTAAACATAAATTACCTTGGTGCCATTCGCCTCAAGCACAATTTTCTCTGCTTTTGCCTTGCTCTTAGGATAGGCCATAGTGTGTTCCACTTTGTAAGGTGTGTCTTCATTGCCCCTGTACAGAAAGAGTTAAACAGTCAGAAAAGGACTGAAGGCAGAAAGTGTTTTCTTGACCTTACCATATGTGACAGGAATGTGCGAGTCAACATAGAGTTTACTTGAACAGAGGTAGGGAGAGAGATAGGAAGGAAAAGACCACGGCTCATTCTTTCCCCTTGACTCTGAATCTTGTGAAATAAAGAATTCCAAATATTTCTCTGAGGTTCAGCTGTAGCAATTATCTGTACGTGCAGACAAACACACTGACTATCTGTGAGACTGACCCAAGCAGATTACTGGAAGGATTTTCTGCCTTTTGTAACAAGGTAAATAGGTTCATACGCAGTTAAATCTACAAACAGGAAAATAACACAGTGATAACATAACAAAACAAATCTCAACACATGGAGTTTTCTATTAGTTTTTTAGTTTTCTCTCTCCATTACCATCTACCCTTTTGGTTAGGTTCTCCTCTTGTCCTCTTCTTTTCACTACACTACTTAGTTTAAAAATGTATATTATTTAAATTTGAATCTCATGAGAAAGCGCGTTTTCGCTCGTGTGCATAAGTACACCAATGACAGCCCTGAGCTAAGGTTGGGTGTGGCTTTCCCACAACTTATTTTGCACAATAATCGGGGAAATGTTTAGCAAAATTGTTCAAGTTATGGTTTCCGTACCGTTCCTGGTATAGAAAATGAATAAATATTATTCAGAAAAAAATGAAGGACACAGGCATCGCTGGAGACATTCAGTATATTTTAAAAAGAATATCGTCATGTCTGGTAGAGCAGGCTTTGAGATAAAGCTGCAGCTGTATTACTTGCATTCCAGCATTATGAAAAGTGTGACTGACATACCAGACAAGCTCATGCAAAACATCACTTAGGGACAGTCTGAGAGTAAGATAGTGAGTGAGTCTAAATGTGGAAAATGGCTCCATTTGATGTCTTTTTTATCCAAGATTCCATCTACCTAAAGTAGGTTGAAAAACCCTTGGATATACCGTCATGGCGCTGGAAACTATGTGTTGTGAACCTTTGTCTCCACCCTATCATATCTATTATTTTCAGGCCTTGGTTTTTTTTCCCTGTGATAGTGCATTCAAGAGAGAAGAGAAACAAGATAGTGACAACAGAAACGTTACAGAGGGAAAGGCATCTGTAAAAGTGCTCAGTGAGGAAAACACTTGGACTTGCACAGTAGGTAACTTGGTCAACAGAATACAAATAACAAAAGTTTAGCGACATGTAAATACAGAATGATATTGTATTATATTTTATGATTGAGCCTAACCTGACAAAGTGGTCTCCGTTGACGTTGGGACCGATCACTTCCATGCTGCTGGTGTAGACCAGGGACTCGATGCCACACTCCACACAGGCGTTGATCACATTCTCTGTTCCTGAGAAGACATAAAGCATTCTCATTTAAGAGATTTAGGATACTGGGGTTGGATAAATCAGACTGAATTTTATTGAGTGACACATTAGGTTGGTGAAACTCCCAAATCCACAGGACTGACTTTAAGACAGTTGGATTTTTTCAGTGCCGAATTTGATGACACAGTTACCGGATGAAAGTCTTGAAAATATAATTGGACCCATAAGGAGAGAGTCAACAGGAAATTAATTCAGGGAGATCCCAGCTGTCTCTGCTTTAAACAGACGGACACTGTGTAATGTATAGATTTGATGACATTAAAAAAACAGAGGAAGTTCCAGCACTACAATAATTAAACATTACCAGACACATATAAGAAGGCCTTAAGGATCCATGCAATTCAAGGTCTGTTGTAGTCATGTTTTGCGTTAGAGAGACTATCAACTAACACAGGAAAGCATGTTTTGTCTATCTTGTACATCTAGACATTAACCCTAGCCTTACAACCTGCATCATAAAGACAGACACAGATACTGAATAGGTAGACTCCACCACTTGCTTCATTAGTTCAAACAATATCCTTGCCAGGAACTAGTTTAGGTTATCTTAAAATTACAACAATTTAAAATGAATGGATGTCCACAGAAACCCATTAATTCATACAAGTAAGCAATTTGACGATAAAATAAAAATGTTGATGCACTAATTTACAATATCACCTCAACTTTATAACGTCTTCAAGTGTCCTCTTTGAGTCAGCCTGTTTAGTATTATGGCCAACAAGGGGGAAGACACACCCTTGAAAATTGTTCAAAACAGAAGGTGTGCGTTTCCTCTGTTTTCTGATTTCCCACAGTAAACATCAAACAAATGAATCATTGATGTTTCCTACCCATTCATTTTCCTTGTAAACACTGCCTTGATGTCTCACCTGTGACGTTGACTAAGGCGATGAGGTTCTCTGGAATTTTGTGCCAGACGTCCACAATGCTGGCTGTGTGGATAACAACATCGGCCCCCCGGGAGGCCTCCAACACGCTGCTGTAGTCTGTGATGTCCCCCTGAATCACCACAACCTTTGTCCGTTCTGAGGGAGAAAATAGAACACTTAAGGTCAACAAGCATGACATGACACTGTATCAGAGCGTGGATCAGGAGCGTTCCACTATGGACTCTACACATGCTTGGAAGAATCTACTCGTTTTTTTATGTTACCACTTACAAAAGTCCTATTTTATACTATCTTATTATCTTTTTGTATCTATTTTTGCAAATAATCTGGATAATCTTTCCACAATTCCTCTTCTTTAAATTGTAAAGATAATGTTGTTTATAGATTATAAAAGAAAACATACTAGAATATCTGTTTTTAGCCAACCAATTTTATTAAAAACCCGATGTGCTTTGTCAAATTGATGCAATAAACCAGAGTTAGTCATCCTGCCGCAAATAGGACACTCCTTGTGGTATTCTCATTCCCATCTAATTACAGATGGTGGTTGATTAAAGTCTTCCCCACTAATTCAAAATAGCTCAACAACCAAACACACATTAAAACATATTTTTCAGCAAGGCCTACTATGGGTGTTACTGACAATGAGCTCTCCTGTTACTGTTAGTTTATCAGTCAGGGGCCCAAACAGCAGGCCTCAGTTGTTCCTGCCAATAAATAATGAAAGCTGAGCAAACGATTCTCAGTGTCGCATACGAGAACAAATGTTCCATGTTGTACATTCCTGACAGGAAAAGTAAACTGGTGAAATGCACCAGGAAGAAAAACTGTGCTTGTGTTCTGATGTTTTTATTCCTAGGAAGAAAGGCTAAACATGAGAGAGGGGGATGTATATCCACGTGAACCAACCCTTACTTCCATGGAAAACACAACACAGCTCCTTTGTTCATGTAATCTAATGGTGGTGACAGCTACTGCTAAGGGTAACAGGTTGCAAAAGAGCAGCAACAGAGCATAGCATGACCGGCTGTTATCAT
Source organism: Trematomus bernacchii (assembly GCF_902827165.1). Classification (NCBI taxonomy): domain Eukaryota; kingdom Metazoa; phylum Chordata; class Actinopteri; order Perciformes; family Nototheniidae; genus Trematomus; species Trematomus bernacchii. The sequence continues at coordinate 15,372,619 of NW_022987720.1, read as the reverse complement.
AGACTGTATAACATCTTTATCCTTCCTGACACAGGAAACGTAAGGGAGTTGGCTGTCCAGGATTCACAGGTCAACTGTCAACTCTGCAGGGTGACCCGGTAACCATACGGGAAAATATGTTCATTTTTTTCTCCCCGTGGAGAGACACATCACTGTACTTCAACGCCCAATCCACTCCTCTCATGCTCCAAAAACTTTTTAGAAACCTGATGTTCTGTTATTTATAAACTGCACTGTCTGCACACATATCATTTACACCACTTGAGTTTCATTCAAACAGGTGTTTGTACCTGCTGGCAAAGATCATATACACTTATATTTCCACATGCTCACATCTAAGTTTATTATCACACGTATGTGACTTAATTATTTTTATAGCAATAGGTCTATTCATCAAGAGGATGTTAAAACAGTGTCACAGTAAAGGCTCACATACTGAGGACCATAACATGGAAATTAACAATAAAGAAAACGTAACATAACAATCTGCACAGAGAAGACTTCCTTCAACCATCCATCAATACAGATAAAGACAACCTTCACGCAGAAATACGATACGAAGTTGTAAACCTTACACAGCCTTAACATAAATTGCAGTAATAGATTTGTAAGCGTGACAAACGTTAACCTTGTGAAATAAAAACAAAGATTATTGAATGCAGTTGAGTATTTTGTAAACGCCTTACCTGTGCTGAGTGCATTTAAACTTGAGTCTACGTGTTTGTCAAAAACCCGGACCTCTGCCAGTTTGTCCTCCTTTTCGATCAAAAGCCTCACCAGATGGTTTCCGAGGAACCCGCAACCTCCGGTGATCAGATACACGAGACCAGCCATGATATGAGAGTCCGATGGTGTCTGGGACTTCTCTCTGCAAACACTGTGAGCTCTGCACCGTCGACTCGAAAATAAGGGACTGTGCTTTATCCAGGCTGCAGAGGAAGAACCTAACCCCTGACGTACTCGCAGCCAATGGTAGGGCAGAGTCACTTTCATCATAACTTCCATTCATTTCAGTGCTTGTACTTTACTTGATTATTTCAATTATCTTTCACTATATTCCTTTACTCCACTATATTTATGACTGCAATAAAGATGTAATAATATCATTATAAATATGTAGTTACTAGCTATAGGCACTACGGTGTCAGATTACAATAGATAGATAGATAGATATTCACAATTGTCCTATTAGCAATGTTGGGCAAGTTACTTCCAAAATGTAATACATTACATATTACTGTCTTTTTAAAGTAATAAGTTACATTACAATATTACTGTCTCTGAAATGTAATGAGTTACACTACTTTTATATTACTTTTGAGTTACTTTCACCAAAATAACCGCACAAATAATGGCTAGGTATTTTAAATGCTAAAATGTAGTTTAGTGTAGCAACTGTATAGGCCCTTAGATAAATGAACAGAAGAACAGACAGACAAGAAGTTAACACTAACAGGAACACGGTATGGGCTCTGCAGTGTTTAAGGACGGACTTGTTAGTGGATCAGAAACTGCGAAATGTTACTTTATAAAACATCCACTGGGGAAAGGATTTATTGACAATGTGTGAGTAACATAGGTTGGTATGCACTTGCAGTGGTGACAGCTGAGTGCGGTAAGTAAATTATGGAAACAATGTGTACAAACAAGTTGTTTACTGTCGTTTGCACATTGTAGATCTTGTTTGCACACGATCACTGTGCCTAATATGGATGGGACTTCAGATGGTCTATGGTTAAGAAATAATATATAATATAAAAGATACATCATCAAATGACAACCAAAGCTGTTACCCAGACCATGTTTCTAAATATACAGCATCTGAAAGCAGCAGTGTTTTCATTTTTGTCAACCATAATTATGTGTAAATGACTGGCCACTGAATTTCACTAAGTACACTGTTGCTTCTTTTGACTGATATTAACCTTTGTGGTTTGAAATAATTGCTGACCTTGATGTAACACCATATATTATTAAAGGTTCCTTTACTGTCAAGGCCGTTGCACACTCCGATTTGGAGGTCATATTAACCAAGGAAGGCCGGTCAAAGGGAGCTTTACTTTACTGTGTTATCATGCCATTTTATCACTCAGACTTTGCTTGGCCCTCCCTGCAGCCACAAAAGGCTTTTTATAACATTAGTATCCTGCAACAGGATGACTAACGGGAGGGCTACTTCTGTATGCCTTCTGCCCTCCCACTTCTACACATTTTGTTTGTTTTTTAGATGTATAAACTGTCTAAATTGTTGAAATACTAGAATACATTTAAAAAACAAAACATTCACAGTAATAGTCCCTAAGACTGTTAAACACTGTACATTGAGTATTAGAAAGGGAATTAGTTGACTGAATTGCAATTTCCAGATTTTTGAATGAATAATTATGTTTTATGTACACATGCAGGGGCGTCGCACACATTTTTTCAAACTGTACGTAGTGATTGCATATGGGCCCCTCCACCCTTTCCCTTGTTTGTGTGAATTTCTGTTCAGTTTATTCAAAATAAGCCTAGAAGAGAATTATCATAGTTTGGGGAACAAAAACAGGTGAAGTGCTTTTTCAAGATGAGATTATTTCAGGTCTAGTAAATAATGCATCTTAAAAATACTGATTATTAAAGAATCATGTGTTGAAACCTCTTTTTACTCACGCCACCTCCTGCTGTGAGCTTCACCAGGTCTTCCTCTCCTATCGTCATCTGACTGGATAGATTTCAGCACTTCCTCTCGTTTCTCTGAACAGGAAGCATCTAAATTGCAGGTGCATGGTAGGAACCATTTTCAAGTGAGGAAATGGGACTTGGTTGTTTCCACTATGCAAGCAACTTCCTTTTGAACACTGCATATTACCCCTTAGTGTTTCAAAATGTATACGTAACTTCTCTGTCATGTAAACACTAGAGGAGCCTGTACAATGACTCACAGTTGTCTACACTTTTCTCCAACACTGGCTGAACCTTTGTGCTATGAAGAGTAGGAGGACACAGTTATTGAAAAACATGGTTTCATTTATTTAAAAAATATTTTAATGCACCATTAATAAAGGGTCCAACGCATTAATACAAGAAATATTGCAAATAATATTAAAATAATCATCAAATTAAAAGGAAAAACAATACAAAATAAATGAATGGAAGGTATGTACATGTTTCATCCTCATGGAGAGAAGAAAAGGAACAACATATTTACAGCTTGAAATCAGTGTGTTTCTACGAGAAACAAACACTTCTACAATATTTACATGTACTTCTTTGATTTCATCTTTTTATACTGTAGTAAAGAGGGTTTGTTTGTGATGAAAGGCTTTCATTGCAACAACAAATATCTTACACATTTTCCTGTTTGGGAGGGAACAAAATAAAACCAAACTTTAGTTGAAAGTTTAAAATGAAAGTTAAACTTTGGACGGCCATAGCCATGTGAAAAACAGAGACACAACACAAGGGCCATATACATCCTGCTGTCTGCGGCATATTGCAAACCCACGGAGCGTATCTATATATACCTTCCACCCATCTACACTGCAAACAGATCCCACGCTGGACACTTGTTTACATTAGGCCGATGCATTTTCAGGGAGAGATGTTTCTTTGGGGCGAACCACTCAGCACTTCCAAATAAAATACATACTAATGTATTCTTGAAAGGCCCTCAAAACAGGGGGATAAACACTCACAATCGAAACATTTCAAGGGACCTGACTAAATCCAATAAATGTGCCTTTTAAAAAACATATGTAGCACACAGATTGACTAAGTTAAACACTGAACACAGATTTGAACAGGACCTGAATGAGTTTGGTGGTAATCATTTGCCTACTTTTGACCTTTGCTTTGATGGAACACAGATAAACAGATAGAGAAAGATTATGCAAACAAACATGGTTCTTGTTCTCGTCACAACACTTTGTTAACATAGCTCTGACTTTGGGGAAAAAAGGAAAAAGAAACACAGGCTAAATCCCTGTTGTGCTGGTCCTGCAGGCAAAAGTTCAGGAGCCATGTCAAAATAAAACACAATTTAGCTACAACCTAACTGACATATATTCACGTGGGTCAAAAACAAGAGTTGAAAGGTTTTTTTTTCTCTCATCCAGAAGAAAGGTTGTGGCAAATCAGGGGAGCAAGAACATGAGGGTTTGATGGGGCTGGTGAACAAAGGACAGTGGGCTGGGTACACTGAAGCTCATTTCACTGTAAGATACTTACAGCTAATGCAACTGAATAACAATATCATTAATAATAGCAATATTATTATATAATACTATGAAATTAAATAAAAAAAAAGCTCCAAAACAATCTTCACACTTGGAAATCTTGCATAACTGAAGACCAAATTGAATGAAGTTTGTCATTTTAAAAGTGCGCCTATAACAAGCGCTTTTAAAAACCCTGAATTTGTCAGATATTCCTGTGCGTCTGTGTGCGGATCTGTGTGGATGGGTGGGTGGGTGCAGGGAGGGATTCGACACGGCAAGAGTGATCCAGGATGTATATTATGTAAGCCGACGTAGACATAGAATAATGGCGTTTTCTGTTTTGTTTTACCGTGTTCCTTCAATCTGATAATGGCTTGGAAATAGAAAGACCTTTTATGTCTGGCTACACGAAACATCCTGGTTAAAAAAATAACAACCAATGGAGTCCAACAATCGCCCCACAAAAGAAGCGGACGTCCCCCAACTAGTATTCTCATGCCAGGTGACACTAACCTCTCCCCTGGCTTGTGAAACTGCCAAGTGAATGAAAAGTGGGCATGAAAGTGCAAATGTGTGTGTCTCTGTTTCCTGGGTAATGTGAGGAGGTGGGTTCATAGAGTGGCCTTTCGAAGTACACTCTACAAAGGGTGAATCAAGTGGTGGTCCGGGTCTGGGTGTTGCCAGGTGACGAAGAAAAGCACATCCACTAGTTCAGTGTCCCGCGGCAGTTCTCCGTCCCACACAGGCAGGGGATCTTGTTGTCCTCCAGAGGGAACTTGTAGTCGTAGGTGATCTCCTCGTTGACGGCGATGGCCTGCTTCGAGTAGATAACAATCTTTTTCTGGGACTCTATTGTGATTACCTTGGCGTAGCAGTTTGGCTGGAGGAACAAAGCAATAAGAGAAGGATGAGGAACAGCGCCAGAAGAATTTGAAAATGAACATTTAAAATGTGTCAGTCTGTTAACTATGACAACGACATGTTTTTTGTATCTTACATTGGAGAAGGGACCAGGATTAGGCTATTTAGTTTTGGTAATGTGGTTTCTTTTTTTACCTTTTTGTACCTTGGAAATATTCCAAGAAAGAGTTGTAAATAAAATGAAAGAAAAACGAAATGCTCTCGAAGAACCCTGCACTCGTTGCCCTTCTTATCGACATAATCAACTCTCTCTGCTGATGAATAGAATTCAACTTCAACTTCGAAATGGTAAATACTGGGAAGAATAGGACTGAAGATGTTCGGGACTCACAGTGCAGCAGTGGTTGATAAATCTGGCCAGGTTTCCCACTTTTGTGGCATCAATAATGGTGTCGTGGTCCACTCTGAACAAGTAGCTGCTCCCGATGCCCTGCTGTGCGTACCGCTTCTCTCGATTGTCAGCCACCATCTGGACACACACAAAACATGTTGTTCACAAATCTTATAATAACTCCAACAGCAGCAGTATCTGAAGATTTCTATATTTAAAAATGACTAATCGATTATCAAAACAGTTGTTTTTTGCCAATAGACAAATCAATTATGAAATGAACCAATAATGTAATGATGATTGAGCTTTCTAAACAGAACACTTGCAGTTCAGCTTGCATATTTTATTAATATTGTAGCTGGAATGTCATCACTGCATGCAACTCGAGATGGATAACTGGAAAGGTTTGCTTTCAAAACACACAGTGAAACAGACAGGAGGCCGTACCTGTCGGATGTTCTGACCCACGTACTCGATGACCATCTCATCAGCAGCTATGGGCTCCATGGCGAAAAGACCCCACTCGTGGATTCTGCTGCGTCCGAAGCGAAGCCTCTTCTTTCGGTACTGCACAAAGACAGAAAAGACTCACTGTAACAAAGGTCTTGGTAACAAACATAAAGTATGCAAACACTCAGATGAATATGTTTAAAGTTTTCATTAAAACACTAGTACATGTGTGAAGTAAATGTTGATTGTGTTTTTAGGTGACTTGGTTTGTAACTGCACTCATCACAGTTCCAGCGATAAACAGCCTCCACCCTAAAATATGACCTCAACCCTCCTTTAGGGTGTTGCTAATGAAGGGAGGGCATCCAGACTGATTTCCTGTTGTGTTTCACACAGGGTTAGCTCTGTGAAATGTTTGGCCTTGGTAGCAACAGAAACAGGCGGCCTGCGTTGAAGGATTAACGCCTTCCTAGGGAGCAAGTTAATCACCCATACATCCATAACTCAAAAGTGTACAGCTGGCAACTCCTCATTGAAAGCAGGACCTTTGAAAGGAACCAGCACAGTTTGTTGGTCCAACAAAAAGTTATTTTGTGTATGCAAAGCCCTTAAACTACACCAGGGCTATTCAATTAGTTTGGAATGGGGGCCGGTTGATGAAAATGATCCAAAGCAAGAGGCCGGGAAAAAGATGGCTTGAAATATGAGCAATCATATTAAGAGCTTCAGATACAGTAAATAGTGGAGTGCATATATTGTGTTTAATTAAATCAAACAACATAGCCCAAAGGCCTTTATAGATCTAAATGGCAAGTTCAGAACTCAGTAGGCCTACATGTGAAGCTAATTTAACCATCAACATCATTTCATTTGATTTCATTTAGGTGAAATTATCTAATTATTCACGCAGAGATGCAATAAATGACTGCTGATTCAATCTGAACTTTGTCATGGCAGTGAGGAGATTACACAGTGTTTGGTAAAAGGAAATGCTTCACCATATAAGGCTATTACCTTTACAGAGGTGTGTTTCTTTCCTACCGCCATGATGGTTAAGAATGATTTCCGCCAAGGACGTTCATCTTTTTTAAAGTATTTTCAAGGATAGAATATGATTTTATCTTATTTCAAGAATAATTAAAGTACTATACACAATACAAAATATACGATAATTGTATTGTGACATTTTAATACTGGCAAATGCTAAGAAATTTGAACCCTCAGGGATCTTAAGGTGTTGTAGCTTCAATGTGAATCTGGTAGCAGAACATGAGATAACATGGTCGTCTGTACCTTCAGCTGGTTGAGTTTGAGCAGGTCAGAGTCCACGACCGCTGTGGTGCCGATGGCGGTGAGGAGGCGGCGCTGCTCTGAGCGTCTCTCTGACAGCACCCTGTTTGCTCCCTGGTAGAAAAACAGACGGTAAAACATTAGAATTGCACCACTGGCACAATCACACTTCACCTGGCCTTGACCTAGAGGAGAATGACCAACACTTTTAACTTTGACCCTCATTTGTTCATGTGGGTAAGGTTAATTTGGAATCTGTTACTGTGCAGGCAGATAAAACCAATGAAATGCTAAGACAGGGTATATGCAGGAATCCTGAAGTCAAATGTAATACCTTTTAAGACCTTTTTTAAGACCCTTTCCATACATTTGAAGACCTCATCGCCACTTCGAGTTTTAACCGGTTACATTGGCGCAACATTTACTATATACAGTATTGATTGTCCTTCCTCCTTATCTTCCAACCATTTGGACGCATTGCATTTCCCCATAACTATGTTGTTTAACAACCGGCGTAAACAGACCTTCGCGCGCTATCAAGCAGTGAGCGTGCGATGTCCTGTTCAGATGACGTCAAACCCAACGGGATGCCATAAATAAACTACACAGAATCACACTACACACTTACACAATGATTACATTCAGGCAGACTTTAGAATACAACCTCTTTGGACAATTTATATACTTATTGAAAACAAGCTACAAAATGTAATACCTTGGAAAATGCCGTTTAGTACTTTTTAATACTTTTTAATAGCCTTAATTTTCGCTAAATTGATTTATCAACTTTTAATACTTTTTAAGACCCCGCGGACATCCTGTAAGAGGAAGCATGATGGAGGACTCAAGTTTCTCTCAATCCAACACATACTAGATGTGAATTCTGAAGGCTTTGAAACAATTATTACAAGTTGTTTTGAATGGATCTTTCATTATTTAACTCTCAGAATGAGGTTCTCAAGCATATTCTTTTCAAACGAAGGAGCTCTGTCTATTTTTGTAGATGTTGAAAACATTTTGTATAGTCCTGACTCACTGAGCTTTGAAAATATTTCCAAAGTGAACTCCTCCACAGTCAGATCACAAGGAAAAATAAAAGCGATCTCTGTGTACCTGGGTCAGGTGCTAATTTATTCATGACATCAAAAGGAGCTGACTGATGTGGAGTCTAATTACATCTCATTTTGTTGCTGACGGAGGTTACATCAGCAAAATGCAACACCAAATCTCCATGGTGGCAGTGAGACACGGCACAAAGCCAGAATGGAAAACGCATTACTGTTGAAACCAAAGGTTGCATAGGAACATCTGGAAAATCTGTGCTGATGCGTCTGCACAAACCTCAACCCAATTACACATTTGGCCTAAATGTTTTGCCTACTGATGCCTTTCAGGATGTGAGGGCTCTATATTGTTTTGGTTGATTGTTTCAAAGTGGGATTTTTGTAAATTAAATCCTTCAGCAGGAGGGACTTGTGTTTTTTTAGGAGGTTTGTGGAAATACCATGGCTATCACAGATTCCCTCTAAATATTCCAAATGGAAATGTTTTTGGATGACGGTTAAAGTTTAATGTTTAAACCCATGATTTATTTCATGAGCACGAGCCCTCCAGGAAAAAAAGGCACACGGTGTTCTTTAAATAGTTTTAAGGGCACATTTGGGACATCTGTCAGCCACCTGTATCACAGAATGCTACTCTTTTTCAATACAAACAAAGATTAGAACTACTAAGGAACTGTGAATGTGTCTTTTAAACGTTGCTATTCAACCATAAGAGTTACAGTTTTGTTTTATAGTCCTAAAATTCCAAATAGCCGAGCAGCTATTTGGAAAAGCTGTATCACTGTTCCACAGATCTCAACATTTTAATCTCTACTGGAAACTCTCTTATTATTCCAACCCGCAGCCAAACGGCTGAGGGCCGATTCCACTTACCTACCTCCCTGCCAATTCAATTCCTAAGGGGTATCAATAAGCATCATCAAGCGTCATCTAAATTATAAAATAAATATTTACGGTAATATTAACCATCTATAATAACTATATCAAGTACTGTACCCCCTAGTGTTTATTTACAGAGCCAGCACAGCAACAGCAACGTGCACTGGAACCACATTTGGATTTAAGCAAACTTTGTATACATTTTTTTAACACAAACATTTTTATGCTTGATTTCATACTCATTTGTAATGAAATGGACCTACCAAACTTTAGTCCAGAGCAATCCTTTTTATTCTCTCATTTATAGTGAAGATTGTTCATGCATTGTTTTAAAAATGTTGTTTACTGTATCTTCATTATTTTAAAAGCTGGTTTAATAATTGTAATCAATAATAAAATAGGAACAACTGCAAAAAAAAGGAGGGAAGTTGAATAAAATCTGATCAACACATTTCTGATTTCTAATGTTTCCTCTCCTCTGTTATTCATTTAAGAACAGGATAGTAGTTCCTTATTTGTTAAACGGGGGAGAAGAACGTTTAGCCAGTATCCCTTGTGGTTTTAACACTCTTCGAAGAAAAAACATTGTAATAAAAACCTTTTTTACCAGCCAAAACGTTTGCCTTTAAACCTGTTTAACAGTGCTTTGGGCATAAACCCAGGAGATTTGGAAACCAGAAATAGTTGTTCTCCCTTGCCTTTAAGGCTTTCATAAACAACAGAACCAAACAGGCAAACCTTCTTAGAATTAGTTGGCAATATCATTGAAGAAGCACCGTTTGGCATTCGTCGCTTACAATCTGAATCCTCCAAAAAGAAAGTAGAAGTGGTTATCAGTGGGATTGCAGAATGAATGGAGTTAGGAGCATGCTTACCGAGAGGTCCACATTCTCCACCTCCCGAATGACCTGCTCCGGCAGGTCCAGGTCCAGATAGACGTCCTTCTCCTTGCGGCTGATGGCGTAGTAGCCCTCACTTCTGGCTGAACCGGTCACATGCTGACGCAGCTGTCCTGGGTTCTTCTTCTTACGCCGGGGGTTCGGCAAATTGGTTAGTGAAGCTCAAAGGTCAAGGACAATAGAAGACCACACGGTAAAATGAAGATACAACATAAATAGCAATATACTTGTTCATTCAATAAAAGCTATAAATTGGTAACTGGGGTTCATTTCAACGCCAATCACAACCACACATACTTAATGCAGGAGTAAATCATAGAAAAGGATATTGGTGTGATTGACCCAGTGGGTGTCGTTGAGCCAGTCCGAGCTGTGGTTGTCCTGTAACAGCTTCTCATAAGTCTTCTTCAGCAAACTCAAGTCCTCGCCGTCCAGACCCGTGTTCCAGATATCATACAGGATGGTCATCTGCTCAAACTCACTGCGGTTGTCATACTTAATGGCTAATGGCTCGGATGCTGGGGCAGGTTTGGGCCAGCGCTGGGACGATGTTACCCCGGCCTCCTGCAGGAAGAGACGCTCGCTCTTCCTAACGTCTTCAACCATATCGTCCTCTGTGTCTGAGCTGGAAAGCTCCCCAGACTCAAGCTCCTCCACATCCACCTCTTCTTCTGAGTCCTGCACAGAAGGAGATGTTGTGATTGTTATTATGTTTATGAGTCATGGTAGCAGAGATGAGCAATATGAATACCAATGAACTGTTACTAGATTGTAGGGCTGTCCCGAATACCATTTTTCGGGCTCCGGATAGTCTGTAGTAATCAGCAGCGAATATTCGAATATTCGGCCCGTGCGGCGGCGGGGGGGGGCGTAGTAATCAGCAGCGAACTGCTTCAACACGTGTATTTCGGTGTAAAGATGCCTGTTTTTTTTGTTGTTATTACTGTGAGGAAATGTTCAACCTAACCCTGGTCCGCCCAGTAGTAGTAGTCAGATCGCTACTCCTGCTGACTTTAAAGCTAGGTCTGGGTTGGGTTTCATCCACTTGAATGTGCGCAGTCTGTTAGGTAAACTAGATTTTGTCCGCATTTGGGCAAGCTCGACTGACGCTGACGTCATTGTGTTATCAGAAACATGGCTAAATAAAACTATTTTGGCCTCTGACATATCCTTAAATGGTTATAATGTGTATCGTACCGACCGGCCTAATAAAGGTGGTGGAGTTGCCATTTATGTTAAGAATAAGTTCAGTGTAACCACATTGATCTCCAAATCTGTCGGTAAGCAATTCGAATTTTTAGCCTTAAATATAGAAGTGGCAAAGGGGCAACAAGTCATGGTGGTGGGGTGTTACAGACCCCCCTCAGTTGTCAAGGACTCCTTGTCTTCACTAGCAAAACTTTTATCGCAACTAGACTATAAGGAAATAGTGCTACTTGGAGATTTTAACTGGGACTGGTTAACTGCAGTATCAGAGGATTTTAAAAACCTTTGTATCTCTCTGAATGTTACTCAGATTGTTGACAGTCCTACTCGCCCTAACGTTAAGTCCCCTAATAAATCCTCCCTAATTGATCTCATTCTAACTAATGTTCCCTATAAATACCCATCTGTGGGAGTATTTGCAAATGATGTGAGTGACCACTGTGTTGTAGACACAATTAGGGACACTAAGGTCCAAAAAGTTAAACCCCGTATTATTATTAAGAGACACATAAAACATTTTGTGGAGCAGGGTTTTGTTCATGATCTGTTTGGGTTTGATTGGGGAAAAATCGATCTGTGTGCTGATGTTGAAACTGCATGGTCTTATTTTTATCTTGGTTTTATGGAAATTATAGATAGACATGCACCCCTACGTACTTTTAGAGTAAAGGGACGAGACAATCCTTGGTTTTCTGCTGAACTGTCTAGTCTCCTACATGAGAGAAACAAGGCCTGGGCAAAGGCTAGGAAATCAGGCTCAGAGGTTGAATGGCTGCGTTTTAGGCAGCTAAGAAATAGCTTCACTTCACAGGTCAAAAGTGCTAAGTCGAAGTACTATTTGTCAGTTACTACAGAAAACTGTAATTGTCAGTTCTGGCGAAGATGCTCGAACGCCTAGTGAGTGAACAGGTAAAGGAGTTTTTATGTAACAATGACATCCTGTCTAAACATCAGTCAGGCTTCAGAAAGCAACATAGCACCATCACTGCCACAATGAAAGTGGTGAATGACATTACGAGTATTTTAGATAAAAAGCAGAGTTGTGCAGCTCTATTTATTGACCTTTCCAAAGCGTTTGACACCGTCGATCATCGCATCTTAAAGCAGAGGCTACTCAGTATTGGCTTATCCAGCCATGCAGTGGGGTGGTTTGTGAACTACCTCTCTGAAAGGTCCCAATGGGTTCACTTTGATGGGCTGTCTTCTGAGTGGTTGAACATTGCTAATGGTGTTCCTCAAGGTTCTGTTTTAGGTCCACTTTTATTCTCCATCTACATCAATAGTTTAGGTGAAAATGTGGATGAAGCTACTTTACATTTTTATGCGGATGACACCGTGATGTACTGTGCAGGTCCCTCCATTAAGGAGGCGGTTGTTAAATTACAGGCTGTTTTTAACATTATTCAGACTCAGCTCTCTGAACTAAAGCTTCTTTTAAATGTTGAGAAAACCAAGGTAATGCTCTTTTCTAAAGCTAAAAAGACTCCAGAGACTGCTTTGGATATTGTGACTATGCAAGGACAAGTACTCCAAGTGGTTAGCTGTTATAAATACCTTGGTATCTGGCTTGATGATTGTCTTACTTTTAAACGTCAGGTCACTAATCTGCTTAAAAAGCTGAGGGTTAGATTAGGTTTCTTTTTCAGAAACAAGTCCTGTTTCTCTTTTGAAGCCAGGAAAAGGCTAGTCACTGTGACCTTTTTACCTGTGCTAGACTATGGTGAGTTGATCTACATGAATGCACCTGCCCATTGCCTGGAAAGGTTAGATGCCGCCTATCACAGTGCTCTGAGATTTGTTACTAACTGTAAAGTACTTACTCATCACTGTACCCTGTATGCCAAGGCAGGTCTGCCTTCACTTACTGTACGGAGGCTCAGTCATTGGTACATATTCATATATAAAGCCATGCTGGGTAAACTACCAACTTATATCTGCTCTTTGATCTCACGGAGAGTGGCAAGTAGCTATTGCCTGAGATCCCAGGATGTGTTCTTATTACATGTGCCAAGTGCTAGGACTGTTTTAGGTACTAAGGCTTTTATGTGCGCTGCTCCTCTAGCTTGGAACACCATGCAAAAAAACATTGAAACTGAGCATTTTGATTCCCTTGCATCGTTTTAAAGCACGGCTGGATGAAATGTTATTGGATACCTGTCACTGTAAATAGGTTGCTAATGTATACCCCTGTAATTATGTTGTGATGTCCTTTTGTTTTCTGTTTGTTTTTATGTGTAACCAATGTACCGCAGGTCTCCCTTGAAAAAGAGATCGTTGATCTCAATGGGATTTTTTAACCTGGTTAAATAAAGGCTACAAACAAACAAACATTCACGGCATTCATTTTGTTATTCTACAGTATTGTTGTTTTATAGTTATTTGTTAATGTAACCCAATTTGTGTTCTTTGAAATTGAAAAGGATATCGCATTGTGTTTGTTACTTTCGTTGCAGTTGTATACGTCTTAAGTGTAATTTGGCTTGGTTTCCTATTTATGGACATGCTTTTATTTTTGAAGGAGAGTTAGCGCAGTTGACAGGAAGTTGTTGTTGCTTTGGAAACAACGTGACAGAGATTAACGCAGAAAAGTAATATCTACACATAAACACGGAGAAAGTAAACGATAACGTTTATGGTTAAGTGTTAGCACCCCCCGAAGAGGCACAAGCTCTTACGTTGATATTGGAGATTTCAATCAATTCAATTTGAACAAAAAACAGGGAAAAAACGAATAACGAAATTGAAACCCGAATAGTACTCCAACGAACGAATATTCGGGTACAGCCCTACTAGATTGATCACAAGAAAAATCAGTTTAACTCAGAAGATGACAGATTGATTTCATGCTATATCTTTGTTTTACAGTAATTATTTTTAAAAGCATGCTGCAAAGCTGCAAAACCGCCCTGGTTCCAGCCAGAAGCAAATAAGTCAGTCAACCAGGTGTGCTGGAGGCCGAGCTACTTTCTCACACCAGCAAGTTTGAACACATTTAATGAAAACACTAAGACTGATGTGACTCTGATTAGTTTGCTTGTAGAAAGGAACAGCGCCACATTCCTTCCAGCTCCGACAAAAACATCAACAGGCCAGAATCCACAACGAATACAATGCTCTCTGTTCTGCCAGCAGTTTAACTCTTAACTCTGTAGTTCTGCAGCGTGTTGGTATAAAGGCCAAAATTATATTTTTATGAGGATGGGAGATTTTGTGCACAACACACAGGAAGAAAAAAAGAGAAATATGTGCCATCATTAAACCTGGACCAACAAATGAGTCACTGTTCTTTTGTGTCACACTCACTGTGACAGATTGTAAATGATGACACGCTGCTTACAGTAAAGACCTCAGAACACTTTTACAGGAACAAAGCAGAAGCTGCACGCACCTCTAGTTTCCGCTTCCTCTGTTTCTTGCTTCCTGGCTGCTCCTTTTGTTTTTGCGTGTTCTGAAGCTCGAGGTTTTCTTTGTCTTTCCTTCTCCACTTTTTGCTCATATCCTTTTCAAGTTCAAGACCTTTCCCAGCTATGGCCTTCTTCTTTGACGATGGCGGTAGAGATGCAGCCTGGCCTGCATCCTCAGACTCACAAAGCACTCCCATTGTGGATAAGAATTCCCCTTTATCTCCTCTGGATAAAAGGGCTTCTCCAATGACCTCCTCTGGCGCTTCAAGCACCCCAGAAATATTGTTAAGGTCTGCTGGAAGCAAGACTGAGGGGTCTTGTTTGGAGGAAGTCCTTTTGGTACCGGACGGTACTGTGAGAACAGGAGGTTTGCAGTAGTTGTGTTCCGTAATGACAAATATACCCTCTTGGCTCATTACCCGGGCCAGAGACTCTGAGGAGAAGAGATCACCTTCCATCTTCTGCTCTTCTGCCTCGTCAGATGTCTCCGTCTCCTCTGAGTCCCCGGTGTCAGGGTCCATTTTCAAAGCAACGTCAGCCAACACGGACAGGTCAGTGGTTGAAGCCGAGGCCAGCTGCAGGAGGCTCGATGCCCCAAGCTGCTCTCTGAGTCTCAACCTCTGTTCACTTTCTTCCTCATCCTCGTCTTCCTCTCTGAGGGAGTGACTGGAGGACGCAGACAAGCTGGTGGTCCGAGGCCTGCCTCTGGACCGTTTGTTGGCGGGATGGTTCGGAGGGGCCTCCTCGAAGGCCATCCTGCACAGAGAGGCGTGGTCCAATGGCAGGTTCTGCACAGTGCGGCACACCATACCAGGAGGGATGAGAGATTTGGGGGAATCTTTTCCTGTACCCCGTTTCCCAGGGGATTTGATAGGGGGGGTCTGAGGAGAAGCAGGGGGTCCCTTTTTGGATTCATCCAAATCTTGGTATCCAGACGGGGGCACAATGAGGGCATTACCTTCACCTGGTTTGGAGGCAAAGGGAAGCAGTTGGATGCCCTTAGAGGGACGAGATGTGGGTGATGGAGAAGCGGTGACGGGAGAGTCTGGGTGCCTCCCAGGGGAGAAAAAGGGAGATTCACCTGACAGTTGGGAGGGAGATGGAGATACGGGTGCAGTCGGCAGCTGCATTTTGCTGTCGTTCTCGCCTGTGGAGAAAGAGACAGTCTTCCTGCGTTTCTTGAGAGGGGGCACAAGAACAATAGGGGACGAAGGCCGCGGGTACGGGGGAGATGGAGGACGCTTGCTGGGTGCTGTTTTTGTGTCAGGCTTGCTGTCCTTGGTTTCACCTGAGAGAACAAATATGAGTTTTGAGAGACCGATCCAAACTTTAGACAGTGCATTTCAAATGTTACAATTGTTGCACTACACGTTTTAGCAATAACAAGGAGTAAAAGGCACAATGAGTAGGAATTGTATTAAAAACAATGTTTAAACTCATACAATAAAGCAACAAAAGATGCATATAAAATTGTCTACTTGTGTTTTGTAGTTACAAACAAAAAGCGACATATTCTGCTAATTGTGCCTTTAACCTATGGTAGTGATAGATGTTGTTTTTGCATTGGATAACGTGATATGCAGTTTTTAATGACGTTGAGGAGGACTTTTGACCAACCTGTTTTGACTTCTGCCTTTGAAAAAGCACCTGCATTACTTTCCCTGGAAAGAAAAGAAGAAATACATTTGAAGCCAGTGATATTGACGATGAAACGTGCATTCAATTGAATAAAATAGAGAAATTGTATTTGTGGAATGGACAGATATTAGACATGGAACATGGAATAAACACAACGTTTCAAACTCCATACCTGCCATGTTTTTCGCTTGTGCTGTCCATGGTCGAATCATCCATGGAGTCTGGCCCTTCGCTCTCAGCCCTCTCTCCTTCCTCTTCATCCTCATCTTCAGAGGAAGATGAAGATGTAGATCCTGAAGATGAAGAGCCGTCAGAGGACGAGGAGAGGCTCTCATCGTCACTATCAGCACTAAGGGCATCATCTAAAAAAAAAGAAAAGAAGATATTTGGGATCATTATGACCTTAACTGAAAGTAAACAGAAGTAAATGTATTGTAATAAGATGGTGATTTACCATCAGATGCCTTTTCACTTCCCTCTTCCTCTTCATCCTCCTACAAATAAAAAGGATTATAGTTACAAAACTAATATATCAGTGAAATGCTGCCATCTAGAGTGAGAACACAATTCTTAACAAACCTGATAACAAAACAAAATGTTAAATCAATACCACGTACAAGCTGAATACATTAATACAAAAATATGTTATAATTCAACGCTCAGTCTGCTGTTTTAGTGAATACATTTGATGTGAACGGGTTTCAAAATGTCTCATTTAAGCATACTTTTGGTTTGTTTATGTGCTCTTGATTTTTTGTTTGCTTACAATAAAAGAGAACAACCCAAACCTTTTCAGTGGAGGAGCCATCAGATGTTTCCTCTCCCTCGCTGCCAAGCTCCCAAGGTTTACGACTTCTTGGCTTCTTTTTCCTCCTCTTGTTGTCTCTTTCAGCTCCATGTCTGCTTGCCTCTGGCATTCTCCCCACACGAGCTGAAAACAATACATCAGGTTAAGAGTTAAATGCAGCAGGCCCTTTAAATCAAACCAGTCTTTACAAGGTTAAAATGAGCTCAACAAACCTTCGTCATCCTCGTCTGGTGGGGTCGAGGGCCGTGGCCTCTTCATGTCTCCCTCTTGAAGCTCCTGAGGTTCTTTCCTCTTTACCTAAACAAGTGGAAATCAACAATATTTTTTATAGCAATGAAACACAGCCAAGAATGGACTTTAACATCTTACATAAACTTGACTAAATCAAAATGTCTATGTTTAAATAAGACGAATTATAACTGGATCCTGGTGGTAAGTAGGATTAAACGTATCTACTGTACACCCGGGACCAGCACTGTTAGGGAATGTCTTGGCAACAATGTTAATTAAAATTGACACTTGCGAGTTATGTTATCAGGTGTAGATTAGGTTAGTCCCTGATCATTTATCAATTATCAACAAAACCTTTATTCGACAGAACTGTAAAATATACTGTATTAATAATAATGCAACAGAACAATTTGAATCTTGCATCTACCGGAAATGTTCTTATAGGATTCTTAAAATAAGTATCTCACCAAAGTGTAAATAATTGACTCAATGTCGAATATAAGAGGGCGACCGCTCCTCCGCTCGCTTCACTGGCTTCCAGTAACTGCTAGAATCCACTTCAAGACACTGGTACTTGCGTACCATGCTGTGAATGGACCTGGCCCTTCCTACCTCCAGGACATGGTTAAACCATACACCCCAGCACGTGCACTCCGCTCTGCATCGGCCAAACGGCTCGCTGCACCTGCACTGCCAGGGGGACCCAAGTTCCCATCAGCAAACACACGTAGGTTTGCTGTCCTGGCTCCAAAATGGTGGAATGAGCTCCCCATTGACATCAGGACAGCAGAAAGCTTACACATCTTCCAGCGCAGACTCAAAACGCATCTCTTTCGACTCCACTTCGAGCAATAAAATGACTAACAAAGCACTTATATACTAATAAAGGACTGGCTTATCTAAAGCCAGTTGAGTAGCACTTGAAATGTTTTGGCTCTATGAAACATGATGTACTTATATGATTCTGTTTCCTTCAAGTTTGTATCTTCTTCGTCGAATGCACTTATCGTAAGTCGCTTTGGATAAAAGCATCAGCTAAATGCAATGTAATGTAATGTGTGTGTTTTAATTCATCTAATCACATTGTGAGCTGTCGAACATTATAATGCAGTCAAATTTCTGCCAAAGTGCTTTTACCTTGAAGGAAGGAAGTCGGACTGGTCCTCGGAGAGACAACCCTTCCATGCCACCGCTCTTCGCCCAGTCCACGAGAGACGTATGAGGCTCCCGAGGACGGTTGATCTTTTCCTCTTTTTTCTCATCATCCCGTAACGCAGACACCCCTCTAACCATTGTCTGGAAAGGCTGGAGGAGGAAACATGGTGCAATTACAATTTGTATTTCCCTTTTTCATTTCACAATACAACTCTGATGCCTGATCAATGTGGTCGGTGGCATCATGTTGCCACAGAGAATAGAGGAGGCCATTTGAACTGCCATCAGATGGTAAAAGTAGGGGCAGCTTTGGAAGGCACCCGGTACACTAAGTCATATTAACAAGGTTTAAATACTTTTAAATAGTGAAAAAGTTCTGCATTCGAAGTCTTAAGTAAAAGTATTTGCATCAAATTACACTTAAGTATAAACAATACAAGTATTCAATATGCAGAATGACTTATTCAGAATCATATATACTGGACTTTAATAATCAATTCATGTGTTTATCACTTTAATGCTATGCTGCTAAAGGTGGAAACAATTGCCTTTACTTTATTTACTGCTCAGGAGCTTCATCTATGTATTAGGTTTTTAACTAATAACTGGAGAAAGCTCAATTTGTAGCAACACTGAAAGGCACGACAAGTAAAAAAAAGGTGCTGGTCGATTTGAATCTGAACATAGGATTAGCTTGAATTCAAGGGTTGTAGAAAGATCTAGTCTGAGTTTATTAATAAAAAAGCCCAATAAATGTACAAATAATTGGATGAAGCTATATTTGTGTACACACACACACACAACAAAACAAAACAAGCAAGCTTCAAATATACACCATTCTTCCTTACCTTGGCCTTGGTCTCTTTCCTCTCCCACCACTCGTCAAAAGTCGCAAAGGCAACGTTCTCCACCATTTTGCGGTTCAGGTCCCTCTGCATGATGTTTTTCATTTCCTGGATCAGAGTGCCCAGGACCATCTGCACTGTGGCTTCATGTGGATTTTCAGGCAACATAGACATCTCCTCCCCCTCTGGAGCCCTGTACTCGTCTCCCTCCCCGGGCAGCATGGTGCCATAGCCCGGGGGGGGCATGTAAGAGGCGTAGTGGGGCGGCAAGACGTGCGGCGGCCAGCCAGTATGGGGAGGCGGGATGCCATGGTGTTGAGGGGGTGCTATCTGGGTGCTGTGGGGGTCTGGGTAGGGGTAGGGCATATGGGTGGGCATGTAGCGGTGGTCCTGGTCATAATGAGCGCCTGCTCCACTCCCCTCTTGGTCCATATAGGGGTGGTGTGTGTGGGGTGGCGGCATAGGGTGGAGATGGTAGGAGGAGTAGTCTGCAGTGGCTGCCTCACCGGGGCCGGGGGTGCCGTTGGAGGACGACACCCTCAGCTGGTGTAGGCGACTGAGCATGTGGGTCTGCATCTGGAAAGACATTGGAGCTCCACCGCTGTACTGGTTCATCAGCTCCATGGACGAGGCATAGTCATACATGTGGTGGGGCATGGGAGGATACTCGGAGTGCAGCTCCATGTGGGAAAGGGGAGGGATCCCGGGCAGAGGTGGGGGTTGGAGGGAGTAACCAGGAGGAAGTGGCAAATGAGGAGGGTAGGAAGGTATGGGAGGGTGCATGGAGGTGCCAAAGTGCTGTGCAGAGTCTGGTTGGGGCGAAGATGAGTGGTCTGTTGTTCGTGAAGGCATGGCAGCCTGGGAGGAACAGGGTGAGGAACCTGAGGTGAGTGAGGCCTGGTGGGAGGTCACTGTTGTTATGGTAGTCACCTCCTCTTCCTCGTCTGAGATCTCCATGTCTTCGCCTGAGGAGTGAGGGGAGGACTAAAAGAAAACAGAGTTTAGATTGTTAGTATACACCATGCACATTGATATCCACACTTTCAAAAGACACCTACAAAAAGGCTTAGGAGATGTACTGTTTGAATACCAGTGTGATAACCAGTCCCATGTATGCTAACAAAGTAGCAAAAAAGTGATTATGCAACTTTGACTTGTCAGAAGTCTCCCTTAAAGCTGTATTATGCTACTGATACATACCTACTATTATTATTATTATTATTTATTACATTATAGATTTTATTTTAATACTCCTGGAAATAATTACTGCACTTTATTCCTTATTCCTAAGTATGTATGCTGCGTGTATTTGTTGTCTTATGTTGTGATGTTTTTTTGTTTGTTTTGATGGCACCCTTGAAAGGGAGAAGCATTTATTTATCTCATTGTACCTGTATAATGACATTAAACGATTCGATTCTATTCTATTCTGATCGTACCTGACTCTGTCCATTGTAAGGTGGTGTGTGTGCTCCTGTCCTGCTGCGTGTATCAGCAGATCCAGTCTGTGAAGATTCCTCCTGCAAAGCTCCAGTGAGGCCAACCTGTTTTTGGGTTTCCTCTGTGGGGTTGTGAGAGGAGTAGGAGGAAGAGGATGGTATGGCTGCTGTGTGTAAACTGGGACTCTTCCTACCATCTCCCCCCTTACCCCGTTTCCTTCCTCTGTCTCTTTCCCCTTTCTTCCTGTGGTCCTTCTCACCATTGTCTCCCACCAGGTTACCACTTGTGTGCTCCCCTGTCCCATCACCTCTTCGATCTCCTTCCCCACGTACACCCCTCTGCTTCTCCTCCTTCCTATCTTCTTCATCCTCCTCATCGGAGGCAAGGAAAGAAAACTTAGCCTTCTGTTCTTTGAGGAGCATCTCAATACGAGAGTCCAGGCTGCTGCTGTGGTAGACGAACGGTAGACTCTCATTGGTGGAATCTGGCTCTGGAGAGGAGGAGTCACGCTGAGGTGGGGAGCTGGAGGAAGAGGGAAGATGGTGGGGAAGGGAGGTAGAGGAAGGGGACGTGGAGGAAGAAGCAATGGGAGGGTGGGGCGGGGAGGTAGGCGGAGGCGTTTTCGGGGGTGCTGGTGGCGTGCTTGGACGGCGCTTTGGCTTTGTCCACTGCTCTTCCCGGGCCGGACTATCCTGGTTGAAGTCCAGCGTTCCCAGTGTCTCAGCTACAGCCGCTGCTATGACTGAGGCTGGCGGGAGGGGGGCCGGCGCTGGGGGAGGCGGTGGAGGAAGAGCACTGTGGTGACCAGGGTGGTAGTCTTGGTCAGCACCAACCGACGGCAGGGAGCCCCTCTCTGCGAGGCTTGTGCCTGCAAGACGGTTGGAAGCGTCCAATCCCTGAGGAGGGGCTGGCTCTTTGGAGGAGGGGTATGCAGAGTAAGATGAGGGGGGAGGAGACATGCTGTTAGAGGAAGAACGGTAGGAGTTGGAATTGTATCTGGGGTCAGAGCTGTTGGAGTAGTCACTGTCTCTGTCCCTGTCTCTATCTCTGTCCCGGTCATGGCTGCTCCTTCTGTGGCTGCTGCTGCCGTGGTGGTTGTGTGAATGGTGGTGGTTGCGGTGTTTCTGGTGGCCATGGTCACCTGACCGGGAGCCCAGGCTGTCTCGCCGGTACGCCCTGTCATCCCTGCGCTCTGAGTGGTGATGGGAGTGATGGGAATGGTACTTTGTGGAAGAGTTTGTGTCTTGCTGGTGGTAGGATGACCTTCTGGAGCCGATCCCCGCCGGCCCGTAGCGCCCCGCCGAGTCTCTGTCACGGTCCCTGTCTGACATTGGGGGCTGATCAAATTGGGCGGCAAGAGGTGGAGGAGGCATTGATGAGTGGTGCGCAATGTGTGGCCCAGGCCCTCCAGCATTGGGGTAGGGGGGGTAGCATGGCGGCTCGTTGGGACGGTATGATGCGTTTGGGGGGTATATAGGGCGACCTCGGTGAAACACTGAAGGTTCCTGTGCGTCCTCCGAGAAGCGAGATGCTTTGTTTCCTCCAACAGTAGACGAGACTGCAGAAGACGAGGACGACGAAGGTAGCATGTCCTGGGGAGGGTAGCCACTGCCCAAAGTGACAGTGTTGTAGCCAGTATGCCTGCATGACACAAATGAAGTTATTAAAAAATATTATTTTGCTGACCTGCATGACAACCATACAGACAATCAATTAATAAATTAATTAATAAATTAAACATGCTTTATTGGCATAAAGATAACAAAAACAAGTAATATTCAGATGATAAAAAAAAGGTTTATTGAACGCTTGCTCTGCTTGCATGTGTACGTGAAAGACTGTGGATGTTTGAATTGACGTTGTCTAATGTTAACTGCCACTCTAACACCCACTACCCATGACAACACTGCCAGTTTCACTGAATGATCAAAAGCATACATTTCCTTACTTATTGTTAATTAAGCAATGTATGTAAATTCAATAGAGAATCTGTAGAGTGTACAATGGAATCTGCTATGCAGAGCATAATAATGTTACAGTACTTGTAATGGAATGATTACATTGGTGCACTGTCCAAACATGACACCCTTGCAACATAATTGCTATAACGAATCAAGAAGCAAGGTATTAAGAGTTAAAGCTACATTTAGACTGTAGTACAATCGCAATTATGAATACAACAGAAATAACTATAATCAGGGGTGCACATAACTGGTACGCATGCGCGGCACAAATTTGAATTGCGTAACGTCACTTGTGTCACTACCTTTGCGTACCTCAAAACATCAAAACATCAAAACAAAACACATATTTCGTCTACACGTGTTTCTTGTCAACACTCAATGGAGTAAACTACGAGACATGTCAAAAAAAACAAAGACATTAAGCAGCTACGTTGCCGTTTTGCTCCCTGCTAAAAATCTTCGGACTTTCTATGACTGATCGAACTGGTGCTGGCCGAGCCGCGCAGGACATAACCGACGGACCTGTGAAGCTTTACAGGAGGCAGAGGCTTAGATCACTGGACGACAGAGTTGTTCGCCGTGTGCACAGACAGGGTTAACGTCGGTATGAACAACAGAATTGTGCCAAAACTACGTCAACTGGCTGCAGTGGGAGACTCCCCTGTGCACATTCTGTGCCCCGCGCACACACTGGAGAACTGCGCAAAATCAGCTGAACACAACGTTCACGCTCTGTGGTCAAGCTGCTGCAGTTTTATTTACAACAAAGTGGAGTAAAACACACAGTTGCAAACTTACTCAGGGTGTTAATGGAAGAGTTTGAAATCAGACAGAGGTGGAAGAAGTACTCAGATCGTGTGTAGGAATACTCTGTTACAGTAAAAGTCCTGTATTCAAAATGTTACTCAAGTAAAATTTGAAAAGCATTATCAAAATATAGTTAAAGTACCAAAAGTAAAAGTATTCATTGTGCAGATTGGTCCATTTCAGAATAATATATATATGATATGTTTTATAATGATTGATCATGAAAGTGTTCTCAAAGCTGGTAAAGGTGCAGCTAGTTTGAATGACTTTGTATACTGCAGGGTAGCTTGTGAATTTACTCCAGGTGGAACTAAAGTCTGATTTAACACTTGATTATATTTCACATCATTCATCCAAATCTGTAAAGTAACTAAAGGTATTCAATACATGTAATGGAGTAAAAGTACACCATTTACCTCTGAACTGTAGTGGAGTAGAAGTACAAAGTAGCATCAAAGTCAAGTAAAGTACAAATATCTCAACATTTTACTTAAGTACAGTACTTGAATAAGTGTTAGTAACTTCCCACATCTGAAATCAGATATGACTTCAAGTCATGTGATAATTTCTTAGTATTTGATCCTTCAACTTGGCCTCAGGAAATGCAAGGACTTCACAGTTTTGGTAACAAGTTTTGGAGAAAGCAAATCGGAGGCTTCAAAAGGGACAGGGAGGTGCATCTTCATCATCTTCATCATCTACCATGCAAGAAGTGTAAGTAGAGGACAGTGAAGGAGACACTGAGGAGGACCACGCTTCGTGTGGGGTGAGTACCAAACGCTGTCTCCTGGTACTCATCTGAGTAACTAACTAAAAAGTTATGTGCCCCCCCCCTGACTATAATATCATAATGTACAGAAAAAGATAGAGCGTTTCAGCCTTTACCAAGGAACCTGAATAATAACACCAGCACCAAGGCAATGGTACACTTTAGATGCAACTCTCTCTTTGGCCAAGTATCATCGACTAACCTTCCGCCAGTGTAGCCCGAGTCTTGTGAGAAAGGAGTCCCAGATCTGGAGCTGTATGGTGTTCCTCCTCCAGCACCCTGAGATGAGGCAGTGGAGCCTGGTGTGAAGGGGCCTGACATGGAAGAGGGGGGCGTGTCCAGACGCTGATCACTGAAACCAGTATCCCCAGAGGAAGGGTCTGCACTTCCTGACGTTAGGGCCTGGACCCCTGCTGCCAAAACCGCAAGGTCACTGGAAAGCCTCCGCCTGACTTCTGATGACTGTTCAAAACAAGCATATAGATGAAAATGTAAGTTTCCTTACAATCCAATATCCATATGAACTTTAGCAGATCATTAGGGAAGTGAAAGCGGGCTTCATCAAATAGTTAGAACATTGATTCACTACTTTTGAATTGCACATTTTCAATATTGTTTGACATGACTATGCCGCAATGTTGCCTGACAATTCATTGCATTTTATACAGATGTTTCTGCACAGTTTTCTATCAAGATAAGGCTTCACCAATAGTATTATTATGATAGTATTGGTAGAAATAAAATCCATTTGAGGCTACATAGGATTTTTTCAATCTTGTGTGATCTGAAAGATCTCCATAACCTCAGAGCTGTGAAGTCCAAACGGTCATATTTATTGAAAAAAGGAAGATGCAAGCCTTTACAAAACATGTTTTTATCTAACAAAATATTTGCTTAAATCAATATTTATTGGCATGTTGCCTGTAAAAAACAAAAATGTATAATTTGGTCAAAGAAATGATCTAGCAGCAATGAAACAGCACCATATATTACATTTAAAAGACCACAATAAAAAAAGAAAAACATTTAAAGCTTCATTTGATTTAATATAAGCTTTTAAGAATAGGAAAAATAACATTACATAACATTCTGAAGTGAAAATGAGGCTGCGACTATACCGTGTCAGGCTGTGGCTGTGGCTGCGGCGCTGGTGCTGGGGCTGGGGCTGGAGGCGGGAGCCTGTCAGTCAAAGCCTTGCCTCCCAGGGGCACCGTCTGAGGAGTGTAGGACCCGTTTACCATCAGGTCATAATACTTTTGCCTCTGCTGGCCTGTGGAAATAAACATAAGCCACAGAAAAATAAATACAGACCGAGAAATGAGGGCACTACAGACATCACCCATATCCACCGTCTCCACCAAGGAACAGCTAATGTCTGTTTTTTTTATAGTCAACAGGACATATAGCATAAAGGTTTTTTTTATTTGGATATAGGGTGCAGATATAGGAATTGCAAAAGCATTTTACTCATAAGCTCAATCTTTAGCGATAAAAAAAGCTGGCACATATATCTCATGATTGTATTACCTTTGTGTTTTACCATTTAAAACAATATGTATATAGATCTCAGATATATTTTTTTTCTTTAAATGGCATAATATCAATTTGTGTTTATGAGAATGTGTGTGTACTTTTTTCTTTTTGGTAGAGACAAACACAGTTTTCAGCAAAAAACTCAAATGCAGTACATGTTTGTACTGGCGATGTATTTCTCACTCCACACAAAATGTATAGTATGATTGATCACTAGGTTAACTTTGAAGATGACGGAGATAAGGTGTTTAAACTTACCTTTTATATCCAGTTGAGCATGAATGATGTTACCCATGACAGAAGTGTTGTGCAGATGCTTGACTGTGTCCTTAGCTCCTCTGGTGCTGGTAAACAACACCCTGGCCAGGCCCAAGTGCTTCCTGGTCTTGGGGTGAAACAGGATCTCCATCTCCTCCACCTCACCAAACTTTGCGCACATTTCTGCCAGAAAGGGCTCCTTGATGTTGTCATTCAATCTAGCAAAGCTCACCTCCTTGAGGGGTATGGGACCCACATAGAACTCATCAAGCTGTGAAGAAAATCAGGTACAATAATGTGTCAACATATTAAGGTGGTGTTTACACGAGAACGAAACGGGTTGTATCCGCTACTTTTCTCTCGCGTATAGCCCGTTCGTTCACACGAGGCCGTAACGGAACCGCGGAAACGGACCCCGCAAACGATAACGGGTCCCAAGGTGGATAGATCTGCAACCGGAACGCTCTGGGGGGCCAAACGGCTCAGTGTGTACGCCCTATACGATCATTTCCTGATAACGATGAAGCCATAGCCCCACCTCTCCCCACCTCTGCTGCTCACTGCTGTAGCATGGTGCTACTGACCATGCTACAGATGTTAGTGCAAAATCTACAGCTCCTCTACCACAACCATCAGCAACAAGTGGACATGGAGAATTACATGAACTCCATGTTGCTAAATCCACCGCGGGGCATAAACAGAAGGGCAACCATGGCAACCATGCTCGGGGGTCTTCTTCACTGCTTTTTTGTGGCGGAAGTTACTACGCCACTTACAGGCTACATGTACTACAGCGTCTCCAGCGCTTTCGAGCGGTGTTGTGCGGAAGTACAGCGCTACTTACAGGCCCGGCATATGTACTACAGCGTTTCCAGTGGTCTCGTGTGAACGGACACGCTAAATGAGCCGAATGCGTGTGAACGGAAGACTTTTTTAAAAACGAATTCAGTGAGTAAACGCAAACGTCCCCGTGTAAATGGGGTCCAAGCCTCAGGTGAAGTATGTGTTAAGTTAGTGCTCAGGGGCTATTCTCACCTTAAACTTGGGCACTGGCAGGGACATTTCTGTATACCTGGACCATAGTCTCCGGGGTCTAGG
This sequence comes from Trematomus bernacchii, assembly GCF_902827165.1. Taxonomy (NCBI): domain Eukaryota; kingdom Metazoa; phylum Chordata; class Actinopteri; order Perciformes; family Nototheniidae; genus Trematomus; species Trematomus bernacchii. The sequence goes on along the minus strand of NW_022987720.1, from coordinate 15,345,430 downwards.
ATCCCGCAGTTCACCAATGGGAGGAAATCCAGAGTCCTGAAAATTAAGAGAAGGATATTATTTCTTCCAGTCGTAACACAACTTGAAAACACACACTGTATACCAAAGACAGAGATCTGGAAAGTAGAATAATTCTTCCTACAACCAGGATATTTTCTATGACCCTCGCTGTTTACTGTTAGCTTTTAGGCAACATTTATTTTTGATTGCACCCTACTGTTTATAATTCAAGGTTTTTGACAGAAAGCCAAAATTCATACCACCACTGTACCATCCTAGAAAATCACAATTTCTTGAGTTTTGACAATTTTAAGTCTTTTAAGTATGTGTTTTTTTGAATAAATGTTAACAGACTGGCCCCCCCTCCCTTAGGGGAATTCATCCACAAAAAACACACTGGACACTGCACTAGGTCAGAAACCAGAGGAGACTGTGAAGTCCACCGTAGACGGATCACTTTTGGACAAAATGTACTTTCCATTAAAAGGCAGCTCATTGTGGAATAGCCTCCCAACTGAGATACGGGATTGTCCCACTCTCAATAGTTTTAAAGGTCAACTAAAAGAATGGTTGAGCAACAAACAGACGTGTAATCACCGCTAAATGCACTTTTATACAGGGGTATCTCCTTTTGCACTTTATGTAGCTCTTTTATCTTATCTTGCACTTATATATCATAGCTGCTACATTGTACTGCCATGTGGTTAATGCTTGTATGCTGCTCATGCTCTTCCTGCATATCATGTATTTATTTTTGCTATGTATATAAATGTCATGTTCTTATATGTTGTATGTGATGAGACTACGGATGGAAATGAGCTTAAAGCTAAAATCCAGCTCATTTACACTTGTAAGCATTATTTTGTTTTAAAGTGTTCATCAATGTGCACTGTCCCGGTTCAAATAAACGATTAAAAAAAATAATAATTACACATACAGTTAACCTGTTTACATTTCTGGCATTGTGTCCATTGGGCTTTTGCAACTTACTGATCATTTATATTTGGTTCCTTGCATAGTATATGTTTGCACTATTTCAGACTTTATATTTCTCTTGTTAGTTAAAATACTTTATGGTCTACGTTGTTTTGTGAGAAAGGCAGATATGTGTCTTCGGTCTGAATGTGTAAAATCTGCTTTTAAAATAGTGGCATTGAACTCATATCACATCCAGACAGGATAATAATAAAACACATGAATTCACACACAAAAGAAGCACCAGGTATTTGATAGTGAAAACAGAATGAAGGTTCAGTAAATGGATAGATCAAATGTGTGCTGAGGTAGAAAATGACTATCCTCCTTGAATAAGAGATAGGGGACAAACTATTTTCTATAGAGGTTTTTTATCTAAATGAATAAAAGTTCTTGATATAAAGTTGTATCATATCCTAAATTAGACCTGTTGTATTTAAGGAACACACATGTATTAAAAGAGAAAGACAATCAACTCACTGGCACACTGAAATGCACTCCATCATATCTGTAGATTTTCTGTGCAACTCGCCGGATGGCTGGATCCTGGACAAGTTTGTAGCTCTGCCACTGCAAACTGACAGCTTTTTGAGAATCTGCCCCACCGTCTGGATCCATCCTACAACTGAAGTGTCAAACAGAAAACCATGAAACAGCAGCTACAGTATGGGGATGTGTACACATGTATATGTTCGCAGGGTTCTATGCTCAGCTCAATACCCTAGGAACATTTAGGAGACCTTTCAAAGCTCTTCTGTTCTCATCTGTTCTGTATGTATATGATGTTTCCCTGGGTCAATACAGTGTTCTAGATTTCAAACATTGGCATCTCCTTAATAGCAGAATGGATTGTTGTCATGAACACTGCATTTAAAACATCTATCTTAATTTGTGCTTTAGCAATTCGAAGTGCATATAGAGGCCTTAGCAATTTTAGAAAACAGCCCAGATAGAGCATATGCTGATGAGAAATACTGCAGTAATTACAGACAGAGTATATTTGGTCGCTGGCAGAGGCTAACGTTACACTGTATGGTACTGTAACAGAACGGTGAGCTGCGTCACATCAGTTAGACACACGTTAACTTTTCTAACTATTGTCTGTTAGAAAAAATAAATCAACAAAAAATAATAACTGAGCAAGATAGTAATATACACGTTTTAGGTATGGGCTAAGATGCTGCGTGCTGTCAAAACAATGCCCAGCGTTACGTCACTGACCACTTAGTTCAGTTAGCAACATGCTAGTTGCAACAACAAAATTCAAATATATCGTTTTTTCAGACGTCAAAACAGAGTTCACGTAAACGAAATATAAACCGGGTGCCTCACTTTTCTGCAGGAGCAACATAACTGGTAGATCTGATATGATATAAGGTTTATAAATGTTAAAATGACGCTTTAGCTAGTGCAAGTTACCGCTGCCGTTGGCTAATGCTAACTAGCAAGAACATCAAGTTAGGAGTCAAACTCTGATAATGTTGCCCCTCCGACCACATCGGTAACATGTTATCTATGGCATGCATGTTATGCAACTCTCTTAGAAGCTCTACGGACTTGTTTTGACTCCTAAATTCAGACCCCACCTCTTTGAGAGCTACTGCCCGCTCATCCGAAAGTAGCAACCCGCCGCTACAGTGTAGGCAGCTTCATCCAGGCCCGGGAGACGAACAAGAAAAACACTGAAAGCCTAACAGAAAGAGGACATCTCCGAGCCGGCGCTTAAGCAAATCTGACTGGCTAAAACAACGCCGCTATCATTCCGGTAGCTAGTCCAGACATCAACAATCCTCTCAGAGCAGCAAAACCATTGTTTTCGCTTTAAAATCCAAATATTGTTGAGAGAGCGGCCATCGCGTAACCAACCTGAAAGCCTCGCCTGTTCTCCATCAGTGTTTGCGAATGCAGCCCACGATTCCTGACCGGCACTTTCTTCAAAGTAAAAAATAAAATAAAGAAAGCCACCCCAATAACATATAATATCAATATAACTGAATATCAAAAATACATTTATATTAATAAACCCCTGTATTTTTAATAGTCACGTTTCTGCACTTTAAAGATATATGTTCGAATCTGCTCATGCAAACCCAAAACCAGAGAAGTAATCATAGCGCCCTCTAAAGGCACAACTCGTCTAATGCAAACTATTCATATATTTAATGACTTTTCTCAACCAATTGTGCAGTTAAAACAATTAATATGTGTCGTATTTAGATATTTTCAACAAAACAATACAGTGACTGAAACTATATTTTTGGATGAAAATAAAATAAAGCCTCAATAAAGGTCAAAGGCCAAAAAAAACGATTCCATATATTCTGTTGAGTATATGGAATATTGATTGAACAAATGAAAAATATTAAAACAGGGTGATAAATGCCTCAGAACTCCGTTTCTTATTTTATTTATAATACTTAATCTAAGGAACCATCTTACATTTTGTCAGAATTTGTATACCATTATAGTGGTCTATGAAAGGTTTTCATATATATTAAGGTATACATTTTAGTCTTTTCTTTTCATTCTGCTTTTTTCCCCTACTCCACTACATCTCAGAGGGAAAGAAGATGGTACGTTATACTTCACTACATTTATGACAACATTAGTTACTAGTTAGTTAATATATTTAAGGTTGCACTGCTGGTTGACTAAATACTGCAATGTTGTTACTTTGGGCTCAATTCATCCTATTTTATAACTATAAGAGGTTTTGTATTCCAAGTCTTATTAAATGATTTGACCACAGATGTCCAATAAATATCAGTGAGTGAAAAAAAGGGAACTACTATAAATTGTACAGCACAGATGTTGAGTAAATATACATTCCACGAATGATGATTTATTATTGGGCACCAGCAAATAATAAACATGGTGAATGAAGTCAATATACAGTCTGTAATTCATGGTAACTGCTAAGTAACAGACCATTACTATAGATGCAGCTCGAACTCCGAACATAGGCAGTAAAGGCAATAAAATCGTTTTTAAATCAGTATTTTGTGACCGATTATTCATTTAAGTTTGGGATGAATAAAGTATAACTAATATGATCTTATTAGTCAAGTAAGCTGCCTGGTACTAAGTTTGATAATTTAAATCTCGCTGATGGCACTATGATAGGGTCAACTTGATCATAGAAATGCAATATTTAACCAAATTGTGCAGTTTCTGTGCCCTTGTGAAAGATTGTGTTTTCATTTGACCAAGGAGGATCATAGTTGTAATCTTACAGAGTTAATTCAGACTTGACATGGTCATTGTATCCTTTTTAACTTGTCTATTGCACAGATGAAACCACATCTAGTTCAGAGACTGCTGACACAATCTCAAAGTTAAATTTAGAATTAAGCCTCACCCATTCTGCTCCCCGTTATAGACCACTCTTTAAAGTGCTACCAAAGTGTCTGTGTATCAGTTTCTACAGTTGTCTTCATCAATAGCCTTTAATTTAGTTTCCCCAGTAAAAACCAACAAACAGTTTCCAACAGACTCCAGTGCATTTTATTATGTTTGCTCAGATATTCATCAGAAACAGCCTGCAAGAAACCAAGCTCATAGCAGATATAAATTACATTTTTTATTGATAGTCTCATCTAAGATTATATTAATGCTATTAAATTTCCTTTTAGAATGTGGCTCAATTAACCACCAAATAGTTTGTTCCTTCCCAGCAGATGAAGTTAAAAAAAAGCTCCCAGAGCGACACCGCTTGCAAACAGAGCTCAGATTAATTTTGACAACAAAATTAGACCGAAGAAAAATGGTGAAACATGGTGATGCGATGGTGAAAAAGTCCCTCTCACTTGACATGGACAGTTCACTCTGTCATTTGGGTTTAGCCACACCAAATGGTGCAGGTGGGGACAGAGACAGCAGAGCTTGACACACCCGGAGGCACAGGATGTCTGTTTGGTGCCAGAGCTGCGGACCGTGGTGACTCGAAAGAAGCGGAGCACTGTTTCAGGTGTGCTTGTATCCCTGGGCTGGGGTTTCACATGGCTTTCACTTTGATTTGCTTCATCTTCATCTGCTTCTTCTCAATCTTCTTCTGGTCACGTCGCTGGGCTGCTTCCTGAAAAAGGCAAAAATAAAAATAATTAGTGTTACATTTTGAAATCTTCACTTATTTTGGATGCCCTTTTGTCAGTAAATGTTTTTACAGGTTTTAAAGATTAAAATGCATTAACTTTTAAAAGGTGACTCCTGATCATCACATCTACATTTTTATAACAAATCCAATTTCAGAAAAATTAGAATTTGTTTATACCTACAGCAATCAATGTAAATTGTCACTTTGTTTGTTACAAATAGCATGACAGCATTGTATTGTATTAAATATAAAAATAATGTTGGTCTTAATGTGTGATTGTTGCTCTAGCTTTTTATTTATAGGTCACCTATTATGGCAGCTCATTAGCATTTAAAGCTACAGACACAGAATCAGTGCTTTTCAAACAGAGGGGTTTATGGCATGCTACACGGCATCATCCGTTTTTTTTTTGTTGAAACAAAACATACAACAATAATATATATATTTTTTCTTATAATAATAGTTTAGAGCCAAACACTTCATAGACATGTTTTGTATATATCTGAGACCTATAATATATTGTTAAAAAAAGTGTAATAGGGGACCTTTAAAGTCGTGTTAATGCTCTTACTTAAAACTACTTTGACTTAAACTGTAAGAATCATGCAACTACATCAGACTCAGCGAATATGCTGAACTGCTTCAAGTGATGCATTTAGAAACAGTAAGGGATAGAGAATGACTTTATCCATCGTTAATTCCTGTATCTGTGTTCTTGTGTGTGGCATTGCCAACCTCCAGTCGACGTTGTCTCTCGGGGTCCTCCTCGGCCATGATCCTCTCCTTCTCGGCTCTCTTCTTCTCCTCCCGGCGAGTCTGCGCTGCCTCCTGCCGCTGAGCGTGAGTCTGCTTCAGGAAGTTCTCCTCCACACGGGCACGGTTTCTGTCAGCCTTTATTTTGCCCTAAATATACAGAGAAGATTACAAAGGGGACTCGTAGCTTGATTTTGAAGTTCAATTTAATAGCAGAAAATACTGTCAACAAGTGAGTGGTCACGTGGCTGAACTATGACAAACCAGAGCACTGAAATCCTGCTCACCTCTCTGTTGAGACGCAGCTTCTTGACCTTGTCGATGCTGTAGATCACCATGTTCATCAGAGGGAGCAGAGCGTCCATGTCTTTGGGAGAGGTGTTGCCCATGCCAGGCACTACAAAAACACAAGAAACAAAACATTCAGTGTATATTACATTACAAAATCTAATTATGAGATCTTCTAAAAATAGGAGAAACTGAATGCTTACCATTAAATGTAAACATAAGTGACTTCTTAGTGTCAGGGAGCTTTAAGGGCTGACCCTCCCTGTGAAACACAGAAACATTTAGAACCAATAAAGAATATAAAAAAAAATCCTAGATAACTCCCATGTTAGAGATTAAAAGATGAAATAAATACTTACTCTTGCATAACTTTTGGACCAGAAAATTGGTCCGAGAAATGGATGGACTCGATCTTGTCAGCATTATTGGTGATATAATGCACCATCTAAAAAGACAAAAACAGACCCAGACACATGTGGTCAGACAAATGCTGTACGCTGAGACAAACTGTGCTTTTTGTAATAATACTGTGTGATGCGAGATAAGCACTAAAGAGACATTACCTTGTTGTCCATCACGCCATCTGTGACCTCGCCCATCTCACTGAGAATAGTCAGGGATTCTGGGAGCCCATACTTCGCTCCAGACTTGGGCTTGTCACCGCAGAACTCACTCTATGGAAAAAGAACCAAAATAATCAAGTCCATTGTTTAAGTGTTAATGCCTATGGGTAACACTGTAACAGGGTGAGAAGGGAATACAGAAACATGTATTATTTGTGTAGTTTAACTTTATTAATAAAAGTTAAAACAGTTTTGGAGGATATTTACCAAGTCCTGCATCTCCTTCTGAAGCTTGGCCATCGACTTCTTGGTGCCAACAGCAAACACAAACGTGTCCATGTCCTCTTCATTTAGAGTCACTTTTATTTGCTACAAACAAACAGACATTGTTAGCGAGACAATGACAACGAGAATACTTTTAGAAGCAAAGTCACTTCACAAACTCCACACCGGGTTTCCCGTATCCGGTAATTACCGTTTATAACCAGGAAGATATGTTAATGTGTGATATATCTAGATGTCACAGGTCTTTATGTCCGCTTTAGCTCAAATGAAGACGTACGGATGCGAGCTGTTCTCAGATGTGCCGCAGAATGTCTCTTTAAGCCCAGTAAACACAGGTAACACTTGACTACATTTCTCCCATTATTCAAGTTTAAAATCTTCCAGGACACATGGATAGGCACAAATATATTAAAAAAGGAAACCCTGCCCCTCACAAACATATTTGATTAGTAATACACACCACTTGATCCCCGGCAGGCCTCATCATCCTGGCCAGCACGTTGAGCAGGTCCTGCCTCTTCAGAAACTGAAACAAACCACAAGGATGATTACATGGCTGCAAGTTAACTCAATACAGCGACCACCACACACTCCTTTACATGAAGACGCTGCCCATACCTTGAGTTGGATCAGCATGCCCTCGCAGCACACACGTCCCGAGCACCACAGGTTGTAGATGTGCTCATTTTCCTGATTCAGCTTTCCAGTGCTGACTGCATCTTTACTGGTGCCGTCATCACCTGAACATACACATCATTGACAATTAAGACGGGTTGTGCTTCAAACAGACCCCCACCCTGTCATACAGTACTTTATTATGAGAACACTTGCAGTGGGAGGTACTCACCCACTAAAGCAAAGTTGCTCTCCAGTAGCTCCTTGTGAGAGTTGAACCAGGCCTGAGCCAGGCGGCTGTTCTTGTTCTTGCCAATGATGTAGTTCATGATGTAGGCCAACAGGCCGGTGACCATCAGGATCTCCATGTAGTAACTCTCCCAGCTGTTCTGCAGATGTGCAGGAACCTGCAGGGAAACAGCAATGGGTAATCAGTATTATACCTCACTTTCAGAAAAACGATCGTAACTATGCAACAAGAACAGATCTGATCCTTATTTAGATGGAATAATTCTATGTGTAAAATACATGTTAAAAACAGCTGCATTTGAATAAACACATCTTCTATGTCTTACATTTGAAGTAGAGACAATTAAAAAAAAAAACTAGCTTTGAATGAATGGCAAAGTCTATCACAACTGGCACCCTGCAAAAACTTTGCACAAATTAACTCAGGGTTGTAATTTAATGTGATCAAAGGGATACCTATCTCAGTATTTCAACCTCCTCATGGTCATTATGGTGTTCTTTTTAAAAAACAAAGAAACTATGTGGAGGCTTTAGATTTTTTGCAAGAATTAGTATTCAAATAAAAACAAACAAGGACATTTTTGTCAGAAAATCAACTTACTTTAACAAATATGGATTGAAGCAGAATACTTTTTGTTAGATAAAACATTATATTAGTACAAAAAAAAAAAGAAGGATTTTGTTTTCTGTTCCAATTACATTTTTACTTTTGGACCGTGCATAGCTCTGGAGTTATATCACAGGGTGGATGAAACAAGTCTGAAACAACTCAACACAGCTACCACTGGATTGTCCTTGATAAACAGTATCACGCTAAATTATAGTGAGGCCTGTTTTTTGTCTAAAAATGTGCAGAAAAAATGGGTGGAGGAAAAAGGAAAAGGTAACAATTCAAAAGTCAATATTATGAATATATTTGTAAAAAACTCAAATTGGCAAATTATTCGGTCTAGCTAAAATCAGTATCAATGTAACTGAAATAATGGTAATTTAGAACAAAGTCAAGTAGTTGCCAAGGGCTACAATTTCAGTGTTATTGTTGTTCTTCCATGACAAGAGTTTATGTTAATTTCCCCCCATTTACATTACAATGACAACACACAACAGAATATGTTTTGTAGGCAGCTTGTTCACATTCAGAGCCTCAGCAATCAGCAGCAGACAGAAGAGTGTGAAACTCGCTTGTGAGAAGATTTAACAATAAAGCCGGCTTACAGTGTGGATTATGAGGGGGTCCTTCATGGAGTGGCCTGGCTTCTCCATGTCTCCAATCCCCTCAAACTCCTCCTGGTCATACTTGCTGTACATGTCTTGATCCTAGGGAAATATGCAGTTGAGTTAGCTTTGCTACAGATTCTGTGTAACTTCATATAATGTCATAAAAAAAGAAGTTATAATGGTCAAAAATTAAGCTGTTAACAAACGCAATTTACCTGTGTCTCTGAGTCGTCAAACCCATCCATGCCATCCTCCAGCTCCACAGTGGCTTCATCTTCATCTTCGTCCTCTTCAGGCTGTGAGGACGGTGAGGCGCGAGGCGGGGGGGCAGTTTCTGCCTCCGCAGCTTGATCTTCGTTCATGTCCTCAAACTCAGCGAAGTCATTGTCATCAAAGTCTGCTAGGTCCTCACCATCGTCAAAGTCATCATTGTAGCGTCCTCTGGAGAGTGGAAGGGCCAAGAGGAGCAGGAGCGCCGGTATCATGAGACACGCGCTTCGCATGGTGGGACCTGCACCAGAGGGGAAGGGAGAGTCAAAGAGAGCTGATGCAACATGTAGGGAAACCGTCAATGAGGGTGGTGTCAAAACTGGCAGAGAAAGTCAAATGCAGAAGTGTAACAAGGTCCACACAAATACTAGACAAAGAAGGACAATTCTTACAGACTCGTCAGAAACCAAGAGTGAAAAGCCAAATCAGTTCCGAAATCTGTCAACTACGGCTGAAACTCACCAACTAATGATAACTTTCATTATTATATTATTATTCATCTGCCATTAATCTAATTTGGTTTATTCGTGACAGAAAGTAGTAAAGACATCCAGTTGAATAACCGCCATAGCTCAAAGTGATGTCTTTTTATTCAGTTCAAAACCCAAAATATTACATTTAAAATGATATCAAATAAGCAAAGAAGAAAATCTTCATATTTCAGTATGTGTAAAACAGCATGTTTTGCCACTATTGCACTTTAACAATAAATGGCTTATTCTAAATGTTTGGGTCAAAATTAAGCTTAAGTGTTTAGTGTCTAGAAAACTAAGAAGCATTTCAGTCAAACCTGCTGAAAGTTATTACTTCCAGCCACCAATGTTACTCTAAACCAGGTCAATATTTAACATGGGGGAGTCTAAACTGATGCCTCTGGCAATAACGGTTATAACTGTGACAAGAGCCCAGGTAAAACTAGTATAAGGGAGTCCCTGCTCACACAATGGGTATTCCTGTGACACATCCCGAAGAGGCAAAACAAACCCCTATGGGCCGAGACTAACTACAAAACAATAATGAAGAGAAGGAACTCCGTTGTCAGTATTAGAGATGCGTTTTTTATCTCCAAATAAGCTGTTAGAATCAGACAAAAAACTGTATTTATTATTGGCTTACGTTACAGTCCAAGTTTGTAATACAAACGTATATAAACATGGAGAAAAAATAAATGTATATAGGTTCACCATACGTCAGTTTAATAGTTGTTTTTGGTAAATTGCAAATAGCTTAGTTAGTGTTTAGATGATTCCACCATTAACTCAATAGGTAACACTTTGGGTCATTGAGTGAAGCATAGTTAGCTGTCACTTGTCTATTTTAACCAGCTTTTGGCTGATGCTAAACAATAATGATGGTAAAAGTGCAAGAAATAAGAACACTGGTTAATGTGTTCAGTACAAACATATGCAGTATAACTGTCACAGTTAACAGGAGTAATTCATAGTAGTGTTATCTGACGCTTTGCCATTGCTAATAAATGGGTAAAGCTACACATACAGATAAGACATTTTAACGACACACGGCGACATATCTGGGGCAAAGTAAAGGCAAAGCTAGGTCAAAGTTAAGCAGCTACTGGATGGGGGTGCAATCTGGTGAGTTTTAACCCAGAGAGCTGTCGCTAGCCCAACTAACTTTAGCCAAAACGAAAGCGACACGCTTGCTAACAGGCTAAATGGATACTACTATATGATGTGTATTTCAAGACACAACTTAAACCGTGTACTTATCTAATGACACCCGTAGGATTACACTTAAAAAACCGTAATAATACCCGACCCATCCCCCAGCTCTCACACACTTTTTCATTAGCTGTTAGCAAATCTGGCATTATCATGCTAACGGTGGCTAACTAGCATGGCACCTTGTTGCTAGCAGCCAACCTGATCCTAAACGAAAATCATCAGTCTTTTTCTTTTTAACACAACTCGGTGTTTTATTTAAACAAAAATTGACTGACCGAAGAAAGAGCTTACCTGGAGAATTACTGTGACAATAACTGTATCGCTGCTTGAGCTCAAGTAGCCTGAACTGTCCTTGTAGTGATGTTACGCCTAAAGCAATGGGAGAGTACTCGACACAAGACCGGACCTTCAGAGTAAAGCATCGCAGCAGGATGTACGCTGCTAATAATCCAACTGTTTTATTCTGAAATGTTTCTACCGGAAGTTTGTATGCGGTTGTTGTCTTGACTTTCTTTGTATGTGCAACTTTACTTATTTATTTTAATTGGCAACATGAACATAAGAACTGTTAGGCGATCATTAAGATCATTATGTGTATCCGTCTAGACTGAACAGACGACCCATGTGCCATCAAAACATTTATGTACACAGACAATACAAAAATGTGTATACATTGTTGATAGATTAATCAGAATAAAAGTAATACTTATTATTTATATTGTAAAGGTTTTCACATACAAGGAAACGGTTTTGATGTAATTTGTACATAGACAAGAAACATACATATAAGGATATCATATTAAATATCAATACATTACAAATAATATTTCATATTTACAATTATTCTAGGGGTCATACAAATTATCACAGTATACATAATTGAAAGAATAGGCAATGTACAGAGATAATGGTCCATAAGATCAAATAGACAGGACTTAACAAATCACAAATAAATATTCTCAATAAATAACCATTTCTAGTAATAAAGTCTTTGGCACATTTTGATTTCATTAAAAAGATAATAGTGAATGTCATTGTATTAAAGACTTACTTATGTCATACTTTGGAATAACAGACATTTTCAAAATTGCTATAACTATATGGAGGTAACATAGTAAAGAAAGTAGAAAGTCACTTCTAACTTTCTTGAACAGCTGACGGTAGAGGTTGTGTTCTACTGTTAATCAACATGAGCATGTCTGCCACATTAAGTAACTACAACGTGTTGTCAAGCTAGACGCGATAGCATCGTGTCATACTTCCGATTTAAACATACAAAATAAAACTCACATACACAATTCGGATAGAACATATTTTTTTGTAAAACGTGTTTGGCCCTAAGTAAAGCAGAGGTGGAAAGTAACAAAAAAAGTGTTATTTAAGTATTGTTCTTAATTTGAATATTTTATTTTCTGTAACTTTATACTTAATCAACTACTTCTCAGTCAATATTGTACTTTTCTCCACTAAATGTTTAGGATTTACAGTTCAGACTTTTTCATACAAAATACAATACTTTATGATATACAGGCTCGCTAATAATTAGTTCCACCTTCACAAGTTGCATCTTTTAATTGTTTCTACATCAATAATTATAATCCAATGGTGTTGATGTTGTTTTTTTGCCCGAAGTTTACCCAGTAGGCCTAAATTGGTTTGGAGTGATTGTGATGTGTCACTTGTGGTGTACCTGTTGGTTTCACTAATCTTTTATTTGAAAACACAAGAGCAATGAGTGACATTTATCCACAACAGCAGGAAGAGGATTAGGGACACACGTGAATTGAACATGGAGAAATTCTGACTTTAATCTCAGAAGTAAAAATATAACTTTTGGTCAGATCTCTAAAGAAAAATTCACATGTGGCCCTAATCCTCTTCCGTAACAACGTAATAGTATAAGGATTACATCGTTTTCATTTTGTATTTACTAGTCATGGAATGTGTTTTATCACAGACAAATTACCACCAACACAGGCAGCTAACCAGAGAAGATATAGTCTAAAATTATGCATGAATTAAGTTAAAGTTATTATTAAATATTACAGAGAAGGTTCATGTTATTATTATTCAAAAGAAAGTCGATAAATACTAAAAGAAGCTGTGAAGGCTTTCCGAGCTTTTATTGTTTAAGATAAATACCGGAAGTCGCATGTGCTTCGTTGGACTTGACAGCGCACTAAGTCATAACGAGCAATGGTACTCTTTGTTAAGTAAAGTGGTGAGGGATCTCGCTCATAAACAAGATTAATGTTATTAAAAGCTCATTACCGCCACACTGCTGATATTTCTCATTGTCGATAACACTAACTGCTGGTAGTTAACTGCACGACTACTTATTCTGTAGTTAGCTAATGCTAGCGTGTTAGCTGCTGGGACAACAGCTGCAGTTGGAGAGGATGTCGCTTCACGGAAAAAGGAAAGAAATCTACAAATACGACGCGCCATGGACTGTTTATGCGATGAGCTGGAGCATCCGGCCAGACAAACGCTTTCGGCTGGCACTCGGGAGTTTTGTGGAGGAGTACAACAACAAGGTGCGCTGTCAGTGTGGTCCTGGCCATTCATTAATTCAACGTAAACAAGCTAATGCTAATGCTGATTTTCTGCGCAACACTCGTATCCGTATAATAACAATAACATAAAAGCAGCAACCGTCCAAGTATCAACATTGTACAGCCATGTCTTTCTTATCTTTAAAAAGCAGCATCCCACAGTAACACCATATATAGCTGGTGCTATTTCTAACCCTCGTCGCCATGTAAACAGTGTTTCAGCTCGTCTTGAAATAATAACAGATACTATTGTTTGTTCGTGTCCAGGTTCAGCTGGTGGGTCTGGAAGAGGAGAGCTCAGAGTTTGTCTGCAGGAACACTTTTGACCATCCTTACCCCACCACCAAGATCATGTGGATCCCAGACACCAAGGGGGTGTACCCAGATCTGCTGGCCACAAGTGGGGACTACCTGCGCATTTGGAGGGTAGGAGGTTTGATCTGATTGGATTAGACTGGTTAGTTTGAGTCATGACCAAACCTTATACAGTCAGTGTTTTTTTAAATAGCAAACTATGGAACTGGTTACCACCTTAACTGCGACTAAATGTAAGTGTTTTTTAATAAATAATACTAATAAGCATTGGTCAAAAATAAACTTTTGTGTATGTATGTATTTTTTCTTTAAAAAAAGAAGAAGCATCCCTTGGAAAGTTGTTGTGACCGATATATCAATGGCTTTGGAACTACAGTATGTTGATAGAAAGACTAACACATTGTTAGTTTTGCCTTTACAATACAATGATATTACCCTTTACCTTCCTGTCTTCCTAAGCAAACGACAATAGTCCAGAACTACCTTACAAGAGATACAAAAATAGGACATCTGTGTCTGGGAATTATCAATAATGTTCAACTCCAATAAGAACAAAAACACCAGCTGCTAAGCTCTTATAGCCAGCAAGAAGATTTTAGTATAGTACTTGTTAAGAAAAGTTTGCTCACTCACTATGACATTTCTTTGCATTAATCACACAGGTCAGCGACACTGAAACACGTCTCGAATGTTTGCTGAATAACAACAAGAACTCTGACTTCTGTGCTCCCCTCACATCCTTTGACTGGAATGAAGTTGATCCTAATCTGCTAGGTGAGAAATCCACTTTATAATAAATAGTTAGGAGGCTGCAATTAGACTGTGTTGCTCTGTCATTTGTATTTTTTTTTTAACATGTTGGTTGATCCTACAGGTACGTCCAGCATTGACACCACCTGCACTATCTGGGGACTGGAGACTGGTCAGGTGTTGGGACGAGTAAACCTGGTCTCTGGACATGTGAAGACGCAGCTCATCGCTCATGACAAAGAGGTCTGTGTGTGCCTACAATTTTAATTACGATTTTGGCTTCCAACCAGTAGGAAAACAAGATGTACAAGAAAAATATATAATAATGATACTCTTGTTTTGTCTTGTTTTGTAAACATGAGCAACCCGCGTTTCTTTCACAGCGAAGTGTGTTTGCCCATTGCTGACTGCAATCATTTTAATATAGTTTACTTTAATGTTGAACCTATGTTCAGGAGTTTTCAGTAGGTTGTGTCAGTGCACTACAACATGTTTAAAAATGCATGTTGTTGCAAGTCAGTGATTCATCATGTTATATAATCATGACCAGATAACATTAACATTATTTTTGCTTATGTGTACTGCTTAACAGACTATTTAGATGACTGTTTTCATGCGTCTCTGCAGGTGTATGACATTGCATTCAGTCGTGCAGGAGGGGGCAGAGATATGTTTGCCTCTGTGGGAGCCGACGGATCCGTCCGCATGTTTGACCTCCGGCACCTGGAGCACAGCACCATCATCTACGAAGACCCCCAGCACCACCCGCTGCTCCGCCTCTGCTGGAACAAGCAGGACCCCAACTACTTGGCCACTATGGCCATGGACGGCATGGAGGCAAGTTTGCTACAGATTCTTTCGTTACCATTTCTGTATTATGAATTCATTTTATTCATTCTTAAATTAACTTTTAACCCCATGTTTGATATTTATATTTACTGCTTATATATTATAATGCTATTAAAATACCTGGATATTAACCATCTTTGCAAATTGGGGTTTGGTGTTTCTTCTAATCTCAAGCGTTATTCTTTCCGTGTGGTAGGTGGTCATCCTGGATGTGCGTGTGCCGTGCACTCCCGTGGCTCGGCTGAACAACCATCGAGCTTGTGTCAACGGCATCGCCTGGGCCCCTCACTCATCATGTCACATCTGCACGGCAGGTAAGTGCCCCTATAGATTGTGGGTTATAGTAGGGAATACAAACAGATGCGAGCAGAGTAACGTTATTAACTCTCATCATTCATCTCCCCTTGTGTTTTTACAATTCAATCTAATCTTAACTCTAGTAATCTGCTGCACTTCCCTGCTCCCTCATTCTGAAATATTTTTGTCAACGCCCTCTCTACACCTCTTCATTTCTTCAGCTGACGACCACCAGGCTCTGATCTGGGACATTCAGCAGATGCCCCGCGCCATCGATGATCCCATCCTGGCCTACACGGCTGAAGGGGAGATCAACAACGTGCAGTGGGCGTGCACGCAGCCGGACTGGATCGCCATCTGCTACAACAACTGCCTGGAGATCCTGCGTGTGTAACAGCCACGGACACTTGGACGAAGGAGAGACACTCCTTCTTGTTTAATATTTAAGAATTTGTAGTCCTCGTACTATTACTTTGAAGAAAAGAACGAGGTCACGAGTGAACTTTTTGAACATGTTTGGAGTATCACACACACACACCTACCCACAATAATCTGGTTGACATATTGTCGCACTGCTCTTCTATTTAACGGGTTTAAGCTCTTATTTATTTTTGCTCACAAGATAGTGTTCAGAATCTCTGAACTCTTGAGCAGTTGCCTATGAAATTAAGATTTTATATATTTCTTGGTGTGATTTCAACCCGCTTTGAGATGATCTTGAAGGGTTTAAATATTGTGAGTCACATCTGTTGATAATAACTACTGTAGAAGGCAGAAAATGACCTCTCCAATACGTAGGAATATATCGTAGCCTTGTGGTGGACTCACAAATTGCTGATTAAAAAATCAATATATAATGGCCTTGTTCACCCCTGTACATTTTTCAAATGGGTGTATGTCAAGTATCCTCCCTCAAAATGATTTTGTAAACTGTAAAATAACCTGAGAGGGATTCTTATTGTCACTGCAGTGGCATCTGTCATGATACAGTGTGTTTTAGTTTGGCTGGGGACGCTTTGAGGCAGCCATGGACAGCAACAATCAGAAACTAGCAGAGCCATGTCGTTCAGCCTTTTTACTCTCCCTACGTTATCTTTTCTTCTTTATTTATAGAAGATTCTGCTTTGAAAGCTGCATTTTCTTTGTGTTTTGGATGAGTGTGAAACAACTGAGTCTTTTTCTCTATTTGTTGTATTCAATAATCAAAGGGTCATGTCCTTGTAGCATGCCATTACAAGGCACACATGTACATACATATAATATATCAACTCAAGATGTTGGTAGGACAAGTGTTCATGTGGTAGCTTTTTCATAAAGTTTATTATTGAATTTGCTCTAATAAATGGTATTCCTCCAAACGTGATACTGCTTCATTTTGTGAAGTTACATTTGGTTTAAAGATTATGCCTTAAATAATAAATACATATTTTTATAAAGTAAATACAGGAATATATAAATGAATGTACACACACACACACACACACACCCATGTATGAATACAGAACTAAATAAGCATAGTTGAACTAAAATGAAGAAATAATTTAAGATTGTTATGTCCTGTTACATCAACAACATCTACTTATCTATTTAATGAAATCTTTATGTATTTATTTGTTTGATTGTACTGAACTGGCAACCTCTTGATCTGAGTCGAATGCTCAACCACTGAGTTATACCCCCTGATGTAGATTACATTTCCCTAGCAGCATGTCACTGTTGTATTCCAGTCTGGTGCCCTTTGAAGGGCCATAAAATGTAAGGCTGGTGTTCACTTCCTTCAGAAGAACCTGCACTTCAGATCTATTGACGTTTCTTTTTACATTTGGAGTCCGGTACTCCAGCTTTAACAGTTTTGTCAAACCTTTCTAACACCCCTTAAGTTTAATAAGACACTTATGAAGATATTGGTGAATGAGGCCCATACTCCTGAATAATTAGCTGATACAGTCTAAAAACAATTGTTCTGTTAATGATTGCAAACTGCCCTGGTCCTTAATAAACAAAGCAGCCCCAAATAACACTTAAAGGGGACCTATCATGCAAAATGCACTCTTGTACGTCTTTTATACATGAATATGTGTCCCCGGTGTTCCAGGGAACTCACCAAGTGTCAGAAAACACAACCCTCTCTATTTTCCTCCATACCCAAATCTCTAAAAAAGGGTCTGCAACGGATCTGATAAAAACTGATCTAGATTTGAACACTGTCCTGACGTCAGGACAGCGGCGCTACGGCTATTGGGCCAACTCCACCAATCAGGAGGAGACAGCCACGGCCATTGCCGTTCGAAAGCGCTGGAGACGCTGTAGTACATATGCCAGGCCTGTAGGTGGTGCTGTTCTCACAGAATCAGCCCTTGCAAAAACAGAGCTAACATTTTTCAAATTGAGCAAAATGAGGCATGGCTAAAATGCATGATCTGTTTGGTATTTTGAAAAAAAAAAAGTATAAATATGCCTTATATAGGTATGGTCCTACACTATATTATTCAAATATAGCATGATAGGTCCACTTTAAATATAAACACTAACAAATAGTATATTAACAAACTTGTTAATATACTAGTGAAGTTATGAACATTGACATTAGTCAATGTAAATGAGAAATGTTGGTTCTCTTTGACCTCTTGGATTTGTACATGATTCACCTTAAAGTGCATTTGTAAATGATGAATGATTTTGTAAGTTTCCCAGTATAGGTTTCCAAAATCCCAATCCACAAAGCAACTGTTAAATGAATGCACTTTGGTAAGAAGAACAATATTTCCAAAACAGTAACTTATAACATACTCATCAATAATTACATTCTGAGAGATCTTAGAAAGTGTTACTTTACCTTTGGTGGTGCAGTTTGTATGTCAGTGCTTTGTTGAATAATAAAATAAAAAGGATTTGGACTGTAACTCTGTGTTGTGTCTTTAATCTAAAAAAAGATAAAGAACAGGAATTTGTGCTTTAAGAAACATTACAGTTACTTATAAATGCTTAAAAAGTCATTACATTCACCCTGTAGTTGGAGCTGTGAAATCATCTTAACAAAAGGCGCCTTGAGGACGTCTCTGTGTCTGTATGTGATTCACAGTGACTATCCACGTCACGTGCTACTCATTAAAACAACCTTCTGCAATCACGGCTTAGAATACAAGTCCTCTGATGTTGGCACTTTCAGAAAAACACAAAATCAGGAGCATTATGAAGTCATGTGACCATAAAAGACATTGACACATTTGAGTTTAACAGAGCCGATATAGACACACAGAAATGGGGGGAAACAGCTCAGCAGTCATGATTGAAACAGAACTGATAGAGCTATTTGTGAATACAAAAGAAACTATGACATTGTACGCTGTAATACCTTCTCATGATGACTGCTAACAAGTCTCTAGATTCATGTCTTAATGTCAGAACATGAAATGAGATGAAAATGACACTATTCTTTGAACCCATCACCCTTCACAGTGTGCCAGACAGCTACCGTATGCCTTTTGATATTGTTTCACCGTACACCAAAACTCAGTCTCTAACTTATCACTTATAGTTCATCACATTTACTAGACGTATTGTTCTTAATGTGACCAATACATCTCTAATATTAGGAAAATAAATTATATTCCAAATAAATGATTACATTCTACTAAGTCTAAATGTGCAATTCTTATACAAAGTGAATGCAGATAATTCTTCATGTGAAACATAAAAGACATTTCACTTCTCTTTATTTCACTGCAGTTTGTGTGGCTTTCAGATCCGGCGACTGCATATGTATATGTTTGTATGTGTTTACTGTCCACTCGTGTACCACAGTTTTCCGACCCTGCTGGGCAGGAATAATCTCTTTATTGCACAGGACCTCGGGTGTGAAGGGATGCTGAATCACAAAACCACAGCCGCCTGTCAGGGCGCTGTGGAGTCCGAACATCAGAAACAGGGGGCCCCTGAACCCTCAGGGACGTGGAAGGCAAGCATCCCACGCCCTACAGCAGCATCTGAGCAGGACAGAGGAGGTTTGAAGGGAGGGGGAAGTAACAGAGTGGGGAACATATGGCCGTCCCATCCAAAGGACCAGGCTTTTGTGAGGTGTTTGCTGTTCTAGCTCCCTGGCAGCCCAGGGTCAGAGACGTGCCTCTGGATCACCTGCGGCGCTCTGGAGGTCTCCAGATGCTCAGGGAGGGAGGGGAAGCGCTGGCTGACACATAACAGTCCAGGAAGCTCCTGGGCTCCTGACAATTGAGGAGGGGTGATTTCCACAGAGGGCAGATGTGGGGGGACAGCCTCTGGCGACATGGACATCGTGTCATCAGAGGCCACAGTGAGATGGATCCCGCTGGACAGAGAGTCCCTAGACTTAGGGTTGAAGTCCGAGTCTGGACTCTGGAACGAGAGAAAACGATTAAGCCTAACTCAGACAGGACTGTTGTGTTTAAAGGAGTAGTTCACAAATGCACTTATTGAATTACCTCTCACTGTTTGCACAATACATATGTTGTTAGAGCAAGCAGTCTGTTATCTTATCTCATAACAGTGGTTCACAAACCTTTGTTAAAGCAACTATGTTGTGTAGATACAAATATTTTCAAGTCCCCCCCGAGCCAGTGCAGACCTATTCATCATTTACCTTTAGACATGACACACCCTTCTTTTTAAAACTCTGGGCCCTTTATAAGGGAGTGCTCCCAGGCTTGGGAACCACTGACTCTTGCCAGGCAAACAGTGGACACTCCAGGAAGTTACTGGTTGAGTAATACTCTGGCAAAAAAGATTTTTTATAGATTAAACACATGTAATGTAAAATGTTTATTGATTATCTTTAAAGGGGCTGGTAGGTGGATTTTGTTACCTTTACACAGAACCAGAACAAATACCCAAATGTCAAGCTGTCCCATTAAATAAAACAATAAATAATAGGTAAGTGAAGTTTGTAAAGTGAACACAACACCTGTAGGAGCGAGGCAGTGCTGCCGATCTGGACAGGCTGGATCAGAGGGACAGTGTGGATTGCTCCTGCGCTGATCAGGGTGGTGGGGGGAGTCGGGTGAGGGCGGGGGGACACAGCACTGTAGGCTGGAGGCACCGGGGCCATCTGCCTCTGCAGGAGCTGTAGAATCACATTGATGTCTGCAGTCATTCGGGTCTCCAGCCTGGGAAGGAAAATAAATAATTTATTTTCATGATCGGAAAAACACACACCCCAAAGTGCTTTTGATGTTATTTTGATGCCGGATAGAACAAGTCATAAAAGAGCCCTCTCATCTGTTTTTTCTAAAATGTCCTCTAGGTTTCTCTCTTGCTCTCTCTACAGTATATCTCTCTGCCTCATATTTCATGACAGACATACGAAAGGAGGATTACAGATGACTGACTTCACAGAGAATGTTTCTAAATATTTGAATCTCACCTTTGACCCTTTCTTATTTTTTTTGTCTTTGTATCCTCCTCTATCTCCTCCCTTTTTTCAATACAAATGCAGCTCACATTACCACCATGAACACAACCGGCTGGGAACTGATAAGCAAACACAGCAGGAGAGGCAGGGAGGAGTTTCCAGAAGTATTATAATGGTGACGTTAAAGTAAACATTGGCTGTGAAATGGAAAGAAAATCCAACACCTGTTTATTAATTTGCAGTGGGGGTATAGCTCAGTGGTAGAGCATTTGACTGCAGATCAAGAGGTCCCTGGTTCAAATCCGGGTGCCCCCTCTTTACCACTTTAAGAAAGTAAACATATAACCAGCTCACCTGTTCAAATGGGACTGCAGCAGATCCAGTCTGGACTCCAGCTCGCTGGGCCGAGCTTCAGGGCAGGGTGGACGCTGGAAGCTGGCTCTGACTGAGGACGCTCGTCTCTGACTCTCTGAGAACTGGCTGGCTTTGCGGTCCGGCCAGTAGCCGTACAGGCCGGACATGCTGATCGGGGCTGCTGCTGTTTCCAAGAAGGAGAAATCATCTGTTCATATGTGAGGTACTTTTTAGTTTCTTAGTCAAGAAATAATAATAATTATAGTAAGAGATAATACAATATGTTAGAAATCCAGACTGTCTACTCTAGGAGTCAGGATCAGCCAGTGTCTACTCTAGAATGAGATTATTTAAATATTTCTTATTCATATAAATATAATCCATTTTATACCATTCTTGTAGTTTTTGTTCTAGTTTTAGAGCAGGCGTAATCTGATGTTTAATTGTTTATAAATTCATTTTGAAGTTTGTTCTTTCATTTGTACTTTTTTACTTTTACTTTCCTTTTTATGTCGTTTCAGTTCCATTTTATAAGTATTGGTTGGGTTGTAACTTTAAGTATATTGACAATTTTATGTCTAGGTAAAAAGTATTTCGTTCTTGAAGTTTAAATCATATCAAATGTCATTATTACAATATCACTTTACTGCAGCCACTTGGATAAAAGGTAACATTTAAAAATGCACAAAAGTATGGTACACTTTGAAAAACAATAAAAACCTTCTAAACATTTTCTACCTTGATTTCATAATCAGATTAGTTCTAAATGTAGTTTAGTTTAAAGTGTGTCTTTTATTTACATTACAGTTTATAACATTGAATTAACTCTTGGACTTTGGACTTGCCTTGGCACCAAATAGTTTTAATATCTTTAAAAAATATTACAACTCTATTTACTCAACCTTATTACCTAAGGTAAGATCTCAGGAGGAAATCTAAGAGGGAACTGATGTAATTGTGATTTCAAATTTCTTTTGGTACACCTCTGTGTTGAGTTTGTTTTAAGGCTCTAACAAGACATGACGGGTAAAGAATCGCAGGAAGTCTTCACCTGAGTATTGTGGTCCTCCGGGGTCAACAGGCGGTCCCATCCCAGCTGAGGGTCCACTGTGCGGCAGGACGTTGACCACGGGGGGGTAGTCTCTGGTGTCCCTCGGTGTGGGGTACAGCTCCCCCTTGCTGTGTCCCACAGGCCTCATCTCCTCATCACTAGACTGCGAACAGTTGCTAGCACTGCTGCAGATGTCTTCCCAATGGGATCCTGCCATCATGCCTTGGTGGTGGTTGGCTACTGTGCAGGACTGATCGGGGTACGAGTCTTCACGGTCCATGCCGTCTGTGTGACAGGGTCCCCAGGATAAGATATATTACAGTAAAATTCAAGCACTTCCAAAATACCTTTACCAAATATTTCCGGACTCTAAAAGCCTTCAAAAGCACAACTAAGTTGTTACTACAAATTCCATTTGAAAACATAAAGTTTACAGAAGTGTATGTATTTTAAGCAGCTCACATTAACACAAATGTTATGTTTTACTATGATAATTTAAAGGTCCCCTATTATACTGTTTTTCATCAATATATTATAGGTCTCAGATATATACAAAACATGTCTCTGAAGTGTTGGCTCGAAATACCAAACAGATCATGCATTGTAGCATCCCATAAACCCCCCTGTTTCAGCCCTGTTTCAAGCCACTCCCCACGTCCCTCTGCGAGATATTTGGTTAAAAAAAACACAATGGTGCTCTAGGAGGAGATTCAGGTGATAAGGTGTGGGGGGGGGGGGTTACCTTGGTTGGTGATTGGCTAATGGTTACATAAGCCAAAAAATCGTTATGACATCATAAAGTGGCCAAAATCTGATCAGCTCATTTTCAGACAGGTTTTTATATAAATGGATCAGGACAAAAAGTGAGCAAATCTTTTTTCCTGAAATTTTCAGAATCTCTTTACACAGAGGGGACACATGAAAAAGTGGATTTTGCACAATAGGTGACCTTTAATGCTTTGCTTACTCTGACCTGGTGTGATGCCAGGAGACAACAAACAAAATAGATGGCATGATTATTTTATTTTAAACATTTGAATGAGTTTTTGTTTAAATTAAACACCAGACTATGATTACAATCAAACATTTTGTACGAACCCTGGAGGTAACACAACACAGAAACATAATGGAAATATGTTAAGCCTCGCCCCTCACTCACCTGGTCGGTTTCGGCGACGCAGGGATCTTCTCCGACGCCTTGTCCGCCGGTAGTCACAATCAGAGTCCCTGCCAGGGGTTGGTAGGTGTATTCTATCTGCCTGATACATATCAGCTTCAGTAATTCAAAATAAACAGACCTGATCTCATGCTTAAAGAAAATATACAGTCTTTGAATATCTTCACATCATTGTGTTTGTGTATTTATGTTTATTGCAACGATGGGCCTTTTCTTTTTAAAATATAAATCAGAACAACCTGTTATGATGGTGAGTCAAGATGAAGAAGAAGAATGGGGGCTTATGTGTAGCTCTGGTGGAACTTACATCTCTCAGGTTGAATGTGATCTCCAAGTTGGTCCAGAACTTGTCAGCGAAGTCGGGATACATGTCCATCACCTCCAGCAGGTCCTCTCTCTGGATCTTGTGAAGGTCGCAGTAGGTCAAAGCCCTGACGTCAGAGCTGGATTTGCCTGGCCTCCCATAAAGACTGATGGGTTCACCAAAGATATCGTTCTTCCCTACAGACAGCACAGCAACAGGAAAGAAGAGCATTGGAAAATAGTAACAATCACTTAATGTTGTCAAAAGTAACGCTGTACACAACACTAAGCAGTTTAGCGTTAAACATGTATTTTATTGGTGTGCCCACATATTATCAAAAGTATTTCTGTATCACTTTTGATAATGTTATTTGTAAATGTGTGAATGGGTAAAGATAAAACAGGCAGAAATGGTCAAAAATAAGTTTCTGTTCATGGCCTAAGCACCCACCTAAAATAATATGATAATAACATATTTGACATTTTTAATCTTATTTTTATGTAATCACCACAAGGCACAGGTATGCCACCCCCAGCAGTAGAGTAGCACTGATATTCAACAGCACTGCTGCTCAAAACAAGAGAATGATCCCTCAAACAGAGGCTGGAAAAGAGATGACCTACAGTATGCAGCCTGGTTCTGAGTACTGGGCCTATTGATGATCAATGACACTGTGGAATGGAAGTGGAGCTATGCCCAAGCACCTCTGGCAACACATCACACAGAGGGTGTGTGTGTGTGTGTGTGTGTGTGTGTGTGTGTGGTGAAAACGGCAGCGTCAGTTGTGGCTGGGGTTTTGTGGTAAAGAGACGAAAGAGTGACCAATAAAGAGACACAATATGGCCATATGCAAAAAAAATCCATCATGATTTGGTTTTGTTTTTTTGTAGTGTGCATTAACATTGCATGAGTAAAATGTTTTTTTGAAAACATAAATGAGAAACCAATGAAATTGATAAACTTACTAAGAAAAAAGGACCAAATAAGCAGAACCTCCACTTTGGCGCGCAACTCACCTAGTATGGCCACCACCACATTATCCCTAAGGATCTCTATAGAACCTCTGGAAAGGAAGTAGAGGGCGGTGAGAATGTCCCCACTGTGGACCAGCGTGTCACCCGGTGGGGCGTGGGTGGTCTTGAATCGCATGGCCAGAGCTCGCAGGCAGCCTTTGTTGGCACCTCGAAAAGCTTTGCAGTTCTGCAGCAAGCACCGGTTCAAATGGAGGCAGATGTCAGCCTGAAGACACTCAGGGAAACCCTTTAAAACCTGCAGGGAAACAGAGGGCATTGGGTAACTTCGGAATTATTCTTTTATTTTTTACCTGCATATATGTGTCCTGTATCTTTAAAAGTGTGTATCAAAACATGGAAAATTAGTTTAAAAAGTGCATAATAATTAAAATATGGGGTGAGAGAAAGAGAGCAGATTGATTTGGCCCAGGCACAAATGACAGTAGCTCTAAGTGATTATCTATTCTCACATTGAATTGGCAGGCGCTAATGCTGCTCTGTGACATGCTCCAGTGCTGTTAGCAGCTGTCCCACCCAGCAATATGACGCGCATCCTCACTGAAAATTAAGTCTCCCAAAGCATCAGCTCGGTAGGAAACCCTGGTGTTTATTTAAATATGAAGGGGGCACCCAGAGTTGAACTGGGGACCTCTTGATCTGCAGTCAAATGCTCTACCGCTGAGCTATACCCCCTGCCTATTACAGTCAGAGTGAGGTTTGATTTGATCTACAGTACACAGTAGCAGGTATGAATCCAAAAACAGGTTTAAGAAAAAATCTCTCAAAATAGAGATTGTGAAGCAAAGTAAACATGCATTGTCATCTCTTCTGAAATTTTTTTCCAGCTGGGTGGCAGTTGTGGTTTGGGATTATGTAGACAAAAGGTTCACAATGGGTGAACAGGGGGCATCCGGATTTGAACCGGGGACCTCTTGATCTGCAGTCAAATGCTCTACCACTGAGCTATACCCCCACATAGTTAACAATAAATATCAGCCTTTCTGATTGAAAGTTTTGATGTAAAAGCACATGACAACAACTCCATCTTTCTCAACTGTCTAAACATCAGATTTCCTTTTGACACAAACATAGGGCTATTAATTCTACTACACATCATGTGTCTGATGAATTTTCTAAATGACTTACAGCGTTCATGTCGATGCCGTTGGTGTAGGACCAGGCATGTTGAAAGTACTCCTCCAGCCTCTGTCTCAGGCTGCCTGGGATCTGGTGGAAACGGATGAACTCTTTGACCCGCAGCATCTGGGTGTGGTACCGTGCCGTTCCTGAGTACAGTCTCTGAATGATGGCCGACACGTTACCAAAGATGCTGGCATACATCAGAGCTGAATGGGACAGATGACAGACATTTGTTTATGATGGAACAATTGATGATACAAAGATAAATGTACAATTTTGTATTTTATTTGTTTAAGAGGGCTGTCTGATTTTAGTCTCAATCCCACTCAACTCACAGCCAATAAGCATGACACAGATGGAGAAGATCTTCTCTGGGTTGGTGTTGGGTGAGACATTTCCGAAACCCACGCTAGTCAGGCTGCTGAAGGTGAAGTACAGGGCTGTGACATACTTGTCTTTGGTGGATGGACCTGCGGCTGGATCACTGTCGTTGAACGGTTTACCAATCTGGTCCGCCAGGTTGTCCAGCCAGCCGATCTTGAGGCCTCCGATGCGGGCTGAACCTGTTCGCTCCACGTTGCCGATGGCGTACCAGATACAGGCCAGCCAATGAGCAATAAGGGCAAAGGTGCACATGAGGAGGAAAAGGACTGCAGCTCCATATTCTGAATAACGGTCCAACTTCCTGGCCACTCGGACCAACCTCAGCAGTCGCGCTGTTTTCAGTAATCCAATCAGAGTTGTTGTCTGAGGCTGTTGAAGAGAGAGTGGACATCATGTTAATGATATTAGCAATCCTATGTGCCAGTGTAAAATATGATCAAATAAATAAACACAAATTTGTTTGCTGCAGATAAAGTGTATTGAAATTAAAAGTTTCGACCATGCAAAGAATTAAAATTCACATTATAAAAAAAATTAATCAAATTATTTGTGAAGCAAAAACCTAAAAATAAATGCAGTTTAATTAATGACCTGTTTTGCAAAGTTCCAAGCTCCAATTTATGATATAATAATTCTGATTTCTTGGAAGGCCAGTCAGAGAAAAAAAACGGATAATCAACCAAACATGTGCCATGTACATTGGAGAAATCAGTGAACGGTGCAAAGAGGTTTAGACAAAAACTAACTCACTTTATCTCAAGCGCTAACAACTGGTTAGAGTTGTGCTGTGCAGCACTAAGTGGGGTTTTATGATGCACATATCATAAACATAGGAGGATGTGGATGAGGGCACAAGCAAAACATATTTGAAGCTACCAAAATATACATAAATATCGGCATATGTGTAAGCCATATATTTTTTATATCATATTTAAACCGCTTTAACGTTATTTTACATAAACATTAAGGCAGATGCTATTTGCACCCGTGTGAAAATAGTCAACAACGCTATTTGAACTGAAGTGACTAGTGAACAATGCTATTTTCATTATTTTCCGTGCTAGTACTTCTATTTTATCTCAAAACTTGAGGTTTGCCGACTGCCATCTAGGTAATACACCAAAATATCCCTTTTAACAGAGTCATCAATAACGTTAGTTGCTGCACAGAGAGACCGGTTTGGTAGTTTGACCTTGTATCTTTTTCACACAACATTGGGTAGTAAAAGTAGACAAAAGGCCAATGTCTCCCCTTCTTTCTCACCTCTTCAGACCCAGAGCGGAATATGAGCAGATCGAAGGGTATGGCGGCCACGATGTCGATGAGGAACCAGCCCTTGAAGTAGTGCTGCGCGATGCGTCCGGGATGGCTGACCACCTCATCGTTCTGGTTGACGTAGGTGGTCCTGAAGTTGATGAGGATGTCCACTATGAACATGACGTCCACCACCAGGTCCACTACGTTGAGCGGGTCACAGGTGTAGCCGCACGTTCTCCTCCGCTCTTCCTCCACCTCGTTGAGAAGGAAGGCGGCCGAGTATGGTGTGAAGATGGCGGTGTAGATGACCAGCAGCAGGATGACCCAGTCCCATACTGCTTTGAAGGGACTGTAGTGAAGGATGGTCCATTTGTGGATGTGAGGGGCCTGGAGCTTGTACTCTGGCAGAACGTCAGCACCGAGAGACAACACCTAAAGAGATGGACAGGATAATGATAGTGTTATTAATAATAGAGGTAACTCAGTAGGATACAAAGTGTGAAAGACTGTTCTTTATAGATGTGAGCTAAAAATAAGTTTCTTCATAAAAAATGTCAAAGCCAATCTTGCTGACAGGTCAAGGGATTCAAAAGTAAGTGATAACTTCCTAAAAATATTTTCACCAACAGAGCACACTGAGTGAGTTTCCCAATATGCACATTTCATAAAGCAGCAAAAAACCCACAAACAACGCTTGTGTTTGGCCTATGAGCGTATGACATGATCTGGACATTTTTAGGATTTTTCCTGCATCAAGTTCTGCAGAAAAACCAAACTCAGCTGACACTGTAGCTCTGTCCGCTCTCTACAGGCACAAGTCAAATCACTGACTGCTGTTTTAAATTGCGCCTTGCATCTTCACTTGCCGATGTTGCACCATGTGACCCCCTTCTACTAGAAGTCAGATCAATTGTCGACCAGAATAAGTGCCGGCATTGATTAGGAGCCATGCAGAGGAGTAATTTTAGTTAATTATACAGATATATATTTGGCAGATTTAAAATAGCAGTGAGTAGGATTAATGGTATCGAGTGGTGAGGTTTCAGATTGCAATCAACTGAAAACCCCTAAGCTCACTTCTCCCATCCATTCATGTAGTTATTATGTGACCTTCAGGTAACGTACAAATGTGAAGCCCATTTATAGAGCAGTTTTAAGTTTGTCCAATCTGGGCTCTTTTTGAAATATGGCAGACCTGCCACTTTGTATCAATGAAGAACTCCTTTAAAGACAAAAGGTTTCTTAGTTTCAGGTGATAATCCAATAATAAAAAGATAGTTTTGAACATTATATTTGTACTTACTGCCAATAAAAAACCCAAGTCCTACAAATGTTTCCCGACAAATTGTATATTTCTGTTGTCCCACTGCTTACATCCATGCTCAAGCTGACCAACTATCCCATGAGAGATGTGAGACTCTAATTTGCATTATGGTTTGCATAATAACCATAACAACATTTGCAGGACTTGTATGACAAGTAGCTTTAGAGCCAAAAAATAGACTTACACAGGAAAAAAAATGTAAGTCTAACATGGTTACTAAACTCTAGTCTAGAAAATTCGGGTTATTTCTACTTTCCAAGCTTAGATAAAAACAGTAATCAGACATAGTCAAAGTAAATTGCCTCTCGAGGACAAAGTCCTACATTAAAAATGTTACTAATTTTGTCCATGGCCATATTTGGTGAAATAAAAATGAGGGTGGTAATAAATGAAGTTAGGTTTTCTAGGAATAATGGTGGCTTGTACAGCTTTCCAGGAAATCAGGCCTTTCATGACAGAGGGATGTTAGCTTCCGCCCTTATTCTGTTTTTTAATGAGCAATAGACAGGGCATAGTAAAATAAAAATATGTTATAGTGGGAGACCTCATAGGTTTACACAAACCTCTGGCACTTCTTTGTGTGTCAGCAACTGACCACAGTAGCTGAACAGATGTGAAAAGACAACATGCTAATGAGAATATAAACACGAGCAAAAGTTCACTCATCCAGGAAATGTTGTTATTGATGTTGTTCGCAGTTCTGTTTCATAATGACAACCAGAGAACAACTGCCACCACCAGTTGACACGCAACAGCTCTGTGTCACTTCTCTGACTTTATAATTAACATTGCAAGAGTTTACTGTTTAAATATTTTAATATATATATATATATATATATATATATATATATATGGTAGAGGCTGATAGTTGAGGTGGGAAGTAAAAGGAAAGCTTAAAGACTGAACCGGATTTATAATGAAGCAACTTTGAAACATGAAATTGCTGCTTCTAGGACATTAAATGTTGAAATAACAGCTTAGTAAATACTCACAGGCTGGACTGTAGATTATCTGCTATTAAAAACAAATCTGTCACATGTAACTCATTTCAAGCGTCTTCAAGCATTAGACAAATCCCATGTATGATTATTATTATTATTTCAGTAAATTTTCTTTTTGCAAAATTTCAACCATAAAGAACTACAGAAATGTAAAACACACAATTCTTCGATGCATCCTCCATGTCTTATTCCACGCTTAACACAAAAACACAGCCATTTCTTTGCTTTAAACCCCTTAAAGTAAACCTAAAAAAGCAGCAACTCAAACGCATTGTGTAAAAACTGTCCAAACAAAGAGATACAACCTTTGCACAAGCCTAACCTGGACAAAGCTGCTCACCTGTGCAGTTACAGTAGGTGAGCAGGAAGGGGCAAATTGGAGGATGAAGATATGAGGACAAAAGAGGGAGAAAGAGGAGGAGAGGTGACAAGAAACAAACAAACAGTGAAGTGGAGCTCAACAGGGAAAGGCAGAGTTTTGGGAGGACACCAGGTGGCTTGAGAGACCCAGTAAGGCTGAGGTACTCACAGGCTGCAGTTTAAGCTTGAAGCTCATGGTGAAGCGCGTTCGGTTTAACAGCAGTAGACTGAGAGATACAGAGGGGGGAGGAAACCCCTATCAATTTCTCTGTATCTCCCTCTCTCTCTCTCTCTCTCTCTCCTCCCTGTAGTCCGGCCCTCACTATAGGATCCTCCTTTAAACATAACACAAATGATCTATTGGCTATTTGAATGATGGCGTCCGCAAACAATAATTACTTAAAGCAGAAATAGCCTTGCTTTAGCACTCCACACTTTATTCTTAACTGTTGATAGCGGAAGCCTGATTTTTCTTCAGATTTCACTCAAAGAAATCTCACAGTGGCCAGAAATCTGGCCAAAAAACATATTTTGGGGAACTAATACAGCCAATTGGACTGTTTTGTACGTTTCCTTGGACAAAAACGTTAGCTAAATTAGATGTAATGTGTGTTCCTGTGAGGTCTCCTGTTATAAACTAATTCAAAGCTAGGGGGCAGCATAAAAACACTTCTGCTGCCTACGGTTACCAGTGTTTTACAGCCACAGTCTGGTGAATCACACTGTGTGCTTCATGTTATGCAGACAAATCAATATGCCAAAGATCAATAGCAACCTTCATTTCCCTTTTTGTAAGGTGCCAATCGAAATCCAATTATAAAAACAAGAAAATTAACATTTGTGTGAACGTGATAAAAGCAAAATTAAAACGAAAAATGTGTTTATAGATTGAGTAACTTTTAATTCACATGATCCTTCTTTTGAAAACTCGATATACTTATTGACCAATGCTACCATTTTTTTCCAATATGACAGCAGCAATGATTACTGTGACCTAAAACCTGACCTTCATGGCTTCACATTCGTCCGTGACCCCATGAATATGATATGACTATTGGTCTAACTGTTTATGGGCAAGACAATACAGCCATAAATAACTTTTTGGGGATTTTGGGCTATTTTGCTCCCATATCATGTCCTCTTTCAGGGGTTACAAAAACCTCCAAAATATACATCAAGGGTTATATTTTACTAGCTCATTTTTATGTAGATTAGCATTAGATAATGCCTCCATTGCATATCTTAATATACCATTTTAGGACATAATTATATTAATCAATTTCGGGAGTTTTCATGGGGATATAAAAGACTTTAAAATGTTACACTGTTCACCTGATATGTCTTGCAAGATGTATGGAGTTTTACAATACAAATGTTTAAAGGACATTTTCAAAAAAAATATATGTTTTCAAACTTCAGAAAGCTCCACTCCAGTAGCACTTACAAACACCAACGTTTACATTTGTATCCCTCTCTGTATTCTGAAGGTTTTTACAGGGGGGTTCGTTTAATTGCAATTTAATGTGCAATGCCTTGTTTTGTTTTATGCTGCTGAAACAAAATGTTTTCCCAAATTGTGATTAATAAATTACATCTTATCTTATCTTAAATAATGGTGAACATTTTTTTTTTTTTAGACAGTTGACAATATTTTCTGATTACTGAAGCAATAGAAAAAGGGATTTACAAAAAATCCTTCTGTACAGACCTTTGACTAAACCTGAATTTTGAACCTGCATTTATGTAATTTTCTGTTCTGGAAATGTAGGCAAATTAGCACATATGAAATAAGATGTCACATTAGACTGTTCAAAGATATACAATTATATAAAAAGTTAATATTTGTACCCAATTCACAAGAAATGTCTACCCTTATCAGCACATAAACACTCTGGTTATAGAGGACTGCAGTGTGATTCTATTAGCAGAGTTAGAGGTCTGACGGATGCACAGAGAGCATCCCCACTGCCCTCCACTTCCATTAGCTCCAGACACCAAGGTCACTGGCATCAGGCAGCGAGTGCCACTCAATAGCCTCACAGCCGTTGCCCTTTTTACTCGCTTTCATAACTATATCTCACCGGGACTTCTCCACACTCCTGCAGACAGCTTCACAGTCAGACTGTGATCCCCAATCACACTCACACCATCACCACATACACCCTCACACACCCAAGGGGGAGCGCAGTACTCTAGTCTGCCAAGATACCTTTTATACTGACAAATAATAATTCTTAATGTCATTTAGTCTGTTTAAATGTCCAAAAAGTCATTAGGAGGCACATTTCCTCAAGTTAATTAAATCACTATGATGTAAAAACAGCTACTTAAAACACCAGGTTGATTTGTGCTGGAAACAGGAGAATATTTCCTGTGTGTGGTCTGTCAGCCGGAGACAGATAGTTCTAATAACTTTCTGCTTTCTACCTCCCAACAAAAACATATCAAAGAGCAATCCACCGCTTACTCACACAGAGGAACACTCTTTATCTAAACTTGTACATGACGTCAGCAAAGTCAGGATAACAAGTTAAGTGTTCCTGCCAGGCATTTTAGGAGGCCTTCTGTTCTTCCTTTCAGTCTTTCCAGGGCCACAGAAGTCATGTTGCTCCACATTGTGCAGCTGGCCGTTGATACAAAACAAATGCAGATGTGAAACGAGAAAGCACTAAAAACCTCCCCTTTCCGAACTTCCTTTATTTACTCATAGTAATAATCATGCTGAATGTCTGATAGTGGCAATTCTTTATGAAGAATACTTTTAGTGAATACCTTCCTATTTCTACCGGATTAAGGTTGGATTTTTAAACATATCATTAATGTTGTATATTCAAAGACAAAACCAAACTTTCTTGGTCTGGTTATGTCAAGTTTAGTTATTTAACATGCAGATGTAAATACAAATAAGTGAACGTTGACATTTGGTTTCTCACATGAGACGAACAGCGGCCTGTCTTATGTTAATGTGGCTCTTTGGACTCAAGTATTACAATACTAAGTTGTTACTACTGTGAATCATATCATTTTATTTCATTACTTTTTTCTGTGACAATTGTGCTTAGTATGCCAAAACATTTATCAAACGGCTTAAGTTAAGAGCTATAGATTATGATTTGATATTATATTAACATAGATACATAAGCTTATACAAAAGTGTGCATCAGTTTTTTTTTAGAAAGTGTTCTCTAAGTGCAGGGGCGTTTTTAAGGCTTTCATTTATCTAATTGATTTATACTCTCCATTTTCAACATTCAGATAGGGACCGCCTTTAGAGCCACATTTTAAAAGCAGAAACGCATAAAAGTCCATTGTGTTTTTTTGATCACGTCTCTGTGTGAGGTTACAGTGTGCCCAAAATGTGCACTGACGCACAGTGGTGTGATGACAGGTGGCTCACACCTCAGGTGAGATTATTTTTTCACACTTTCACCCTGTGACTGCAGATGTCTTTTAGCATCTTCAATGAGCCAGCAGCAAGCAAACATTTATAGACGTCTTTGTCTGAACTATGTGCAGAGACAATGATGAATGTGACAGCGCAAGGAGATCAACGGAAATAATGGCCTGGACGTGTCCTACAGGATGACAGGAGATGTAACATGATGTGATGTGAAGTGTTTACTTTCAGGAAAAATAGCTACTTGACTAAGCTTTTGAGAAAACCTCTAAATATGAGGCTAAACCTGAAGTTATCAAAATACATTAATCCTACAAATCAAACAAAACTTTCCATCCAAACAAGCAAAACATAAATCCAATTCATAAATAATAATAAAAACAGGAGATCATTTTATTTCCACTTAATAATTTCCATGAACAAAACAACATTGATTCCAGTGCAACAATCTGTCTTATTGTCTGTCTTCATGGTAGAGATACTTATGTAGAAACTGTACTCAGAACAAGTGGACTCATCTCATCTGATTTGTTTTTCTATTAAGTAAATTAAGTTGTGTGTTATATTTGTCAGGTTTCAAATTAATTTATATTCTATTTCTCCATCTTAACGGGTTTTCTTTGGAACAGAAATGATTTGGTAAATGATGTTAATAATTTCGAATTGAAAAAGTACTACAAAATGACTTTAAATGAGGTCACAATATTACATTTTTGAACAATAAATAGGTGGAAGCAACCGACAACAATACTGTGTCCAGTAACTTTGACCAAAGAACGATTGAAATATAAAGAAATAAAGGCAAATAGGTTTTATCGCCTATCTTTCTTCACTGAGATGTTAATGGGCTTACCTGAGTGACGTGTGTGACCTTCTCTGTGACGTTTTGAGTTCGGTCTTTAATCTTGCCGGGTGCAATGATTTCAATTTCCGTTGGCGAAGGAGGTCTCATCCTGTCCGAGCCGAAGCTGAGAGTAACCTGAGGAATGCAGCCGATGGTTCGATGTCTCATCAGGTCCGAGTCTGACGTGGAGTTCAAAACGCTCGGCTTCAGATCTGCAGCAGAGAGCAGCAACATCAGCACAGATCAAGAACATGTATGCAGATTATACAGATGAGAATACAAATAAACAAGAACAGAACACATTTGAATATCTGTATTTAAATGATAATATGATCTTTTACATTAGCTGTGTGTGGGGATGTCAATTCAGGACCAAATGTTAAAACTAAAATATAACACAGTTAAAAGGTTTTCTAAAACAAGAGGTTTTTTGTCCACTATTAGGACAGCATTCCACCTCAGCCTCAAGACACAGATGGGCATACAGGCGTTAACACATGGTGAAAATGAAAGAAAATGTTATACAGAGAAAGACTCCAAAAGATACTTCAGAAAATAACAAGAGGAATAGAAGGATATATGTGCGATAATGCACAATTCTACCACAAAAGTACCACAGACCCACACACAATCATACACACAAAGTGACAGAGGGATTGATTGTGTCTCTGCTGGAACAAGCAGCACATGCTCAGACTGAATCACACTGAGTTATGGATGTTGGACATCTGATTTTTTCTTTACCTTTGCTGTTTGATAATGATTATTTCTGATGTGTACTTATAGATGCAATTATACCTGTATACATGGATGTACTTGTACATATGAAGAATATAATGGACTTGGTGGGGTAAACCTCTTTTCTGCCTTCATCGTTCAATCCTCATTGTAAAAATAATCCGTTTTGGAGAAAGGCTTATTGATAGTAATTTCTTAATGAACCACATTTTCAAAGGTGATGTGTATGTATTCTTTTAATAACCCTTTCAGTCTCAAAGACTGTAGCTATTAGTTTATTTTAACAACATTGAAAAGACCATATTTGTGTTTAGACAAAGTGAACAATCGTTCAATAATTTCTTTTCAAAATTACAGGTCATATATGATTCAACTTACGTAATTTCCTGTTTTCTAACCACAAAGTCAGACACTCACTACTGTTGGTTTGGGAGTCTCCAGGTCGATCGCTCCATTCTGCCCTCATGCCATCGATGTCGTCCAGTGACGAGGCTCGTCTGAGGCTGCGGACACTGTCCCGAGAACAGCTCAGAGGTAAGGCTCCTCGGGGGAAGGCATTCCCGGGGTCGAGGTGGTCTGTCAGCAGGGAGCGCCGCTTGGTGGAGGGCTGGGCTGCAGGGGAGGGGGGGTCCAGGTCCTGTTCTATCAGGGCTTCTGTCTCAGACTGCATGCAGCTCTCCTTGGACGGGATCCGAAACTCTCTGAGGGGGACTTCCTCGCTGTTTGGCTGTCAAGGACAGAGAACAGGAGCCACGTTTTAAGTGTAGGAATGTGATGATCTGAGAATTTACTGTCATGATTATCTTCGGCAAAATATTTCCAATATTATCCAAATAATCATTAAAATAGGATTAAAACAGCACTTAAGGTTAGGATACATATTAAACACCAATATTGTGTGAGTCTGTTCCTTCTTAAATAATATTTAATGTATTTCTTTTTAATCAGACTCTTTTTAAAACTTCCCTACCATGACAGCAATCGTTCGTTCATGTGAGGATATTTATGATTATCCGGATAATGGTAATTCACCACAATAAACGTATTAGAAGTTTTATCGATTTACTATTTCATCCCATCCCTACTATGGTGTACAGAGAATAATTTGAGAAATAACCAATTGTTTTAGAAAATAAACGTGTGGCTTACAACACGGCACTAGTCCTTTAACAGAACATACTGTTTCATCCCTGCCAAAGAGACTCAAAGTGTACATTTGTCTTATCCAATACAGTTTCGGTCAGGTATACTGACTTCCAGGAAATATTCTGCACTAGAAGTGATGAATGAAAACAGTGAACAGTTACTCTGAAAGCACAAGGAGATTCTGAGAAGAGAAAGGCAAGCTCAATAATGGATTCTCCCACTCATTCTTCCTGTTGGTGTACTTTCAGCTGAATAATCAGTCCTCACATTTCAAACAAGTCTTACTGCTATTTGAGGCAGCTAACATTTGAAACAGCTCAATGGTTGTAATTATATGTGGAAAATCAGCAAGGTTATAAAAAAATGTAATTAGAGCAGACTGCTTTTAGGTTTATGCTCTTCACGAAAGCCTAATGTTTTGTAAGTGAATTCAAAGATTTAGTCACTGCGATGCAAAGCAGATATGTATTAGTACTGTTTGTAGATATTAGCTACAGTCACTAAGTATTAGAGGATTGCATTATATTTGAGTGTGCTGTGAGTGGGTGTACACAACCTCACCTGCAAGTAGTCCACTACCACTCCTTCAAATTGATCTTTGGAAAGTGAAGGTCGTCGCCTTGACCGGAGCATCGGAAGCCTCATCTTCAACCTGCGATTCTGACCTGAGAGGAAAAACCTGTGTTATGTTATATGTATTTATTTTGTATTAAATCAGATGTTAATGTAGTATGTTCATGACAGAGAACTAATGGTTTGGATACAGCAATAATAAAGATGTCAACACTGATCACTATGATAACATGACACATATTCATTATTGTGAACCACTGGAGCAAAACATGATCATTCCTACAGTCATTCATGTGAGCTGTTGCAACATTAATATGGTATAAAATATGTAAAAGACTTTACAGTAAATCAGTCCTTGGGTGACTCTGTTCCTGAGGCCTGACTTTTTGAGAGATGGATCAATCAGCTCCTGGAAGTCGAGAATAAACATGATGACAATTCCTTCCTCGTTTTTTACGGGCACAATGTCCACCAGGCATGGTCTGCAGGTACCTTTTGACATAGAAAGAGATGGAAATAGACTTAAAAAAAAACTAAAAACAGGGGGCATCCGGATTTGAACCGGGGACCTCTTGATCTGCAGTCAAATGCTCTACCACTGAGCTATACCCCCACACAGATTGGCATGCTCCCCAACAAGGTAGGATATTACAGAGAGGTGAGGTTGGGGGGAGGTAGAGAAGACAGAGACATTCACAATGAATGATTTGAATGGGAAATAGGAGGGACACAGATTTCAAACACTGAAAGCTAAAAGGCTACAGGATCAACACATGTCAGGTCTCGCTTCACTCTGCAATCAGTGGTCTAAAAAAAGTAACGGGGACACACACACACACACACACACCCACACACACACACACACACACACACACACACACACACACACACACACACACACACACACACACACACACACACCCACACACACACACACACACACACACACACACACACACACACACACACACACACACACACACACCCACACAAAGTGCCTGTATTCAGTCCCCTTCACACATCCTATCTAAAAAAGACTCTCAAAGGAATTTCTATTCTGGAACAAAATCTGCCGGGTAGTGAATGCAGCCGAATCACATTGTATCAATTTGTTCTGCTTCTTCAGTCTGTAAGCACAGCAGGGAGCATGAGACAAAACAAATACGTAAATGCTTAGTGGATTGAAGCTGGCATGCTGATTGCATTTCCATGACAACAGTGCTATAGACTGCCCATGCCCACATGTCCAAAATTGCAACATGTGTGTGTATCTGTGTAGGTAAACAGTAAATGTACTTGTGTTTATGGTGGATGACAGTAATCTTCCTGAGCCTGGTGTGTTTGCTTGCCCTATCATGTGTTTCTGCCTCAGTGCGTCTGGGCAGGTGACAGATAACAAGGTGAAAAAGGAGTTAACCCATCGCAGGTGAAAGAGATCAATAGGGCAAAATGCAGACCTGAGCACAGGTTCAGTCTGTAACTGACAGCAGCATTGAGATTAAGTCAGAGAGTCTAAGGGAAATTAAGCTTTGAGAGGAAGGAGCGTTCAATAAAATACCACGATTGACAAGTTTAAATGTCGTTCTTACTCTGTTATTTCTTACAAATCTAATATCCCCATCTCTACACTTTTCATTCCTTCTTGCTTTCCAAACTATGACAACTACATTTTAGTTTGCACAAAGATGTTCTTCTAAAACCCAGGCTTTGCACTGTAGAAAATACAGGTGGAAAATATGAAAAGAAAAGCATGGGACCGATATTGAAGAGGGAGTAGAGTAGGGATTAGGGTTATACAAACACATTTATTTGGCAGGAGACCAAATAAATACTGGAGGTTCTGAACAAATAAAAAAAACATAACGTTGTTTTGCTGGGGAAGCTACTGTGCTGAGAACACACACACTATATGATGTAAAGCCTGATTATCAAACTTTTCACTGATTTTGAATTGTGAACTGCAGTTTCATCTCTAATTTGGCTTTCCTAAACAGAAAACAACAGCATGTTCTCACAAAAGCGAGTTAGCACAGTTACAAATAATCTGGTGGATACAATTCTTTTTTTCATTAATATTCTGGATTTAAAAGCTTGGTTGTTGTCAGAAGATGGATAGCAAAACATACTGTAGATGATTATTGGGACTGTGACCCCAGGTATCTGAGGTTGCAACTCTGCCTTTCCTCCAGTGTCTTACCTTCCTTATCATAGTAGAGGATCTCCACCTTGTGCTCTTCGGAGCCGAGCAGGGCCTGAGCCAGCTGGGCGAGGGCACTCTTCATGGTGCCGGGCCCCACCAAGAACTGGCAGGTACAGGGCTGCTGCATGATCTCCGCCCTGGCAAAACCAAACATCTGGCAGAAGCCTTCATTGCAGTAGATGATGCCACAGTTCTTCATCTGGGCATTGGCGATGAGGAACTTGCGATCTGAGGGGCAAAAGTCATATTACAGTTTAAAATGGAACTAAATCAATGTTAAAACATGTGCAGCGATTTATTTATGTCCCATAGTCAGGGTTGGAACAAGGTATTTTGCTTTAAAATTCTTCAAACCTCCATGGTGTCTGGCCTGAGATGGCAGTTATAACTAATGTTGCTTTGCTATGATAGCTAGTATTGTTTAGCAGTTATGCTGCTGTTAGGCTACTTTTTGTCATTAAACTGCTACCTTGTTCATATGAAAACTGAATAACTTGCAATTTTGGATTGTCAAAGTCCATTAATTAGTTGCCATAGGAAGCATCTTGTAATAAAGAGTTAGGGAGTATAGATATAGCTATGGTTAGCTGTTGCTATGTCACATGCTTTCATTAAGCTGATGCTTTGAATGCTAATGGTGTTGGTTTGTTTAGCTCTGTTCTGAGCGTTGCAAACTTTACTGTTACATGCAAAAACATGTATATGTAATAATAATATTTCATATAGTAAAAAATAATAAAATGATGTTGAACAAATTCAGATATACTGGTCTTTATCTATTTTCTGAATATGTAAAAAAGGTACTGCTTTTCTTTAGTAGTAACAATAATAGTAATAATTACATATTTATAATAAATCAATCCTGTTCACAATACAATTGCACTTACACTGTTTGATTTAATCAAACACGCTTCAAAATGTCCTGCATGGTCTCCTCTTGACAATCAGCTTAAGTGGATCTGATTAAAGTCTACCACTCCATGGTGCTAATGTCATCTTTTTCCCCGATAGACTGAGGAGAAGATGTTGGCACTTTAATTGTGGGTCTTTTCCCTGCTCTCACGCAACTTGAGGGAATTAACAAGTTGTTGCAAAATGTTATCTGACATTTGACTGATACTGTTTCTATTTTCTTTCAAAGGCCCCGACTGTCGCTTCTATCTAGGAATATCATTTCATGAGATTATTGTTATTTATCAATTTAAATGTCCGCACAGCTCATTCTTACAAGAATTGCACCAAAGAAGCAGTTATTATATAATAAAGAAGAATTAGAGAGATTTGTCGCCAGAACTTTGATTTTTTGATTGAGGTCAAATTATTTCTGTACTTTTACTAGTGAAATATTTTCCATTGATTTATCGTTACTTTGACTTAAAGCATCAAAACTACCACTGCTGGAAACTGGACCACAGAAATGATTTTTCCTGCAATGTCAAACCTTTGAGTATTCTCTCAAAGTTACTCTGCACACAGAAAAAATCCTTAATAGTAATTCCAAGCTAATATACTATCCAGTTCCTGTTATTGATGATTGTAATCATGTAATTGTTTCAGCTGCAAAAGCATGCCAAAACATGGTCCACCATGAAAGTGAAGTAGGACAGTTTTGTTCGAAGCTTGCTAATGGAGTAGTGTAATGAGCTGTTTTAAAAGTACTTGCCGATCCACTGACTGACCCTTTTAATATTGTGTGGTGGAAATGGTTGAAACCGATGACCTATACAAATGCGTGGAGAGGACTCTTCCCTCAGTCCCTCTGTTTAGAGTAAATGGGTGAGCTCCGCTGGTTGAAATCTCATCCTGTCCAAAGTCATTATATCTGGGGCTCAGAGCGGAAACACTGATCGTCACACGGTTGCTAAGCAGCACCGCTGTGGCATGTGCCCTAACCTGGCCGTGCCCGTGCACGTGACTGCGGGTGCACACATAGGCATACACACTTAGGAAAATACAGTAGTGGCATTACATAGTGGAGTTCTTTAAAGAAGCTTTACAGAATCTAGCTTTCTTGGCCCCAGATGTTATCAGACTAAAACTGATTGAGAGCAAAAAAAACGACATCTCCATTTTGGGTCAGAATCTGCTCAGGATGTCAGGGTTATTTTCAGCCCTAAATCCACAACATTGTTATTTGTCAAAAGTGAGGTTGTTAAGGGGTAAATGTGTGAGAAAACAAAGCGTAAATTGGGCTGACTTTTATACCTAATTGGAAATACTTGTAACATAAACAAACAATATAAAAACTAAAGAAATGTAAATGACCAATCCAACATCTGAATGTGTTCTTCCTAAATGCGTGAGCGGTGGTCTCTCTTTGCATTCAGTGGAACATTTGAGCTAATGTAACTTATTCTTAGGCATCAGGTGAACACACACAAACACATTCAGGTGCAATAACACCTCAAACAGGAGCAGTGGGGAGAGGGCTGTTAATGGCCCTGACACAAAGCTGATTTATGTAACATTAATTAAAAGCCAACCCGTCTCCCATCTTTTCAGGCAACCGCAGTCAAAATAAAAAAATAAAATAAAAGGTATATGGCACCATATAAAGAAGAAGTTTTGCACACATTAAACAATCGGCTATACTTTAATTTAAAAGTACATTCAATCCAGTTCCATTCGCAACAATGCTCTATATTTGTTTACAATCCATATACTGTTGGCTCCCAAGTTCTACTGATTATAACTACTAGCACAAAGAGTTGGGGCCCCTTGATGTGTTTCAAATATATAGGATTGGTTAGCAGTTCTCAAGAAATTTTACTAATGGAGGTCTCTTTTTATGAAGTTTTTAAGCACACCAGTTTGGGTCTGGCAGCCACCAACCCTTAACAGATCGAAAAGATATGGCTAAATCTGAAATGTTTAAAATGGATACAAAATATCCTACTGAGAACTATTTGTTTTATAATCACAATGTGCACCTGTGTGTGTGTGTCCTAACTCTGAAAGCATGACATGTTCACAACTCATCATGTGTAGCCTACTTACTCTGATCGTCGAA